>NC_086451.1:425569513-425890312 GCF_028390025.1 Pseudophryne corroboree | reverse complement strand
TTTAATCAAAAACCTCCTATGCTCTAAGAACCGAACATTTAGTGTTCTTGTGGTGCGGCCTACATACTGAATGCCGCACCCACAAGTGATAACATAAATGACATAACACGACTGACAGTTGAGAAAAGATCTTACCTCGTAAGTCTCTTTATTACTGAACGATGTGATAATATTGCAACGGTGTGCTGCATGATCACATGTATGGCACCTTGACTTGCCACACTTAAAGAAACCTGTAGGTTTTGGATTAGTATCCAACCAGTTCCCCACCGTTGGTATTTTAGTGGAGTCTGGTCTAAGCATACTAGGTGCCAATTTTAATTTTAAGTTATCAGCCTTCCTAAAGATAACTTTTTGCGTTCCTTGTATGTCATTTTTTAAATATTTATCCAATTTTAAAAGACTATAGTTTTTATTGATAATACGTTTGATCTCAGTGGCTGATGTATTGTATTTGGTTATAAAGGTCCAAGAGCGTTTTGGATTAGTCTCTCCATGGGTTGCTGAATTTTGGATCTTATTTTTCTTAGGTATAAGCAGTCCTTCTCTATCCATCGAATTTACTTCTATACGTGTTTTCTCTAATAGTTCCTTAGGATAACCCTGTTTCAAAAAAGATGCAACCAAAGCCTCTGTCTGTGTGGTATAATCCACATCATTAGAACAGTTCCTACGAATTCGCATAAATTGGCCTTTTGGTATATTCGCCTTCCAGCTCTTGTGATGGCAGCTATTATAATTAATTATTTATTGCAATCTACATCCTTAGTGAACGTGACTGTATGCAATTGATTATCAATCACTTTTACTGTGATGTCAAGAAAATTTAAAGTGGTATCGCTTACATCATGCGTAAACTTATATATACCAAATATACCAAAAGGCCAATGTTCATATATTAAGAGACCACACAGATAATTATTGAGCATAAGACATAATTCTGTGTAAGAGAATTAAAATCGTGAAAGAAAAAAAAAGAATTACAATGTGAATAGTGACAAACCAATACCAACAAAAATAGTGTACTTACACTTAATGATGAATGAGTAGACACTTCTATGTGAACCAATATAATGAGATAAATTAAATATCTCATATATATATATTATTAATCAAAGTGATAAAAATAGAAAATAAAAAAAATTAAAAAAAATGAAAATTTTTGATAAGAATAAAAAATAAAAAAATATTTTATGGCAGTGAACAATGCTAAAGTGTGCAAATAAGTGTCAAAATTCTAATTAGATAAACAGAATATAATTAAAGAGATATTTAACTAACAATTAAACATGGTAATAATATAATACCACGATCATACTGAAAAAGGTGACCTGTAATAAAGTGAAAGTTGTCTATGCCGTGTGGTGACCAATTATGTATGATATTATTCATTGTGTTTTTAGAATATAAGTGTAACTTTTATTATGTTCCTATGTGAAGTTGTGATTATTCGTAATCATCTACAATTATTGTGTATATTACTCATAAAGTGGTATAGGGTACATGTGTAGTATCCTAAAATTGGAATTCATTATATGTCCCATTCAAACTTGTTTTGTGACAAATTAAGTTCGTGTATGAAAGGATATTGTTGGTCCCTAGACAATCAGACTGTATAGCCTACCTCTATCCCGACGGCTATCTATGATATTCTCTATCCCGAATGTCAGCCGCTGACCGCGGGTAACCCCACCACTGACCGCAAAGTTCCCACCATTGAAACTAATGGAGGGAGCTGTGCGATGCGCGTCTGAGAGCTCAGACGCTCACAGCCAATCAGGAGAGTGCCACGACATGGTGCTTCCTGATTGGCTGAAGGGACCTTCTGTGACAGTAGTCACGGGGGGTCTCTGCATTCGGGGAAAGGGGTCCCATGTGTAAACATGACCGATATAGTATGCTTGTGAGGATTGAAATTAATAGCTGTCTAAAAATCTGAGCCCTCATTCCGAGTTGTTCGCTCTGTAATTTTCTTCGCATCGCAGCGATTTTCCGCTAATTGCGCATGCGCAATGTTCGCACTGCGACTGCGCTAAGTAAATTTGCTAAGAAGTTTGGTATTTTACTCACGGCATTATGAGGTTTTTTCTTCGTTCTGGTGATCGGAGTGTGATTGACAGGAAGTGGGTGTTTCTGGGCGGAAACTGGCCGTTTTATGGGAGTGTGGGAAAAACGCTGCCATTTCTGGGAAAAACGCGGGAGTGGCTGAAGAAACGGGGGAGTGTCTGGGTGAACGCTGGGTGTGTTTGTGACGTCAAACCAGGAACGACGAGCACTGAACTGGAAGAGTAAGTCTCGAGCTACTCAGAAACTGCACAGAAAAATCTTTTCGCAATATTGCGAATACTTCGTTCGCAATTCTGCTAAGCTAAGATTCACCCCCAGAGGGCAGCAGCTTAGCGTGTGCACTGCTGTGAAAAGCGGCTAGCGAGCAAACAACTCGGAATGAGGGCCCTGGTACGATATGGTATCCAAGTAAAAAATGCATATATGCGGGCAAACGTACAGATGTGCGTGCAATGGTCCGGGGAATGTAGCAATGTCCCTAGTGTGTATTTATCAAAGGTGATAGGTTGAAAAAATGATGACACAAAAATAGTTTTCAGTAAAAATGTGGGTGACGGCGTCCCGTTCACTCACTATTTTTGAGTTTTTCTTTAGTACCTGGATATGTTCAACTAGCGGTGATGTCAGTGAGGTTGTCTACTCCCCTGGGTGCTTCAGTGATCTGGACTTCCTGACCTAAATGTCCGCTCCGCCGTCCAGGGAATACTCACAATGTGACTGTCCACTTAGACACGGAAGCCGGATGAAAGGCAGCTGCAGCCTGGGGAGGGGATGTGGTAAGGTTCGGCGTTTTACTGCCATCCCATGCAGCACCCCTTCCACTATGGAGACTTACCTTCCAGCGCCCTGTGAGGAATCGATAAGCTCTCCTCAGATGTTGATGCCACTTGTTTGACTTTTGTTGCGTCCGTGCACGGATCCTCTGGTACCTTTCTCGGTATGGCGATTAGTGTCTCCTCCAATGAGTTTCAACTGATGTGGTATTCTTCTGGGAGTTGTGAATGGTGTGCGTCCTCCTGCCTTTTACTTATAGTACCCGCTGTTGTATTATTGGTTGCTTACTTGTGATTACTCAGCATGTCAAATAATAGCAGGCGTTTCTTTATTATGCTGTTCGAGAACTGGTCAGAAAATATGTGTCTTAAGGTCCTATTAAGTGAGTTAGTAATTAGACCTCCTTCATTAGTCTCCCCTTCTATAACACATGTTAGGTACTATGTATAAAGTAATTGGAATTTAAATGACAGTCTATGCAGATAATTTAAGAAGAGATAAAGTATAAAAGATAAAGAGAATGTGGAGGCAAGAACAATGGTATAATTGAAGGAAGAAAGATGTTAGTAATACTAATAATTGTGTGTGGGTGTGATGTTATTGTCTTTGTAATATATATTAGTTATTGAAAGAGCCTGAATATAGAATAAAAAATAAAAAATAAATAAATAAAACAAAATAAAATAAATAAAGTAAAATGAATCCAACAAAATTATATAATTTTTTTTAATAATAACATTAAAGACAAAATATATCAGAAAAAATATATTAATAAAAAATAATAATATATATATATATATATATATATATATATATATATATAAAATGAATGTAGAGAGAAATATAAAGAAAAATGATAAAAAATGAAAAAAATTGATGGGAAACAGAGCTATAGAGTTAAAGTTTAAAGGTTGCAATGATAATTGTAATCATTCAGGGTATTTGTCGGATAAAGTCTATGTAGACACATGTACATGGATGTGAGAATTGCTCAATGTCTCCAAGGTGTTGTGAGGTCACTTTGGTAATGCTAGTATTAGCCTATGTATAATGTGATAATGTAGATTGTTTATCGAATGGGTGTGATTTCACAGTCGGAAAATTAGTATTACAATGTCTGGTTGGAAATATTATTTCTTTATATGCTTTCCCACGTAGAAGGATGTTTTGACTATGGTAATATTGAGTCTTAATTGTTTCGTCCAGATATACGTATTTATGTAATTCTCGTGATTGTGTCTAATTGTTGGTCTATTTTTTACATATGATCAATTTTATCTCGTTGTCCAAATTTAGACACCTTGGGGCGAATGTCTTAAATTCGTACATCCATCGTAGTTCCAGTTTATTTATTCTTGATATGGAGTCTCCTTCTCTTCAATTTGGCCTGACTTCCTGTATTCCTACAAATTTTGGGGAGCTTGAGTTGCTGTTGTGATGATCTTTGAAGTGTCTTGAGAGGTTGTGATCTTCAAGTCACTTCTTTATATTCCTTATATGTTCATTTATGCGTATTTTCAGTTTTCTTGTTGTCCTTCCTATAAATTGCTAATAGCATCCGCATTCTAGAAGATATATGATGTCTTTACTGTTACATGTGATGTTATTCTTGATTTTGTATTCTTTGCCAGTTATGTTGGAACTGAATGTTGTGGTTGGTTTTGTGCTTTGTATTAGTTGGTTTTTACATCCTTGGCAGCAGCCGCAATAGTAGAATCCTTTGTTGTGTTGTGGCCAATGGTTTGTTTGTATTCTGTGAATTTGGTGTGATTGTGGACTACTTTTTGTCTAAGGTCCGGAGCTTTCCGATATACCATCTTTGGTAGCTTTGGGAGGTGTTCTGCCAGTATTTCATCTTCCATCAATAGTGGAAAGTGCTTTTTGATACTTTTTTGTAATTGTCTTGCTTGTTGTGAATAATCCGTGATGAACATTATTTCTCTATCTTCTGTTTTGTTTTTCTTTTGTTTGTATGTTATGAGGTCTGTTATTTCCAATTTATCCACTTCTTCATATGCTTCTTTGACTAGTTGTTGATCATATTTATTTTCCTTGAATTGTAGTGATAGTTCTTTTCCTTGTGACCTATAGTCTTCTATCTTCATACAATTTCTTCGTATTCTGACAATTTGTCCTCGGGGTATTGTGCTTAACCAATTATCTTGGCGATAATGTGGAGTCACTATGGGTTGAAATCTCAAGTGGGGGTATTGATGCAAAAAAACTAGTCATAGGCACATGCTACAAACAGCCGGATATTAGCATACATGAGAAAGAACAGCTCTTGCAGCAAATCAAAACGGCTGCGGGATTGGAGGACATCCTTGTGATTGGGGATTTTAGTTACCCGGATATAAACTGGAGTAGCGATTCATGTGATAATGTGAGGGGAAACAGGTTCTTAAATATGTTAAAGGATCACTACTTGTCTCAATTAGTCAAGGACCCAACTAGGTGTAAAACTACCCTGAATCTAGTAATTACTAGTAATGTGGACATTACATCAAACACTAAAGTTGGGGAGACTTTGGGTAACAGTGATCACTATATGATCACATTCGACATCAGTTTCAGGAAACATAGCTACAGGGGTTCCACCAAAACTTTTAACTTTAGGAAGGCTAATTTCAGTATGCTTAGATGCGCACTTAACAATTTAGAGTGGGAGGTTCTGTTTAATAACAAGAACACTTCGGAAATGTGGGATGTTTTAAAAGGGTTGCTGGATAGCTATATTCATACATTTATTCCCATAGGCAGTAAACACAGGAGTATTAAACTCAAACCGATGTGGCTTAACAAGAAGGTTAAGGCAGAAATGGATAAAAAAAAGCGGGCTTTCAAAGCATTTAAATCTAATGGAAAGGAGTCATTTCAAGTATTACAAGGAATGTATTAAGAAATGCAAAAAAGCAATAAGAACAGCTAAAATGGAAAATGAAAAGCAAATCGCTATAGAGAGTAAAACCAATCCTAAAAAGTTTTTTTAAATACATAAACGGTAAAAGGTTAAAAAAGGAAAATATAGGTCCATTAAAAGATAAATTAGAATTTATAAATGATGACAAAATAAAAGCGGAAATACTGAACAAATTCTTTTCATCAGTATTCACCAGAGAATAACTGATGGTGGGAGTAGAGCATAACAATTTTGTCAGTAATGATTCATGGTTAGATACTTGTTTAAGCAAAGAAGTAGTCCGGGAGAGACTAAGCATAATTAAGATAAATAAATCACCTGGTCCTGATGGACTTCACCTGAGGGTTCTTATGGAGCTTTGTTCACAACTAGCATGACCCCTATACTTGATTTTCAATAGTTCAATTAGATCAGGCATGGTACTGAAGGATTGGCGTATAGCTGAGGTAGTGCCATTATTTAAAAAGGGATCCAAAAATCTTCCAGGAAACTACAGACCTGTTAGTTTGACATCTATAGTGGCGAAAATATTGGAAGGAATTCTAAGGGACAGCATACAGGAGTATCTACAGTCCGCTAGGATTATTAGCAAGAACCAGCATGGGTTTGTGAGGGACAGGTCATGTCAGACTAACTTCATTAGCTTCTACGAGGAAGTGAGCAATAATCTTGATCAAGGAAAAGCAGTGGATGTTGTCTTCCTAGATTTTGCAAAAGCCTTCGATACAGTTCCTCACAGGAGACTGATGATCAAATTAAAGGAGCTTGGCCTAAGAAAAACTATTTGCACATGGATAAGCAACTGGTTGGATAGCAGGGTACAGTGAGTAGTGGTCAACGGGAAGTCCTTAACTTGGTCCCCAGTAGTCAGCGGAATACCACAAGGGTCCGTACTCGGACCACTACTGTTCAACATATTTATAAATGACCTAGAAATAGGCCTGGAAAGCACAGTGTCAATCTTTGCAGATGATACTAAACTGTGTAAGGTAATTAACTCAGAATTGGATGTGGAGTCCTTGCAGAATTATCTATCTAAACTTGAACTCTGGGCATCTACATGGAAAATGAGGTTCAATAGAGACAGATGCAAGGTTATTCATTTCGGGACTAAAAACAAACACGCAACCTACATATTAAATGGGGAACGCCTAGGGGAAACAGAGTTGGAAAAAAATTTTGGGGTACTCATTGATAATAGGCTTAATAACCATACACAATGTCAAAATGCAGTAAAGAAGGCAAGTAAGGTGCTAGCATTCATAAAAAGGGGAATTGAGACAAGGGACACGGATGTAATCCTACCGCTGTTTAAAGCATTGGTACAGCTGCACCTGGAATATTGTGTTCAGTTTTGGGCACCATTGTATAAAAAAGACATCAGTGAACTCGAAAGGGTTCAAAGGCGAGCTACTAAATTGATTAAAGGCCTAGAAGGACTGGACTATAAGGAAAGACTTACTAGGCTGAATATGTATACACTAGAAAAGAGGCGCCTAAGAGGAGACATTATTAATATCTTCAAATATGTAAAGGGACATCACAAAGAGTTATCAGAGGAATTATTTATTAAAAGAACACAGTTTAGGACACGTGGGCACTCGCTGCGGCTGGAGGAGAGAAAGTTCCGAACGCAACAGAGGAAAGGGTTCTTCACTGTTAGGGCAATCAGGATGTGGAATTCCCTGCCAGGGAAGGTGGTAATGGCGGACTCTGTAATTAGAGTTAAAAAAGGAATGGATACATTTCTGAATGAAAATGATATCCGAGGTTATTATACTTAAAATATCAACTTGGATAACTCGGGGGTAACATGAGTTATAGTAGCTAACTAGTCATAAAACATTATTCAGCGAGTATGTAGAATCATCACAACTTAATACAGGTTGAACATGATGGGCAATTTGCTTCTATTCAACCTCAATTACTGTTACTATGTTACTATGTATGTAATTTGGGTGGTGCCAGCTTGTAGATGGAATAGAGCTATTGACGTCAACTGTTTTCCTGAAGGTGTTGGTGCAAATCTTGTGTTCTTCTGTGAATATTTTGAGGTCAAGGAACTACACTTCACTTCTGCTATGGTTGGCGGTGAATATCAGGTTGTTGTATTCATTCAGTGTTTTAACAAATTCAAGAAGTGATTGTTCTTCTCCCCGCCATATACGGAACACGTCATCTATGTAACGTGCCTAAAGCACAAGATTTGCCCCAAACTTGTTGTTGGACCATATGTGGTGGTCTACCCACCAATTCATAAATAAGTTGGCATAGCTTGGGGCAAATCTAGTGCCCATAGCTGTGCCAGTGGTTTGTATGAAATACTTGTCTTGAAACCAAACATAATTATGTATTAGAATAAATTCAATGCTGTAAGGGATGAAGGTGTGTTGAATATCCGGTATGCTTGTTAATTTTTCCAAATTATATTTAATGCTGTTTAGGATTTGGTTATGGTCTATTACTGAATACAGTGAGGTGACATCAGCCGTCATCAGCCATAGATCATCTTCCCATGTTATCTCTTGTAAGATATTAAGCCGAACCTTACCACATGCCCTCCCCAGGCTGCGGCTGCCTCACATTGTGAGCGTTCCCTGGACAGCGGAGCAGACGTTTAGGTCAGCAAGTCCAGAGCACTGAAGCAACCGGGGGAGAAGACATCCTCACTGACATCACTGCTGGTTGAACATATCTAGGTACTAAAGAGAGACTCAAACATAATGAGTGAACGGGACGTCGTCACACACGTTTTTACTTAAAACTATTTTAGTGTCATCATTTTTTCAACTTATCACCTCTGCTAAATTGGAGGGAGCTGGCATAGGTATTGGAGGCTGAATAGACACAGTAGGCACAGAGGCTTGTGGCTGGAGGAGACACAAGAAGACAGAGGGGATACCAGGGGGCATGTGGCTGGACTTAAGAGACAGAGTGGGGCTGGAAGTAACTAGGGATGAGCGGGTTCGGTTCCCAGAGAACCGAACCCTACCAAACGTCACGTCCCGAGCCCAGATCCGAGCCCGGCTCAGGTTTTCCCGCCAGACTAGGAAACCAGAACGTCATCATCCTGCTGTCGGATTCTTGTGGGTTTTGGATACCATATAAGGAGCCGCACATCGCCGCCATTTTCACTCCAGTCCTGGAGAGTGTAGCGAGAGGCCGTGTCTCCTTAGTGTCTGTGCGGGAAAGTAGCATGGGGCGTGGGGTGTGGGGTGGTGACCTTCTCTTCTGTATCATTCCACTGGTGCTGTCTTGTGCTGCATCAGTCCAGTGGTGGTGTCTTGTGCTGCCATAAGTACAGTGCTGCTGTATACAGATGGGTCCACGTTTATGTTGACCTTTAATAGGATTAACTGAGACTGGCCAATCGTACTTAATCCCCTGCTGTAATGATTTAATCCCCTACTGTATTGTTCTCTGTTTTGTTTTGCAGCTGAGAACAATAGATGAAGGGTTTATGCTAATAAATCATGTTGTGCCTAGGCGCAGAAAACTAGTCAAGTTAACCAATGACCCATCTGTATTTCCAGTCCAGTGGAGCTGTGTTATACTGCCATAAATCCAGGGCTGCTGTATAAGTCCAGTCCAGTCCAGTGCTGCTGTTTTGTGCTGCAACAGTACAGTGGTGGTGTCTTGTGCTGCCATAACTCCAGTGGTGGTGTCCAGTGCTGTATATTATTTACTTCAAATAAAAGGGTTATATACATATATTATTATCCAAATAATTTTTACAGGGTTTGCCCGGTGTGGTGTATGGATATGCTTTCCTGTGCTGCATATTGTTATTATAATAACTCCAAATAAAAGGGTTATATTATTATTATCCAAATAATTTTTACAGGGTTTGCCCTTTGTGGTGTAGGGGTATGCTTGCCTATGCTGCATATTATTCTAACTCCAAATAAAAGGGTTATTATTATCCAAATTATTTTTACAGGGTTTGCCCTGTGTGGTATAGGGGTATGCTCGCCAGTGCTGCATATTATTCTAACTCCAAATAAAAGGGTTATTATTATCAAAATTATATTTAAAGGGTTTGCTCTGTGTGTGTGCGCTCACCTGTGCTGCATATTATTATAATAGCTCCAAATTAAAGGGTTATTATCTGTGGCCGGAGAGACCCCCAGCCCACGTGGACAATGGCGGCCACGACACTGAAGGGGTTAACCCTCAGTGCCCGGCACCATATTCAAGGACACTGGTGCTTGGAACCAAATTTAAATGTATGCTGGTGCTAGGCGCCATCTGTAAATGTATTGGGCGCTAGGCGCTGTGTGTTTTAATGCTGTAATTTTAAATATATGCCGCGGTCCTGGACCTCTCTGGTGACTGCGGCAGTGAGGGAGCCCCGGTGCGCTGAACTGTGTGTGTGCACGCCGGGGGAGAAGGGAGAGGCGCTATGAGTGCGCTGAGGTCCGGGAGCGGAGCTCCCGGGACCTCAGTGCTAGGGAGAAGGGAAAGCCGCTGCAGCCAGGAGATCAGCTCCCGTTGCAGCGCTCAGAGGTGCTGCCACTGGGGGCCGGGAGCTCTGCTCCCGGTGCCTTAGCCCATCGGAGGTGGCCAGCCGCGGAAGCCGGATTGAACATCCCGGGCTGCTAGGTGGCAGGGGGGGTGCGCCGCAGCCCGGATCACCGCCAGATGCTGTGGCGAGGCCACAGAGTTTAGCGCCGCACACAGGGGACCGGGATAGCCGGTTACCTGCGCGGCGAGGGCACCAGAGTGCGCCGCTCATGGGGGACCGGGCTCGCCGGCTCCCTAGCAGTGGGGGTGAGCAGGATGGTGAGTGCAGGGGCACCTCAGCACTGCAAAGAGCACAGAGCCGTGGTGGCCAGAACAAGTGTCCTGAGCCGCCAGGCTTCAGAAGGGGGGGTGCACCGCAGCCTTGGATCCAGAGGCTGCGGTGAGGCAACAGGGTTCTGCCACTCTGGGGGATGGAGGGCAGCAGCGGGGCATGTAAAAGTTAGCCCTTGCTGCAGCCAGCTCCCCCATCCCTCATCAGTGCTGCTAGCTCCAAGTGTGCCCTGCTGCCCCTGGGGAGAGCACAGTGGTCCCCCAGGCTGCAGGGTTAAGGTAGCCCAGCGCTGAGCGCTGGGCAGAATAAAGCACAAAGAACAATGTATTTAAATGTATTAATATATATATTGGATTGTGATGTGAGGCACTGCAGTGCCTAGGTATGTGGAGCCTTTGCAGGGCACAGGCTCGGGGTATATTTAGAGAGGAGTGTACAATGTATTTTGAATGTATTTTAAGGTAAAATGCACTAACTTGGTTGTGTGTCCCAGGAGGGGGGAATCCATGGCTGTGCAGGCTGATGGATTCTCCCAGACCTTTTCCCCCAAAACGGAATGCTTTCTCTTCCAGCCTCAAACTTGAAAGTGACATTGGAAGAGAGAGTAGAAGCTCAGCTTTGAAATAAGCTGAGTGATTTCTGGAGCTCCATAGGGATCACCCGTAATGGCCAGGAAACCCTGACCAGGGATCTAGGCTGCCCAGCTCTGGAGCCCGAATCCAGGCTGCAGATGGTGAGCTAGGTCCTGGGCAGGTTTCTGGAAGTCAGTTTAGGCAGGAAAACTTCTTCCAACCTAGACTGAATGGCACCGGGCGTATCCTGAGACTCCAGGATGGCACGGTCAAAGGAGAGTGACCTCTCCCCACTGTCCATAGAGTACAATTGTAGCTGTGCCTTTGACCAAGGCAAGCACAGCCCATGGGTAAACATTGATTGGTTGTAAACCACAGGTCAGACTTACCCCCTGTGGTATTGTGTATTGGAGTAGGATAAAAGGAGGGCAGCTTCCCCATGAAAAGTGTATTATACCAGTTTCATTCTGCTGTAACATCTTGCTGTATTGCTGAGTTCTTTTCAGAACTATTTATTGGCATTAAACATCATCTGCCTCAAGAAGATTGCTTCATCTTCTGACCTACAGGGCTATGCGAAACCTAGCCCCGTTCACCGGCTGTCCAGGGTGAACCAGCGTCTCCAAGTTCTGCCTTCCAACAGCTACCGGTAGAGGCCTAGTCAAGCGACTAGTGGGGATTCGTCAACACCACATAGGGGTGGTAAGGCAGCGTCTCTGCACATACAGAGCAGAACCGTGGTTCCAAACGCCACGGCAGGTTAGGAATTTGGTGGTGGCAGCGTAAACCCACCCACTGCGCAGTCAGGAAAAGGCGGTTACTGACAGTAAGCGTGAATCCCCTATGTGGTCAGGTCCCATGTGACCTAAACATCCATTCTGTGTACTGGGGACGGGATGCGAAAGCGGTGAGGTCTTTCGTATGGGACCATCTGGTCACAGAAATTGGTGGCAGCAGTGGGATTATCCCAGGTGGCTTTTCGGTCACCCAAGTTACTCAGGAGAGGAGTAACTGCAGCGCAGGAGAACGCACAAGATGACGGACTTCAGTGGAACGTCTAAGGGTGATCTGGAGATCATGTGCCAGGAGAAGGGTGTGGATATCCCTTTCAACGCGTCCAGAAGCGTCATGAAGGTGGCGCTCATAAGCTTGGAGGAGTAAAGTCGAAAGGAGGTGGAAAGCACTGACGGCGTCAGCATCGCAGAGGACGGCCTACCATACGCAACCGGTGAGCCCCACAAGCCCCACCCCTTCTAGCAGCAGTCATTTTTCCCAGCAATCACTAGCAGGGCCAGGATACCAACGTTCCAGGTGGGGCGGACCGGATACCCTAGCAGATCGGCTAGCGGTATTGGGGGAAAGGGCAACAGAGCAAGAACGCTTGATCATCATCCAGATGTGGTGTGATGAGCGGGCACCACAGGCTGTGGTACCCCGGGAGCCGTTGTCAGCTGCTGCACACAAATCAGGACGCGTTCTGTTTGCTAAGTTTGCAGACAGTAATGGGGATATTGATGGACATTTAAAAGTTTTTGAGAGGACTTGCAGACTACATGAATTACCCAAGTCAGAGTGGGTGAGACACCTTGTGCCCACTCTGCATGGAGAGGCCTTGGAGGCCTATCAAGGAGTGGCCATGGAGGACTGTGTAAATTACAACGAAGTCACAAAGGCCCTCCTCCAGCGAGTCCTACTGGAAGAAATTCCGGGACTTGCCCAAGAATCCTAGCAGCATCCATGAGCAGTTCGCCACCCAGCTGCGGCAGTACATGAAGAAGTGGGTGGAGGATTCGGAAGCCACTACATAGGACACACTGATTGACCTGATCTGCAGGGAGCAGTTCTATCGCAAGTGCACCCCAGAAGTGAAGGAGTGGGTGCTAGACCGGGAGCCACCCAGCTTAAAGATGGCTGCCCAGTTAGCCGACAAGTATGTGGCAATTTGGCCACAGGGACAGAAGTGCCCAACCAGCAGCCAGCCCCAAAGGACTGTACCACCAGGGGAACACCCCTCTGCAGCTCATCACCCCCCCAAAGGAAGCATCTTCCAACCAGAGTGCTTTTGACCAGCAACCGCCCGCAGTGCCCCTGCCAGTAATCAGAGGCCATCGGAGCCATGCCTTGACAAAAAGTGCTATGGCTGTGGGAAAATCGGACATCTGAGGATGTACTGTCCTACATCCCAAGCATCCCAGACTCGTGCCCCAATCTGAGTGCTGTAGTCCGGATTGCTTGCTTAACCCGTGGAGGTGAGCCTTCAGAGACTGTACCCCTCCAGTCAGTCCGATGGAGTGTGGCGAGGAACAGGTGGACTCTGCGGAGAGAGTCACCTGCATGGCTAAGAAGCCCCCACAAAATATGTGGCGGTACCTGCAGCCGGTCCAAGTGGGGCCGCAGCAGGGCAAAGGCTTAAGAGACTCTGTGGCCTCCATCACCGTTGTGAGCCCCCACCTTGTCGATCCTGCTGCAGTACTGCAGGGTTGCACTGCAAAAGTTACAGTGGCAGATGGGCTAGAGCGAGTAGTGCCCAAGGCCAGAGTCTACCTCGACTGGGGAGCTGGACAAGAGCTAAGAGATGTTGCCATAATGGATGGCCTCCAAACTGATGTCATCTTGGGGAATGGTCTCGGTGGAGGAATCGTTACTGCCTTTGCGAACGCCATCACCTGGAGTCAAGCGGCCAGACTACAGTCTTCATCGTCTCTGCCATCACAGCCCAGCCCAGAGGAAAAGACCACAGTGGCTAGACAACTGCCAATCACAGCGTCAGCTAACCCAGAGGAAAAGGCCACAGCGGCCAGTTCAGCACATCTGCCCAAATTGCCCTTTGCCTCTGGTGGGCCTACGTCCCCTAGCAATGCAGAGGACGTGAGTTCCAGTTTGTTGAATCCTGTGGGGGTGCCCAGTGATGCTCCTGTCCCTAGTGGTTTTACAACTCCGGCGGTGAGTATGAGCGACCACCCCAACCCTACCATGACTGACCCCAACTTAACTGACCCCAACATTCCCCCTGTAGAGTGTCCAGACTTAGGAGAAAGTGAGGGCCGCAGGCAGGAGTTTAGGGAAGCTCAGCTCTCTGACCCATCCCTGGAAGGTATGAGGCGCCAAGCTGGCCGCAGCCTTGCTGGGATGGGGGCAGGGAGTGTGACCTGCTGGAAAGTGTTACTGTACCGGGTAGCCAAGGTAGAAGGGGATAGGCCAGTGTGGGAGCAAGTTCAACTGGTGGTTCCCAGGAGCTTTTGGGAGCAACTGATGTCAGTTGCACACAAAATCCCTTTGGTGGAACACCAGGGGAGGGACTGAACACTGAGGCGCCTGACACAGAACTTGTTTTGGCCCAGAGTGTCGGATGACGTCCGGACCTACTGTAAGTCCTGTGATGTATGCCAATGGCTTGGATGACCCAGTGCTCGGGCTCCCCTGAGGTCTTTGCCAATAGTCGGGGAACCTTTCCAACAAGTGGCCGTGGACACAGTAGGTCCCCTACCTGTGCCCAGTAGATCGGGGAAGAGATACATCCTTACTGTGGTGGATTATGCTACCCGGTATCCAGAGGCTGTGGCTCTGTCTGCCATCACTGCAGAAAAGTTAGCGGACACTCTGCTAGGCATATTTAGTAGAGTAGGGTTCCCCAGTGAGATCCTAACTGATCAAGGGACGCAGTTCATGAGTGATCTGGTCCAGTGTCTCTGGGCGAGGTGCGGAGTGCGTCAACTCCGCACTGCCCCCTATCATCCCCAGACTAACGGACTTTGCGAGAGATTTAATGGCACTCTGAGGTAGATGCTACGGGCATTTGTGACTTCAGAGGGGAAGACTGGGAGCGATATCTGCCGCACCTCCTGTTTGCATATCGGGAGGTGCCCCAGGAGTCGACCGGATTCTCGCCCTTTGAGTTACTATATGGCCACTCAGTCCGTGGACCTCTTGACCTGTTCCAGGAGTCTTGGGAGGGGGAGCTGACTCACCAGGATGAGTCCGTGGTGGAGTATGTGTTGAAGCTCAGAGATCGGTTAGAGAATCTCATGGGGCTAGCGCAAGCGAATCTTGCAGAAGCACAGACCAAGCAAAAGACTTGGTATGACCAGGGCACGCGTGCTCGGGTCTTTGGAGTAGGGCAGAAGGTGCTGGTTCTGGTGCCCACACGTCAAAACAAGCTCCATGCTGCCTGAGCGGGACCATACACGGTCGCAAAATGCCTAAGTGACATCACCTATGTGGTGTCATTTGACAGCGATGGTAGGAGGCAGCGTACCTACCATTTAAACATGTTAAAGGCATACCACGAGCGTGTGGAGTCGGTAGCCGCTGTGTGTTGCCTACCAATGGAGGAACCAGGAAAAAATCCCATTCCTGACCTCGCGGATGCCAAGGGTGAGGGTGGTGTAGAGGAAGTAAGCTGGAGCAGTGAGCTTGGTAACCACAAGAGGGAGCAGCTGGAGTAAGTGCTGCAGTCCTTTGAGGTCCAGTTCAGCAGGAAGCCCGGCCTGACTTCCCTATGTGCCCATCATCTAGACACTGGTGAGCATAGGCCGATTCGGCAACCCACATATCGGGTCTCACCAAAGGCGCAGGTGAATATCTACCAAGAGGTGTAGGAGATGTTAGTGCTAGACATAATAACATGCTCCAACAGTCCCTGGGCCGCCTCCGTTGTACTGGTTGCCAAGAAGGACCGGACAACCAGGTTCGGCGTAGACTACCACCGGTTGAACGTAGTGACCAAATCTGATGCCTTTCCCCTACCCCGCATTGACGCACTGTTAGATGAGTTGGCTGGAGCGAAATACATCTCTACATTTGACCTGAGCAAGGGGTATTGGCAGATACCAATGACTCCCGAGGCTCAGGAACGGTTCGCCTTCATCACCTCCTTTGGCTTGTTTGAGTTCAAAACCATGACATTTGGGATGAAGAATGCGCCAGCCACCTTCCAGAGTGTGGTCGATGACCTGCTGAAGGGGTTCAGAGATTTCGCCAAGGCCTACTTGGATGACATTGCTGTCTTCAGCCGAACCTGGGAAGATCACCTGAGGCATGTGGGGTTGGTGATAGAGAGGATACGGTGGGCAGGTCTGACCATCAGGGCAGACAAGTGCCAAATGGGGATGTCAGAGGTACAGTACCTGGAACACTGTGTGGGGGGAGGTTAGGTGAAGCCTGGACCAGCGAAGTTGGAGGCAATCCGAGACTGGCCCCGGCCCACAACCCAGAGACAGGTCCTGGCTTTCTTAGGGATCGCAGGGTACTACAGACGTTTTGTCCCTGAGTTTAGTTCTGTGGCCAAACCCCTGACTGATCTGACTAAGAAGAATCTCCCCAAGATAGTTGACTGGACAACCGCATGTAAGTTTGCATTCCAGTCATTAAAAACAACTCTAGTACAAGCCCCAGTACTGATGGCGTCGGACTATAGTAAAATCTTTGTTGTACAGACTGATGCATCACAGTACAGACTCGGAGCAGTACTGAGCCCGGAGATGCCAGATTGACAGGAGCACCCTGTGGCCTATTTGAGCAGAAAGCTACTACCGTGGGAGGTTGGGTATGCCACAATTGAAAAGGAGTGTTTGGCTATTGTGTGGGCTGTGAAGAAGCTTCAGCCCTATTTGTATGGCCGACATTTTACGGTGGTAATGGACCACAATCCATTACGGTGGCTCCAGCACAACACGGGGGAAAACAGTAGACTGTTGCAGTGTAGCCTTGCTCTTCAGGTTTATGACTTTCATATTATCCACAAGCAAGGCAAGGTTCATAGCAATGCGGATGGACTGTCACGTCAGTAGGGGCCTGAACCCCCACAGAACTCCTGGTAACCCCAATAAGGACTGCGGGACCAGGAACCAAATCGTTGGGTCATGGGTCCCTGGTTGACCCACTTGAATGTGGGGGAGGAGTGTGGCCAGAGAGATCCACCAGCCCACGTGTACAATGGCGGCCGCAGCACTGCAGCGGTTAACCCGGCGCCATATTCAAGGACACTAGCGCTTGGGGCCAATTTTATATGTATGCTGGCGCTAGGCGCCATCTTTAAATGTATTGGGCGCTAGACGCCATGTGTTTTAATGCTGTATTTTTAAATGTGTGCCGCTGTTCCAGACCTTTACGGGTAACCGCGGCAGTGAGGGAGCCCCTGGTGCGCTGACCACCGCAGCCTTGGATCCAGAGGCTGCGGTGAGGCAACAGGGGTCTGCCACTCTGGGGGACGGAGGGCAGCAGCTGGGCATGTAAAAGTTAGCCCCTGCTGCAGCCAGCTAACCAAGCCCTCGGCAGTGCTGCTAGCTCCAAGTGTGCCCTGCTGCCCCTGGGGAGAGCACATTGTTCCCCCGGCTGCAGGGTTAAGGTAGCCCAGCGCTGAGCGCTGGGCAGAATAAAGCACAAAGAACAATGTATTTAAATGTATTAATATATATATTGGATTGTGATGTGAGGCACTGCAGTGCCTAGGTATGTGGAGCCTGTGCAGGGCACAGGCTAGGGGTATATTTAGAGAGGAGTGTACATTGTATTTTGAATGTATTTTAAGGTAAAATGCACTAACTTGGTTGTGTGTCCCAGGAGGGGGGAATCCATGGCTGTGCAGGCTGATGGATTCTCCCAGACCTTTTCCCCAAAAACGGAATGCTTTCTCTTCCAGCCTCAAACTTGAAAGTGGCATTTGAAGAGAGAGGAGAAGCTCAGCTTTGAAATAAGCTTAGTGATTTCTGGAGCTCAATAGGGATCACCCGTAATGGCCAGGAAACCCTGACCAGGGATCTAGGCTGCCCAGCTCTGGAGCCCGAATCTAGGCTGCAGATGGTGAGCTAGGTCCTGGGCAGGTTTATGGAAGTCAGTTTAGGCGGGAAAACTTCTCCCAACCTAGACTGAATGGCACCGGGGCGTATCCTGATCCTCCAGGATGGGACGGTCAAAGGAGAGTGACCACTCTCCAAGTTCCGCCTTCCAACAGCTACCGGTAGAGGCCTAGTTAAGCGACTAGTGGGGATTCGTCAACACCACATAGGGGTGGTAAGGCAGCGTCTATGCACATACAGAGCAGAACCGTGGTTCCAAGCGCCACGGCAGGTTAGGAGTTTGGTGGTGGCAGCGTAAACCCACCCACTGCGCAGTGGGTGGAGTCAGCAACAGGCAGTTACTGACAGTAAGTGGGAATTCCCTATGTGGTCAGGTCCCGTGTGACCTAAACATCCATTCTGTGTACTAGGGACGGGATGCGAAAGCGATGAGGGCTTTCGTGTTGGACCATCCGGTCACAGAAATTGGTGGCAGCAGTGGGATTATCCCAGGTGGCTTTTCGGTCACCCAAGTTACTCAGGAGAGGAGTAACTGCAGCGCTGGAGAACGCACAAGATGACGGACTTCAGTGGAACGTCTAAGGGTGATCTGGAGATCGTGTGCCTGGAGAAGGGTGTGGATATCCCTTTCAACGTGTCCAGAAGCGTCATGAAGGCGGCGCTCATAAGCTTGGAGGAGTAAAGTCGGAAGGAGGTGGAAAGCACTGACGGCGTCAGCATCGCAGAGGACGGCCTACCAGTGGACCTTCATACGGAACCGGTGAGACCCACAAGCCCCACCCCTTCTAGCAGCAGCCATTTTTCCCAGCTATCACTAGCAGGGCCAGGATCCCAACGTACCAGGTGGGGCGGACCGGATACCCTAGCAGATCGGCTAGTGGAATGGGGGAAAGGGCAACAGAGCAAGAACGCTTGATCATCATCCAGATGTGGTGTGATGAGCAGGCACCACAGGCTGTGGTAACCCGGGAGCCGTTGTCAGCTGCTGCACACAGATCAGGACGCGTTCAGTTTGCTAAGTTTGCAGACAGTAATGGGGATATTGATGGACATTTAAAAGTTTTTGAGAGGACTTGCAGACTACATGAATTACCCAAGTCAGAGTGGGTGAGACACCTTGTGCCCACTCTGCATGGAGAGGCCTTGGAGGCCTATCAAGGAGTGGCCACGGAGGACTGTGTATATTATGACGAAGTCACAAAGGCCCTCCTCCAGCGATTCTTCATCACTTCAGAGTCCTACTGGAAGAAATTCCGGGACTTGCCCAAGAATCCTAGCAGCATCCATGAGCAGTTCGCCACCCAGCAGCGGCAGTACATGGAGAAGTGGGTGGAGGATTCGGAAGCCACTACATAGGACACACTGATTGACCTGATCTGCAGGGAGCAGTTCTATCGCAGGTGCACCCCAGAAGTGAAGGAGTGGGTGCTAGACCGGGATCCACCCAGCTTAAAGATGGCTGTCCAGTTAGCCGACAAGTATGTGGCAATTCGGCCTCAGGGGCAGAAGTGCCCAACCAGCAGCCAGCCCCAAAGGACTGTACCACCAGGGGAACACCCCTCTGCAGCTCATCACCCCCCCAAAGGAAGCATCTTCAAACCAGGGTGCTTTTGACCAGCAACCGCCCGCAATGCACCTGCCAGTAATCAGAGGCCATCGGAGCCATGCCTTGACAAAAAGTGCTATGGCTGTGGGAAAATCGGACATCTGAGGATGAACTGTCCTACATCCCAAGCATCCCAGACTCGTGCCCCAAATCTGAGTGCTGTAGCCCGGATTACTTGCTTAACCCGTGGAGGTGAGCCTTCAGAGACTGTACCCCCTCCAGTCAGTTCGATGGAGTGTGGCGAGGAACAGGTGGACTCTGCAGAGAGAGTAACCTGCATGGCTAAGAAGCCCCCACAAAATATGTGGCGGTACCTGCAGCTGGTCCAAGTGGGTCCCCTGCAGGGCAAAGGCTTAAGAGACTCTGTGGCCTCCATCACCGGGGTATATATACTAACATTCGTAATTCTCCCGATTTGGTGGGAGAATAATCACGAATGACATCGAAAGTGTTTAACTGCAACTTTTTGAATTTATTACAACTAATTTACTAAGCTGTCGTATTTTGCATTTTCGTGTTTTCCGATGTCGATGTCATTCGTGTTTTTTTACCGTTTTTTATGGCAGTGATTAGCAAAACACTGCCGACTTTATCACAATTAATCGCGGCCGGATCTGTGTGATCCGTGCTGGGGTTCTTTTTTTTTTTTTTAAATAAACACTGTAAAATAAAAAAATAAATGCGTGGGGTCCCCCCTCCTAAGCATAACCAGCCTCGGGCTCTTTGAGCCGATCCTGGTTGCAGAAATATGGGGAAAAAAATGACAGGGGTTCCCCCATATTTAAGCAACCAGCATCGGGCTCTGCGCCTGGTCCTGGTTCCAAAAATACGGGGGACAAAAAGCGTAGGGGTCCCCCGTATTTTTAAAACCAGCACCGGGCTCCACTAGCTGGACAGATAATGCCACAGCCGGGGGTCACTTTTATACAGTGCCCTGCGGCCGTGGCATCAAATATCCAACTAGTCACCCCTGGCCGGGGTACCCTGGGGGAGTGGGGACCCCTTCAATCAAGGGGTCCCCCCCAGCCACCCAAGGGCCAGGGGTGAAGCCCGAGGCTGTCCCCCCCATCCAATAGGCTGCGGATGGGGGGCTGATAGCCTTTTTGTAAAAGTGTAAGATATTGTTTTTAGTAGCAGTACTACAAGGCCCAGCAAGCCTCCCCCGCATGCTGGTACTTGGAAAACCACAAGTACCAGCATGCGGCGGAAAAACGGGCCCGCTGGTACCTGTAGTACTACTACTAAAAAAATACCCAAAAAAAGACAATACACACACACCTTGAAAGTAAAGTTTTATTACATCCATCCACACAAACATACATACATACATACATACTTACCTTATGTTCACACGCAGGTCGGTCCTCTTTTCCAGTAGAATCCATGGGGTACCTGTTGAATAAATTATACTCACCAGATCCAGGGTACCAGGCTCCTCGGATAATCCTTTTGTAATCCACCTACTTGATTTAAAAAAAAAACGGAGACCCGAGCCACGCACTGAAAGGGGACCCATGTTTTCACATGGGTCCCCTTTCCCCGAATGCCAGAAACCCACTCTGACTTCTGTCTAAGTGGGTTTCTTCAGCCAATCAGGGAGCGCCACGTTGTGGTGGGAACTTTCTGCTCAGCGGTTGACCGAAAGTGACCTCACCGCTCAGCAGAAAGTTCCCACCATTGGTTACAATGGAGCGCATAGGCGCTACATTGTAACACTGCCGTGTGCCGCCTGTCAATCAGTACAGGAGCACACAGCCGATCAGGAGGGTGCCACAACGTGGTTCTCCCTGATTGGCTGAAGAAACCCACTTAGACAGAAGTCAGAGTGGGTTTCTGGCATTCGGGGAAAGGGGACCCATGTGAAAACTTTTTTTTGCTTTGCACTTCTTAGTAAATGACCGAGATTCATACTTAAACAGTCGCGTTTTGACCGATGGTGTATTCATTCGTATTTTTTTTGTTGGACTTCAAAAAAAATACGAATGCCCTCATCACTGCCGAGATTTGAGTTTAGTAAATGACCGAGATGACACTTTGAAGAAAAAACGGCATCTCGGTCAAAATCGGGACCTTAGTAAATATACCCCACCGTTGTGAGCCCCCAACCTTGTCGATCCTGCTGCAGTACTGCAGGGTTGCACTGCAAAAGTTACAGTGGCCGATGGGCTAGAGCGAGAAGTGCCCATGGCCAGAGTCTACCTCGACTGGGGAGCTGGACAAGAGCTAAGAGATGTTGCCATAATGGATGGCCTCCAAACTGATGTCGTCTTGGGGAATGATCTCGGTGGAGGAATCGTTACTGCCTTTGCGAATGCCATCACCCGGAGTCAAGCGGCCAGACGACAGTCTTCATCATCTCTGCCATCACAGCCCAGCCCAGAGGAAAAGACCACAGTGGCTAGACAACTGCCAATCACAGCGTCAGCCAACCCAGAGGAAAAGGCCACAGCGGCCAGTTCAGCACATCTGCCTAAACTGCCCTTTGCCTCTGGTGGGCCTACTTCCCCTAGCAATGCAGAGGACGTGAGTTCCAGTTTGTTGAATCCTGTGGGGGTGCCCAGTGATGCTCCTGTCCCTAGTGGTTTGCCAACTCTGGCGGTGAGTATGAGCAACCACCCCAACCCTACCATGACTGACCCCAACTTGACTGACCCCAACATTCCCCCTGTAGAGTGTCCAGACTTAGGAGAAAGTGAGGGCCGCAGGCAGGAGTTTAGGGAAGCTCAGCTCTCTGACCCATCCCTGGAAGGTATGAGGCGCCAAGCTGGCCGCAGCCTTGCTGGGATGGGGGCAGGGAGTGTGACCTGGTGGAAAGGGTTACTGTACCGGGTAGCCAAGGTAGAAGGGGATAGGCCAGTGTGGGAGTAAGTTCAACTGGTGGTTCCCAGGAGCTTTTGGGAGCAACTGATGTCAGTTGCACACAAAATCCCTTTGGCGGAACACCAGGGGAGGGACTGAACACTGAGGCGCCTGACACAGAACTTTTTTTGGCCCAGAGTGTCGGATGACGTCCGGACCTACTGTAAGTCCTGTGATGTATGCCAATGGCTTGGATGACCCAGTGCTCGGGCTCCGCTGAGGTCTTTGCCAATAGTCGGGGAACCTTTCCAACGAGTGGCCGTGGACATAGTAGGTCCCCTACCTGTGCCCAGTAGATCGGGGAAGAGATACATCCTCACTGTGGTGGATTATGCTACCCGGTATCCAGAGGCTGTGGCACTGTCTGCCATCACTGCAGAAAAGTTAGCGGACACTCTGCTAGGCATATTTAGTAGAGTAGGGTTCCCCAGTGAGATCCTAACCGATCAAGGGATGCAGTTCATGAGTGATCTGGTCCAGTGTCTCTGGGCAAGGTGCGGAGTGCGTCAACTCCGCACTGCCCCCTATCATCCCCAGACTAACGGACTTTGCGAGAGATTTAATGGCACTCTGAGGCAGATGCTACGGGCATTTGTGACTTCGGAGGGGGAGACTGGGAGCGATATCTGCCGCACCTCCTGTTTGCATATCGGGAGATGCCCCAGGAGTCGACCGGATTCTCGCCCTTCGAGTTACTATATGGCCACTGGGTCCGTGGACCTCTTGGCCTGTTCCAGGAGTCTTGGGAGGGGGAGCTGACCCACCAGGATGAGTCCGTGGTGGAGTATGTGTTGAAGATCAGAGATCGGTTAGAGAATCTCATGGGGCTAGCGCAAGCGAATCTTGCGGAAGCACAGACCAAGCAAAAGACTTGGTATGACCAGGGCACGCGTGCTCGGGTCTTTGGAGTAGGGCAGAAGGTGCTGGTTCTGGTGCCCACACGTCAAAACAAGCTCCATGCTGCCTGAGCGGGACCATACACGGTCGCAAAACGCCTAAGTGACATCACCTATGTGGTGTCATTTAACAGCGATGGTAGGAGGCAGCGTACCTACTATGTAAACATGTTAAAGGCATACCACGAGCGTGTGGAGTCGGTAGCCGCTGTGTGCTGCCTACCGATGGAGGAACC
Source organism: Pseudophryne corroboree (assembly GCF_028390025.1). Classification (NCBI taxonomy): domain Eukaryota; kingdom Metazoa; phylum Chordata; class Amphibia; order Anura; family Myobatrachidae; genus Pseudophryne; species Pseudophryne corroboree. The sequence goes on along the minus strand of NC_086451.1, from coordinate 425,866,790 downwards.
AGGAAAAAATCCCATTCCTGACCTCGCGGATGCCAAGGGTAAGGGTGGTGTAGAGGAAGTAAGCTGGAGCAGTGAGCTTGGTAACCACAAGAGGGAGCAGCTGGAGTAAGTGCTGCAGTCCTTTGAGATCCAGTTCAGCAGGAAGCCCGGCCTGACTTCCCTATGTGCCCATCATCTAGACACTGGTGAGCATAGGCCGATTCGGCAACCCACATATCGGGTCTCACCAAAGGCGCAGGCGAATATCTACCAAGAGGTGTAGGAGATGTTAGCGCTAGACGTAATCACATGCTCCAACAGTCCCTGGGCCGCCTCCGTTGTACTGGTTGCCAAGAAGGACCGGACAACCAGGTTCTGCGTAGACTACCACCGGTTGAACGTAGTGACCAAATCTGATGCCTATCCCCTACCCCGCATTGACGCACTGTTAGATGAGTTGGCTGGAGCGAAATACATCTCTACGTTTGACCTGAGCAAGGGGTATTGGCAGATACCAATGACTCCCGAGGCTCAGGAACGGTTCGCCTTCATCACCTCTTTTGGCTTGTTTCAGTTCAAAACCATGACATTTGGGATGAAGAATGCGCCAGCCACCTTCCAGAGTGTGGTCGATGACCTGCTGAAGGGGTTCAGAGATTTCGCAAAGGCCTACTTGGATGACATTGCTGTCTTCAGCCGAACCTGGGAAGATCACCTGAGGCATGTGGGGTTGGTGATAGAGAGGATTCGATGGGCAGGTCTGACCATCAGGGCAGACAAGTGCCAAATGGGGATGTCAGAGGTACAGTACCTGGGACACCGTGTGGGGGGAGGTAAGGTGAAGCCTGAACCAGCAAAGGTGGAGGCAATCCGAGACTGGCCCCGGCCCAAAACCCAGAGACAGGTCCTGGCTTTCTCTTTTGCTCTGCTCCCGGCGCCTCAGCCCATCGGAGGTGGACAGCCGCGGAAGCCGGGATGAACATCCCGGGCTGCTAGGTGGCAGGGGGTGCGCCGCAGCCAAGATCACCACCAGGAGCTGCGGCGAGGCCACAGAGTTCAGCGCCGCACACAGGGGACCGGGCTAGCCGGCTCCCTGCACAGCGAGGGCACCAGAGTGCGACGCTCATGGGGGACCGTTCTAGCGGGGCTCCCTAGCGGGTGGGGGGGGGTGAGCAGGATGGTGAGTGCTAGGGCACCTCACACCTCAACGCTGCAAAGAGCACAAAGCCGTGGCGGCCAGGACAAGCGTCTGAGCCGCCAGGCTTCAGAGGGGGGGGTGCGCCGCAGCCTCGGATCCGGAGACTGCGGTGAGGCAACAGGGCTCTGCCACTCTGGGGGATGGAGGGCAGCAGCGGGGCATGTAAAAGTTAGCCCTTGCTGCAGCCAGCTCCCCCATCCCTCATCAGTGCTGCTAGCTCCAAGTGTGCCCTGCTGCCCCTGGGGAGAGCACAGTGGTCCCCCAGGCTGCAGGGTTAAGGTAGCCCAGCGCTGAGCGCTGGGCAGAATAAAGCACAAAGAACAATGTATTTAAATGTATTAATATATATATTGGATTGTGATGTGAGGCACTGCAGTGCCTAGGTATGTGGAGCCTGTGCAGGGCACAGGCTCGGGTATATTTAGAGAGGAGTGTACAATGTATTTTGAATGTATTTTAAGGTAAAATGCACTAACTTGGTTGTGTGTCCCAGGAGGGAGGAATCCATGGCTGTGCAGGCTGATGGATTCTCCCAGACCTTTTCCCCCAAAATGGAATGCTTTCTCTTCCAGCCTCTCCGGCTCCCTAGCAGTGGGGGTGAGCGGGATGGTGAGTGCAGGGGCACCTCAGCACTGCAAAGAGCACAGAGCCGTGGTGGCCAGGACAAGTGTCCTGAGCCGCCAGGCTTCAGAAGGGGGGGTGCACCGCAGCCTTGGATCCAGAGGCTGCGGTGAGGCAACAGGGGTCTGCCACTCTGGGGGATGGAGGGCAGCAGCGGGGCATGTAAAAGTTAGCCCCTGCTGCAGCCAGCTCCCCCAGCCCTCGGAAGTGCTGCTAGCTCCAAGTGTGCCCTGCTGCCCCTGGGGAGAGCCCAGCAGTCCCCCAGGCTGCAGGGTTAAGGTAGCCCAGCGCTGAGCGCTGGGCAGAATAAAGCACAAAGAACAATGTATTTAAATCTATTAATATATATATTGGATTGTGATGTGAGGCACTGCAGTGCCTAGGTATGTGGAGCCTGTCCAGGCTCAGGGTATAGTTAGAGAGGAGTGTACATTGTATTTTGAATGTATTTTAAGGTAAAATGCACTAACTTGGTTGTGTGTCCCAGGAGGGAGGAATCCATGGCTGTGCAGGCTGATGGATTCTCCCAGACCTTTTCCCCATGAACGGAATGCTTTCTCTTCCAGCCTCAAACTTGATAGTGGCATTGGAAGAGAGAGGAGAAGCTCAGCTTTGAAACAAGCTGAGTGGTTTTCTGGAACTCCATAGGGTTCACCCGTAATGGCCAGGAAACCTTGACCAGGGATCTAGGCTGCCCAGCTCTGGAGCCCGAATCCAGGCTGCAGATGGTGAGCTAGGTCCCGGGCAGGTTTCTGCAAGTCAGTTTAGGCAGGAAAAATTCCCCAAACCTAGACTGAACGGTACCGGGGTGTATCCTGATACTCCAGGATGGGACGGTCAAAGGAGAGTGACCACTCCCCACTGTCCATAGAGGACAATGGTAGCTGTGCCTGTGACCAAGGCATGCTCAGCTCATGGGTAAACATTGATTGGTTGTAAACCACAGGGCGGACTTACCCCCTGTGGTATTGTGTATTGAAGTAGGATTAAAGGAGGGCAGTTGCCCCATGAAAAGTGTGTTATACCAGTTTCATTCTGCTGTAACATCTTGCTGTATTGCTGAGTTCTTTTCAGAACTATTTATTGTCATTAAACATCATCTGCCTCAAGAAGATTGCTTCATCTTGTGACCTACAGGGCTATGCGAAACCTAGCCCCATTCACCGGCTGTCCAGGGTGAACCAGTGTCTCCAAGTTCCACCTTCTGGCAGCTACTGGTAGAGGCCTAGTCAAGCGACTAGTGGGGATTCATCAACACCACATAGGGTTGGTAAGGCAGTGTCTCGGCACAAACAGAGCAGAACCGTGGTTCCAAACGCCAAGGGAGGTTAGGAGTTTGGTGGTGGCAGCGTAAACCCGCCCACTGTGCAGTGGGTGTAGTCAGTAACAGGCGGTTACTGACGGTAAGATGGAATCCCCTATGTGGTCAGGTTCCGTGTGACCTAAACATACATTCTGTGTACTGGGGACGGGATGCAAAAGCGGTGAGGGCTTTCGTATGGGACCATCCGGTCACATTATCCAAATAATTTTTACATATTGCTGTGTGTGGTGTAGGGATACGCTCGCCTGTTCTGCATATTATTATAAATCCAAATAAAAGGGTTATTATTATCCAAATTATTTTTAAAGTGTTTGCCCTGTGTGTGTGGTTTAGGGGTACTCTCACCTGTGCTGCATATTATTATAATAGCTCCAAATAAAAGGGTTATTATTATCTAAATTATTTTTACAGGGTTTTTCCCTGTGTGGTGTAGGGGTATGCCCGCCTGTGCTGCATATTATTATAATAGCTCCAAATAAAAGGGTTATCATTATGCAAAATATTTTTGCAGGCTTTGCCCTGTGTGGTGTAGGGAAACGCTCGCCTATGCTGCATATTATTATAACTCCAAATTAAAGGGTTATTATTATCAAAATTATTTTTAAAGGGTTTGCCCTGTGTGTGTGGTTTAGGGTTACGCTCACCTGTGCTGCATATTATTATAATAGCTCAAAATAAAAGGGTTATTATTATCCAAATTATTTTTACAGGCTTTGCCGTGTATGTGTGGTTTAGGGGTACGCTCTCCAGTGCCATCAATATTGTACGTGTATTACATCTGGGCAAATTCCAGCATGTCCCATGTTTTGCACATACAATTAATTTGGTGGTGCAGAAATTTTTGAGAAATGACAGGGACATGCAGGAGATGCCCGAAAAATTGTGGGCCACTTGTGACATTCAGCCACTGTGTGCCTCTCCTAGATGGGCCAGGTGTTTGTGCCGCACACTTGTGTCGCTTAGCTTAGTCATCCAGCTACCTCATTGCACCTGTTTTTCTTCTTTGCATGATGTGATGTTTGGGGCCTAGTTTTTTAAAACTGCCATCCTGTTTGACACTGCAGTGCCACTCTTAGATGGGCCAGGTGTTTGTGCCACACACTTGTGGTGCTTAGGTTAGCCATCCAGCTACCTCATTGGACCTCTTTGTCTTCTTTGCATGATGTGCTGCTTGGGGCCTAGTTTTTTAAATCTGCCATCCTGTCTGACCCTGCAGTGCCACACCTAGATGGGCCAGGTGTTTGTGCCGCACAATTGTGTCGCTTAGCAAAGTCATCCAGCTACCTCGATGCAACCTTTTGGCCTAAAAACAATATTGTGAGGTGTTCAGTGTTCAGAATAGACTGGAAATGAGTGGAAATGAATGCTATTGAAGTTAATAATACTGTAGGGTCAAAATTACCCCCAAATTCTGTGATTTTAGCTGTTTTTGTGTGTTTTTTTAAAAATCATCCAGATCTAAAACCAAAACCCGAAAGGGTGGTTTTGGCAAAACCAATCCAGATCCAAAACACGAGCGATGATCCAGATCCAAAACCTTAATACAAAACACGAAAAGTGCCTGCTGCAGATCTCTAGAAGTAACACATTTTTCTAGCTCACACTCAGTGACTGATATGTATTATACAGGAGACGGGACCACACAGTGATATACAGTATGATGGGGACTAACACAGCACCCAGTTCACACTATTAAAGTTGTTGTCTACCCGATACTTGACATCTCTTTGATTACACTTTATTGTTGGTTATTCTTACAAATCTTTCAAAATTGCATATAGAATTTTTCTTTATCTTGCGGCCCACACAAGACTTAGACCTTGATTATTCAGCCCAGTTGGGATTTTGAGTTTGACATACCTGCTCTAGAGCTGTTTTGGTATAGAGCAGACTGTAAGATAGAGGTAACAACTCTAAACATGAGAAAAGGGCATAAAGAGTCAAGACAGATATCAAAAAGAAACATTTCTATCAAACTAAAACCAATAACATTTTTTTAAATAATAGCATTTCATCTCCATATCATGCTGTGACTCAGTATGCATAAAACGAAAACTTTTAGATATACTTTTAATATTTTTTAGGTTCCTTATTCAATAAATAAAACTAAAAGTGCAGATGAGGAAGTACTTGAACTTTTCTTTAGAAGTTGGAAAACATTTAGAAAGTTTCAAAAGTTAAATGAAGAAGGTCCCTGGAGACTACAGGCTGTAGAGGATCAGAGAGTTATAAAGCCTGGAACTGACAGAGTAACACAGACAGCACCTTAGCAGGTACGTGAGGGATTATACTTGTCCATGGAGGTTAATGATTTAATACAGAAATTACTTGTGCTTGTATTCATGTATTTTATCTTTGTATTTTTTTTGCACAGACAAGTTTGTGTGATTTCATTTTGAAGTAGACAGTAATTTATTTGCTGCATATAAAAGATTGCAGTGGAACATGTGGTATTGCTGCAATAAGCATGATATCTACAGTATAAATGTAATTTATGAACCTTTTTTTCATGACAGCAAGGGGTCGGGAATATGATATTACAATGTATGCACAATCTCTCTCAGTTACTTTTCCAAACACAAGAGGGAAGAGTATATTACTAATAATAAATTGAATGTAATAGTTCATAGAACTCCTAACTTATTAATGTATTAGTGATGGCTCGCATTATTATTTTAAATTTGAGTGAAGTCTCACAGTCCCTATTGTAATGCATCTATTTAGATATGGAAGCTGCTCACATTAATTTTAATTACTGGTGCAAATGGTACTTCTTTTTTTTCCAGATACCATCTGACAATGCATTGAGCATTAAATATAGATATTAATGAACAAATAGTTATATAATAACCAATATGAAACGTAATGTGTAATACAGTTAAAATACTGTTTTACAACTAAATATTTCACCCTAAAACATGCAATAAATGCTATCAAAGGGAAGCACAAGCCAGTTATACTGTATTATTAAAATAAAAATAATACATAGATCACAACTATGGGGTGAAATAATTACACAATTTATCCTATAAGAAATCATATATGATACGTGTTTCACCAAAAATTCATTATTTTTTTAGATTATAACCATCTAGAATATTATATATAGAAAAAGCAAAAGAACCCTGAGAGATATATTTAATAATATAAAATTATTGGTGGAGACAAACATTGGAATCTACTCTTTTGACGGGATTTTAAGCATTTTTCTTTCTTTTACATCACATCTATCCTAATTATAATATTTTGCAACATAGTCTAAAAGGAACTCTAATAATTGTTCAATTAGAATTAATAACGTACAGTATTACATTTAATACATATTATTTAACATTTAGACTCTGAATGCCTTCATATACAAATGCTTTTTCCTTTTTGTTATTCTCTGGCAACTCCTCACCCACAAAATTCACTCTCTCTGTCTCTTTGAATTATTTTGGCCAATAACACAATAACTTATAGTATTCTTGCTAATAGGGGTTAAAAATGATTGCAGCTATGCATCTGATCTGTCCTCATCAAGAGATGCCCACAATCCACCTAACTTCCTCTATAGAATAATTGCAGATGCTGGCCCAATGGTCAATGCATTTTGCACCTTTGCACTCTCAATTTTTTGTAACATACTACTTGAGCACATTGCAAAATGTAACCAGATATTTAGTTCTCACATTTAGAACTAAGTGGAGTCTACACATTGCACTGTAAATGTTAAATTCACCAATCTTCATAGTGATTTTACATAATGTACATCCACCAAATCCCATGAATTGATGCTTTGCTGCTGATTATTAAAAAAAAAATTCAAAAGCCTTGAATGCATTGATGTACTGTACTGAAACATTCCTAATGTAGTGCATTTCAGATACAGTAAAAATAATTTGTTGCATTTCATAGCTGTGCAGCTATTCTATGAAGAACTTCTGTGTTTTACTCTGTTGTATAGTAGCCTGTTTGCTGTCTGCTTTAAACATTGGCTTCACATATTGACTGGATTCTGATATTGGGATACACTGAGGCTATGTTACTGACCTATACTTTGCACTTTACCCTGTCTTTGAATTGTTATTACTGTATGTGCTTCATTATTACCAATGGCTAAACTGATGTGTTTATTTCCACAGTGTCTTTTTTTGTCTGGTTCCCTTTCATTCTCAATAGCAAACACTTTTGGATTGTGAACCAGTTCCAATGGCAACTAAGTATCGGCAAGTATAGAGATTTGTTTAGCTAAAACCATTTCTATAGAATACTTCCATCACCAGGAAGACTGTAATCCCATCATTATGAATGTCTTTGGTCTTCAAATGAGTTACTCTCTTATAGTGCCAGTGGATGCAAAAGCCAATATAATTCAAATAATTCATGTTCATAATATGTATATATATTTTTCAGATTCTTGAACTATGAATGTGACTACTATAGACTATTTCATTATTAAAGGCATTTCAGATATTCCAGCATTGCAGTGTCTAGCCTTCATTCTGGTTCTGCTGATTTATCTCATCACTCTTACTGGTAACATGACCATTATTCTATTGGTGTGTCTGGATCATCATCTCCACATTCCCATGTACTTCTTCTTGACCAACCTGTCCATACTGGACATGTGTTCATCCACTATCACCCTAAACAATATTCTCGTTAACTTTATATCAGGGGATAACACAATTTCTGTCTTTGCATGCCTGACACAGATGTATATGTTTGCATCTCTAACAAGTAATGAGCTTTTCCTTCTAACCGTCATGAGTTATGATCGTTATGTCGCCATATGTAATCCCTTATATTACCATGTCATTATGAGCCATAGAAATTGCACTTTCTTAGTCATTTTCTGTTGGCTATTGGGGTTTATTCAAGTTTTTCCTATTCTTATGTCATTTACATTCTTCAATTGCTATAGGACCAGAGAAATTAATCACTTTTTTTGTGACCCTGTTCTTCTAGAAAACCTTCTCTGTAATTATTCCTATTTTGTGTGGCTTTCCATTCATTTAGGGGGAGTTTTTGATGCAACCTTCCCTCCTTTTTTCACCTTCCTTCCTTATATATTTATCATTGTCACAATCCTGAGAATGAGCTCCAACACTAGCAGACAGAAAACCTTCTACACTTGTTCCTCACACCTCACAGTTGTCATATTCCTCTATGTGACGCTGATTTGCCAATATCTACGTCCAACATCAGTTACTAACATGGAAACAAATAAACTTTTCTCTCTGTTTAATACAGCTGCTGTCCCCATGCTAAACCCATTGATTTACAGCCTAAAAAATAAAGATGTGAAGACCGCCCTGAAGCGCAAAATAAATTACCTGTCAGGTATTTTGGTGAGTTCTAGTATATGTCTTCTAGATATATAAAATGCAATGAATAGTTTTACTACAGTATGTTAATCAGTGGTGCCGAGATGGTGAGGGGGGGTTACAAATTACCCAGCCCCAAGCTTCTCGAGGGACCCGGCAGGTCCATTACACCCCCTAATATACCTGTTCTGTGGTTGGCAGGGCGAAGCAATCTTCCCAGCGATCTCTTCGGGAAGATGGTGCGCACTTAGAAAGCAAAGACTCTAGCACTGTGCCAGAGTATTTGTTCTCTAGTGACCAGCGTCATCTTCCCAAATATCACTGGGAAGATGGCGCTGGCCAGTGTTGCCAGATAGGTAACTACATAAAATATAATTTAGCAATATTATAAGGACAAGGTGTATTGTCTGGATGAAAATATCATTAATGATAAAAGTTGATTTTAACCATAGTGAATCGTACAGTGAATATATTTTATAGTAGTAAATAGATTAAATAGATTTGAACATATTGGTTAAAAGGTTAGATAATTCTGGAAATAATGATTTGTATATGTGTTTATATAGATGTGTAGATATATATATATATATAGTTTTTTTAGGTCAGTGCGCTTAGTCTCACGTCCAAATGTTACTTTAAAGGAATGGGTCGTCAGAAAGTTCTGCTGTTTTGGTTAAGTCAGTCGTAGATACTCCGTTAATGGACACCTCCCAAGCTTCTTTGGTGGCTGCTCCGTTCTTCAAAATATGACTTGGGTATGTTCAGTCATGCAATTCTGTAAAGGCAGGGGAGAAGAACAAGCGCCATATGGTGTAGTATTTTAGGGTAAATGGGAGTGGTACATATGTGTATAAAATATAAGTACCGGATAGATTCTTGATATACAGGCCTATTCTCAAGAATCTATCCGGTACTTATATTTTATACACATATGTACCACTCCCATTTACCCTAAAATACTACACCATATGGCGCTTGTTCTTCTCCCCTGCCTTTACATATATATATATATATATTCATTTTTTACTGCAAGATTATGAGACATAGTGTAGGGAACAGGTTTATATACTGCTCTAGCCATAAATGAGGCTAGAGAGGTCACACTATAACAACGAGTACTTTTACAATCAAATGGACACTGGAATCCACAGGTGTACATTTAGATCAGAATCAAGATTTGCAATACCTTTGGCAATTATAAAACTAGCTGGTCAATGGTCCAGTTATAGGTCAGATCATAGGTCATAGAACAGTAGCATACATTAGCTACTACAAAAAGAGATCACATTTATTGATAAAACATGGTCTAAACCACTTCAGGCAAAACGTGTCAATACAACAGAACTTTGGATGAAAAGACATTCTCAACTTTACAATACTCTCAATGCTTGAGGCAGGGTGGGCACCACACGGTTTATGACACCATGCCTTCTTGAGTAGGGCAAGCCAGCTCAGTTCAATGTTTGTTTTTTGACACCTTGGAATGTAAATGACAAACCTATAATTAGCTATTACATTGAAAACACTATGAGAATATACCAGCTAAATGTTAACTTATAAGTACATGAATTCAGTCAGGAGGAGAAGGAGTTGGAGAGAGAAGGCGAGAAGATGCGGAGTTAAAAAGAAGTTAAGTGCAGGAGGAGGAATGTTCACACATTAGAAATGATATTAGAATTGTAACTATGTACTTGCAAGTATACACTTTATGTTAGTAATTGTCTAAGTTTGTGAAACTGTGTTATGTTTGTTCTATAATTAAGGAAGCATAAATATTACTAGTATATATGTATATACAGGTTGAGTATCCCATATCCAAATATTCCGAAATACGGAATATTCCGAAATACGGACTTTTTTGAGTGAGAATGAAATACTGAAACCTTTGTTTTTTGATGGCTAAATGTACACAAACTTTGTTTAATACACAAGTTATTAAAAATATTGTATTAAATTACCTTCAGGCTGTGTGTATAAGGTGTATATGAAACATAAATGAATTGTGTAAATGTAGACACACTTTGTTCAATGCACAAAGTCATAAAAATGATTGGCTAAAATTGACTTCAGGCTGTGTGTATAAGGTGTATATGTAACATAAAAGCATTCTGTGCTTAGATTTAGGTCCCATCACCATGATATCTCATTATGGTATGCAATTATTCCAAAATACGGAAAAATCCCATATCCAAAATTCCTCTGGTCCCAAGCATTTTGGATAAGGGATACTCAACCTGTATATATATATATATATATATATATATATATATATGTATATATATATATAGTTCTGTAGAGAGATACGGCACTCCAGGACTTAATGAAACATGCCTATAGCAACTTCAAAAAAAGCTGTCAGCACAGCGTATTGCAGTCAACTTTTTTTTTAAGTTGCTATAGGCATGTTTCATTAAGTCCTGGAGTGCCGTATCTCTCTACAGAACTGTGCATTACTACTTACTGGCACCTGGGCACTTCACACTGCATGTCATATAGGAGTGCCGGTCCTTGTTGCTGTTTTATATATATAAATATATATATATATATATATATATATATATGTATGTATCTATCTATCACTACTGTGTTTATCTTATTCTGCATGATTTGATTCTGCCTGTAAATAAATAATCAGATGATAAGAGCTGTGAATTCCATGTTTGAACTCACTTTGGAATCATAATTTAATAATTCATATGTATGAGAACTGCATATATGTATCATCTACCTAGTTTGTAAGACTAACATATTTGCAGATACATATGATAAAAGTATATTATAAAATATACATATATTAATATTGAAGAGTCCACTTTTCAATAATTGGCACCCCAGACATTAATATAAAGATGTTAATATAATATAAGATTCCTCAACACCATGGAGGAGGGACCCACTTCCTGCCCAAGTAAAGTAAAAGCGGCTGCCCTCTTCTGCACCCTAACCCCCCTGCCCCCTCCATGTTAAAATTGCGCCACCCTGTGGAGGGCATCATCACGCAACCTTTTTAAGCCACACCCCTTTACCGTGGCCCAGCATGGCTCTCTACACCCCTGAAGTTAATTACTTGGTATGGATAAAGTGGAATTAAACATTTTCTCCTTTTCTATGGGAAACAGCAAAATATATATTCCACAGCCTATACACTACTTAGACTGATACTGATGTGGGTCAAAAAATAAAATAATAAGACATAACATGTCATTGATTCCTTGATCATTTTTGTAGTGACATTGCAGCCCTTTTGGACAGATTCAGATGCATATGGAAATGCAGAAATGGGTCTCATAGATTTTAATATACTATATATGGGCCAAAGAAAGTGACCACACATGCAAAGGATCAGGCACATACATACAAATGAGGACTGCTAGTGCATATGGACTGATGCATTCGTGAATGGACCACACTTTCCCTTAAATGAGTTGTTGGGCAGTGACTATTTGATCTCATGGATCTGTTCCTTTCTAGTAGTAGTGTTATGGGTATGCCCAGGGCGTGTAAGCGGTTTCAGTGCTCAAGAGTAGCAATCTCACATTAAATGGACACCTGTTTCAGATGAATATTTTGCATCCCACATGGAGTGGGTGCAAATCTATTTACTAAGTATGATGCTTGCAACTGCAGACATACAGTGAATGGTATTGGCTTTTATATACAGACATACAGTATGGATCATTGGCATATATGGATGGATTCTTGCATTAACATAAGTAAGTAAGGGGCAGATTTATTAAGCCTGGTGAAGTGATAAAGTGAAAGGTGATAATGCACCAGCCAGTCAGCTCCTAACTGACATTTTTCAAACCCAGCTTGTAACATGGCAGTTAAGAGCTGATTGCCTGGTGAGTTATCACCTTCCACTTTATCACTTCACCATGCTTAATAAATCTGCCCCTAAGTAACCTGTGTTAGGCCACAGTGTTTCCAACTTAGTATTGTTGTTAACTAGGAGACCGCCAGATAAATATTTGATCCTCTGTACTGCTATAGAGAGATTCTTTAAAAAAGCAAAACAGAATAATAAATAAAATATAACTCTTTAAAATGGAAAATGTCAACAAATGGATGGAGTAGCCTGTTGTATGTACAATGTTAACTTAAAACTGTTGGTTACTTAATGCATCAAAAATATATTGTTCTTTCAAAATCTTAGATGTGTTATATAAATAAAGATGCAGTGTTTGTCTTTCTATAGGTTGTACATTCATTTCCCACAACTAGAAATGAGCAAAGTTGAAGATGAACAGAATTTTCTGCAAGAGTTTCAGCGATAAAGTTTTGAGTTCCATAAAATGCTGCCCTATATTTATAATTCTGCATTGATGACAAAGGTGTCAGTTTAATCTACACTGTGGTAAGTAGGAATTGCAGTAACACTGCAACCAAGCACTTGTGTAATGTGTAGGAATAAAGGAAGCTAAATGTAAATAAAATAAAACATAAATAGAAATAAAAAATAAATGTAAACACTTAAATAAAATTAAATTGATAGTTAATAAAACAAAAATATTAATGATATGGACAATAAAGAAAAATAGATATAAGAATAAAAAACAAATTAAAAATCAAAATAAATGGTTCAGGAGGCAACAAGGGTGGAAAGGTAAAAGTGGAGGGGGGAGGGCTAAAGCATCCACATAAAAACAAAAACAATTTCCAAAAGTATATGGTTAAGTGGCCTGATGTTTACAGCCTTTTTAGGAACATTTTGTGAGCTGATATTATGCAGGGTAACCGCAGGTGGCCGCTCGTAAACAAAGGAGATAAATTCAGGTTCAGGTACAGTGCTTTTATCAACCTTACCCTGTTCTAGTTCTTCAGAAACTGCTGTGAGAATAAGCACATGGTGAGGTAGGGACAAGCACTGTACCTAAACCTGAATGTATCTCCTTTGTTTATAAGCGGCCTCCTGCAGTTGTCCTGCATAATACCAGCTCACAAAAGTTTCCTAAAAATGCGGTAAACATCAAGCCACTTAACCATTTACTTTTGGAAATTGTTTTTATTTTTATGTGGATGCTTTTTCTCCACTTTTCCTTTCCACCCTTTGTTCCCTCCTGAACATTTTACTTTCATTTTTAATTTTATTTTTAGTGTTATATCAATTTTTATTTATTTTCAGTTCATTCATAATTTTTTTGTTCTATCACCTATCAATTAAATTTTATTTTTATTTTTATTTCTATTTATTTTACATTTTATTTCTATTTAGCCTCATTTATTCCTATACCTTAAACAAGCGCTTGGTTGTAGTGTTACAGCAATTCCTCCATAAATTTTGATTACCAAGCTGCTGTACACATTAGCGCGGCACACTATTTTCATAACTTCTACACTGTGGTAAGTTGGGGTAGAAGTGCAGACTTGACAAAAATGGGAATTAAATGCAGAATTCTTAAGACCACATTTTGCTAGAAAAACATGTAAATTTAGCTGAGTAGTTTTGAATTTATCACTTATTTATACCAAAAAAAATCTTTCTGTGCCTTTAAGTAAAAAAAAAAGAAAACATTGTACATTCACTGTTTATTCTACCTGTCTGTGTATTCCCAATTTTATCTGCAATAACCCTGTGTCCAAATCCAGTACTTCATGTTAAGTTGTGGTGCCATACTTTCTTAAATAGCATCAGTTGGTTTTTACAGTATGTACTGTACCATTAGATGTTACCACAGGCTCCCTAAAAAAGCTATCTTTACTGTACCTGGCTTTGTGTGACAGCTGTGGAGCCACTTTTAGCGAAAAAGCACAAGTTATTTGTTTGTTTGTTTAGTGAATTATCTTTTGCGGCAAACACATGGGTGTCCTTTGTTCTATTTGCATTTTAGCCAGACTTCCCAGGACCCATGCCTGCAGAGTGAATGCTGCAAAATAAGAGGTTAGAGGAGCTTTAGATGCCACCCACCACTCTGCAACAAGGAGCTTGGAACCAAAAAACAGTCTGACTGACGTATCAATACATTACAAACCAGATGATCTTAAAAGGGAGAATACAGTCACCTGGGACAGCCTCTATTATCTACTGTACTTCAGATAGGCTGATGAGTAATCACTACTCCTGTGCTACTGATTCAGGATAATGCTCCATGAACTTTATACTGTATTACAATCTCCACATACATTGTTTCTTTGTGACCCTGCCAAAAACAGTATGACATTAAGCTTTGTCCATGTCCCGCTGTTAGAGTTGTGGCATGGTGATTGGGACATTGCTCCAGAAGGAACTGTGAAAATTAGGGTAGAGTAGTAGGATCTCTGAGCAGCTATACATGTGGTTTTTAAAAAAATTCAATTATTTTCCTGTGTATTTCTGTAATTATCTATTTTTAAGATAAAAAATAAAGTTACTATTGAATATTTTAAATCGTTTCCCTAAGTGATTCAACGTTTCTGTCTACTCTAGACAGCAAATAAGCCTTATTTGTGTGACCAGCCAGTGTTGAGGCAAAAAGCTCTAATAAGAAGTCTAGTATCTTCACAACATACCACCTACCTAACTAAGCATCAGAGTATTCTTTCCTTCATTACCTCTCTTCTCTCATTTCTTTTGAGTGGTGCAATACTAGGACAGTTATAGGTTGCTGTCACAACTGAGGGCCTGAGCTGATGGGAGGAAGCCTCAGTTGTAGTGGCTGAGATGAAATTAAACTTGGGAGATTTAATCAGACCCCTAGACATATCAGTAATACGTAAGAAGACTGCCCGAAGGCGTGACCATGACAACCAGAATTAAAAGTCAATAACAGTTTATTTAGCAAAGCTCCATGTAACACAGCAATGGTAAAAGAATGATGCAAACAGCAGTAGAGAATAACATAGTTCCTGGATACTACGGGTTGGCAATGGCCACAGGGTACTGCTAACAGTAGGCACAGTTCTTAATGTCCCGGAGATGGAATGTCCTTACCAGACCCATCCGTAGTAGTGAGAGTAGCCAAGGAACACACCAGCAGATGTAACACTGGAAGCTGGTAGCGCTGTTGTTGGAGTAGCTGCTGTGGGTACTGGTTGGAACCAGCCAGGTGTTAACATGGAGTGGATGCTGGATGGAACCAGCCAAATGGTAGAATGAAGCTAAGGAGCGAAGATATGCTGGTACCGGTGATTTGTAGGTATCCGCTGGAGAAGCACCGTCACTTTAAGAAATGCTGATCACTGCTGGAAGCTGACCGCTGGAAGCAGATGGATCTGTAGCTGGAAGCTGGAGTAGTCACGGAGGACTGCAGAGTCCGGCTACACCGCAAGGTGGTAAACTGGTGCGGGTCCCTTAGTGGTAGCTGGAGACAGGAGCTGGAAACCTGGAACAAAGCAACCACAGGAGAGAGAGACTGGAAACAAGGTTTGACAACCACAGGAGAGAGAGACTGGAAACAAGGTTTGACAACCAAAGCACTGACGATTTCCTGCTGCAGGCTCAGTCCCTTGATACCCTTAGGTGTAAAGGGATTGGATGACTAATTAGGCAGACTTCAGCAGAGCTGTGGATTGGAGATCAGGATCATGTGACCGGAACCAAGATGGCTGCGCACATACCGGCCAGTGGAGGGAAAGCTTGTTTGTATTCACCACATGGAGATTCCTCTGTAATGGCGGCGGTGAACATAGAGAACGCCGACTTGCGTCTCAACCTTCAGCAGGGACGGCCACGGCTGCAGTAGGTGAGGAGTGCCACATACCCTGTATGCATTAGGAATATGGAGATGATGCCCAAGGCCCCGCCGGCAGGTGACGCCATGCCAGTCGCCCGGGCATTGAGGAACAATATCCACAGATCAGCAGAGATGAGACATGACGTATGAATGCTTGCATCACAGCTGGGAACCGGGCCTAGGACACTGAGATAGCCTTAGGAGACACCTGAAAGGTAAATAATGGTGTCCAGATACCCGGATCGTGACAGTAGCTTTATTGATTTATGAGTAGCAGTCAATAACAAGCTTAAGAAGGAGGAAAAGTACTTACAGTACAAATACGCTCATTGCTTTGTAGTCAATGAGGAGAAGAGGTATAGCAGATGGATACAAATAAGAATAACAATGCTTAAACATACTGTTGGTAGTGTGGTTTCATAACAGTAACTACTGTATATTGTGAAAATTAACTGTTTTTTGGAACTTTTCTACACTCTAAGTAAACAAATATTAGGGAGAGTATAGTTATGTCCGAATATATTTGTGTAATAAATCCAGTATTGGAGGTATTACAGTTGTCTCACAGAATTTAGTTTTTCTGCACATGAACAAGAAGAAGGGAGGCAGTGATAGGTCAGCTGGAAGTCTGAGACATTCGGTACAGGAGAAGTAGCAGTTGGTGATTGGCAGTTGGTCTTGGGAAAGTGTCAGAAGAACAGCTGTGGTGCCCATCTTGTGAGGTGGAGATATTAGGGCTGAATGAAGACACTTTGAGATTAGAGTGTCAGAGATTAGAGTGCCAGAGACTTTCAGCATATCCACTGTAATATCAGTGAGAAGAAGGGTTGATAAAATAGAGATAACAAGGTTCAGAGATCAGGGTACAGTTGTACTAAGCCTTGGAGTAGTGCTGTAAATTCATCCCTTTTGCCCAGAGGCAAGTTAGAGTATAGTGCCCCCCCTCCCCCCACACACACACATATAGAGACAAGTTCACAAACACACTAACAAATAACATGGGGTAAATTTACTAAAGCTTCCAAAACAGAAAATTGGTGATGTTGTCCTTAGCAATCAATCAAATGCTGTCTATCATTTCTCTATTGCCTGTTCAAAAATGATAGACAGCATATGGTTGGTTACTATGAACCACATCACCAATTTTCTGTTTTAGAAACTATAATAAATGTACCCCTATGTTTCTATTGGTCCATTTAATGAAGTACATTTATTTGTGTGATACCACTGTTATCGATGGCTATCTGCAAGTTTACAGTATCCCCTGAATGTATCTAGGGTTTTGGGGGTTGGCTGCACCAGGTATTGGAGATATCTTCTAAAGTCATCTATTTTTTGCTCACAAAAGCAGCTCCCCAGGTTTCTATGGCTGCTGTTTATTTTTACTGAATCTACCATGATATTATAGGCATTACTTATGATATTATAGGCATTATTTATGATATTATAGGCATTACTGAAACTTGGTGGGATGAATCTCATGATTGGACAGTCAATCTAGAGGGCTATACACTGTTTAGGAGAGACAGACTAAATAAAAAGGGTGGAGGGGTGTGTCTGTACGTAAAGCCATTTTTAAAACCTAATATATGGGAAGATATTCAGGAGGGGACTGTAGACACTGTTGAGACATTATGGGTAGAAATTGCATGCGGGGAAAAAGGAACAAAAAAGTTAGTATTGGGTGTATGCTATAGGCCGCCTGGTATCAACGCATCTGATGATGAATTGTTACAAAAGCAAATTGATAAAGCAGCAGGAGTAGGAGACATAGTAGTGATGGGAGATTTTAACTATCCAGAGATAAACTGGAAAAACGATTCATGTGATACTGCTAGGGGCAGTATGTTTTTAAACACACTAAATGATAACTACCTAGTCCAACTAATTGAGGAACCAACTAGGTACAATGCAATCTTAGACCTGGTATTAACAAACAATCAGGATTTGGTATCGGGTATTATAGTAGGGGAACCCATAGGAAACAGCGACCACAATATGGTCACATTCAATATCAGTTTCTACAAACAGCCCTATACTGGCTCAACTAGGACTTTAAACTTTAGCAAAGCAAATTTTTAAAAGATGAGGGTATTTTTCAGGGATATTGAATGGGAAGGTTTGTTTTTAGGAAAAAATACTACGAAAAATGGGAGGCACTAAAATTCCTGCTAGCTAAAAATACACTCAAATATATTCCTATGAGTAGCAAAAAAGGGAATAAAAATCATAAACCGATGTGGCTTAACAAAAAGATTAAGGAATTTATGGGCAAGAAAAGGCGAGCATTTAAAAAATACAAATCTGACTGGGAAGCAGAGTCATTTCAGCACTATAAGGAATGTAACAAAAATTGCAAAAAGGAAATAAGAGCGGCTAAAGTAGAAACTGAAAAACTAGTAGCAAAGGAAAGCAAAGCGAATCCCAAAAAATGATTTAAATACATTAATAGCAAGAGATTAAAAAAGGAGAGTATAGGCCCTTTGAAAGACAAGTTGGGAGTCTTAAGCAAAAATGATAATGACATAGCGGACACACTAAATGAGTTTTTTTCAACAGTATTAACTAGAGAGGACCCAATTCAGGGACTGACACACAATCTCAATAATGACAATATCACACTGATAGGTACTTATTTAAGTGAGGAAGTAGTCTGTGACCGATTAAAACATTTAAAGATTAATAAATCACCAGGGCCCGATGGTATTCATCCAAAGGTTCTAATGGAGTTTCACTCTGAACTGGCAAAACCGCTATCTTTGATCTTTGAGGATTCAGTTATATCAGGTATGGTTCCAAAAGACTGGCGTATAGCGGAAGTAGTGCCTATATTCAAAAAAGTAAGTAAAGTTGAACCAGGTAATTATAGACCAGTTAGTCTTACATCTATAGTGGGGAAAGTATTGGAAGGTATTCTAAGAGATAGTATTCAGAAGTTCCTTGAAACCAATAAGGTCATTAAAAGGAAACAACATGGGTTTATGAAGGACAGATCCTGTCAAACCAACTTACTTGGCTTTTATGAAACAGTAAGCGCAAACCTAGATCAGGGTAAAGAGGTGGATGTAATCTTTTTAGACTTTGCCAAAGCGTTCGATACTGTACCACACATGAGACTTATATACAAGCTACAAGAATCGGGGCTAGGAAGCACAATATGCACTTGGGTCAAAAACTGGTTAGATAATAGGAAGCAGCGCGTTGTGGTTAATGGATCTTTTTTCAACTTGGACTGAAGTGCTAAGTGGTGTGCCGCAAGGCTCAGTATTAGGACCGCTATTGTTCAATATTTTCATTAATGACCTAACAGAAGGTCTAGAGAGCATGGTGTCAATTTTTGCAGATGATAACAAATTGTGTAAGGCTATAAATACAGAGGAGGATGCCGAGTCTCTTCAGAACGACTTAGTTAAATTAGAAGCATGGACAGCCAAATGGAGAATGCGCTTCAACACAGACAAGTGTAAGGTAATGCACTGTGGTAACAAGAACAAAAATTACACCTACCTACTAAATGGGGTAAAATTAGGGGATTCTGTACTGGAAAAGGACTTAGGTGTCCTCATAGATAGCAAGCTAAGCAGTAGTACCCAAAGTAGGACTGCAGCAAAAAAGGCTAATAAGATATTAGCATGCATAAAACGGGGTATTGATGCTAGGGACGAGAGTATTATACTCCCGTTATATAAATCACTAGTGAGGCCACACCTTGAATACTGTGTACAGTTCTGGGCACCGTACTACAAAAAGGATATCCTGGAGCTTGAAAAGGTACAGAGGAGGGCGACCAAACTAATTAAGGGCATGGAGACGATGGAATACAAGGAAAGGCTTGAAAGACTAGGCATGTTTACATTGGAAAAGCGGAGACTAAGAGGGGGATATGATCAACATCTACAAATATATAAGGGGACAATACACAGAGCTTGCGCGGGACCTGTTTTTGGTTAGATCAACACAGAGGACTCGTGGACACTCGCTCAGGTTGGAGGATAGGAGATTCTTCACAATACGGCGTAAAGGCTTTTTCACGGTAAGGACAATATGTGTTGGGAATTCCCTGCCCGAGGGAGTTGTAATGGCGGAATCTGTCAACACCTTTAAGAATGGGTTAGATAAATTCCTATTGGATAAGGATATCCAGGGGTATGGTGCATAGTCATGCATTATAGTTACTATAAATAGGGATAAAATTCAATGGCTGACAGCAGCATCAGTCAGAAATTTTAGTCTAATCATCATGCACAGGACACCACAAATAGGTTGAACTCGATGGACAATTGTCTTTTTTTAACCTCAGATACTATGTTACTATGTTACCATGTTCTTCTGACAGCAGCATCGCAAGTCAACACATATGTCCTGCGACACAGGCGGGAGCAGAGTACATGACAGGAGCTGCTGATTGGAGCAGGGATCCTGTAGCGATAGCTTCTCTGGATATTCAAGTGCCTGGAAGGGGTGCCACATGGTGGGTGGCCTCCAGGTCCATTGTTACAGCCCTAAGTGGGATAAATGTTGTGAAGACTGGACAGATCCGGATAAAGACCACACAGGGACCTAGGCAATGCAGTGCATCAGGGCACCATATTAATGTATATACAGTTAATCCATATACATACATCTCTCCCTCTCATTCAGCTCCTTCACGCATTCAGCTCCCCCTTATAGCTCTCCCCTCCGTATACAGATCCCACACACACAGCGCTCCCAACACAACTTACCCCCTCACAGCTATCCCCACTAACATAGCTATCCCTTCCTCACACAGACCCAGACACAAACACACACACACACACACACACACACACACACACACACGCACACACACACACACTGTAGCTCTTCCTCCTCACTCAACTCCTCTGAAACACACATAGAGCGCACTACACTCACACAATCTCTGCTCACAAAGCTGTCACTTCCTTCCACAGACCCCTCCTTAGCACTCCACCTCTTACAGAGCTCCCCTAAAACACTCTGTGCACCACCCTCACACAGATACCCCCTCACATACTGTAGGTCTCCTTTCCTCATACAGATTCCCACACACAGGCACAGCTCTCCACAATCATTTATTTACCCCTCCCAGCTATCCTCCCCTCAAAAACATAAATGTTCCAGTCCACAATATCCATCACACACACACACACACACACACACACACACACACACACACATCTGATCCCCCCATACTGATATCCCCTCCTAGTCCTCACTGCCGACTCTCATTTCTGCTGAGCTTGAAGTACACTCCACCCATACCATGCCCCTCAATGAACTTAAGGCTCAGCAAGTGAGCCACCCCCAATCCCTCTGGCCGGACAGCAGTACATGGCCCAAACTGCAGTCAAAGAATGTATTGATGGAACAGAAAATAGCGCTTAGTGGAAAAAAACTGTCCAGATGAATTCTAGTGATTCCCAATCATCAATAGAAACGGATACAAAGCAAAAGGTTTTGAAGACACCTAAGGTGCTACCACCATGTAGACAGATATCACATGACATTGCTGATGAAATGTCTCAAAGAAATCTTTCAATAATTGTTATGCTTCTTCAGGATTTCTCACAGTTCTTCATGCTTTAAATCCTCCTCATGGGCAAATGTTGACATTATGTAAGCAAGAAGGAAATATCGTATATAGGTGGTCATTCCGAGTTGTTCGCTCGCTAGCTACTTTTAGCAGCAATGCAAACGCAAAACCACCGCCCTCTGGGAGTGTATCTTAGCATAGCAGAATTGCTAACAAAAGATTAGCAATTCTGCTTTTAAGTATTTCTTTGCAGTTTCTGAGTAGCTCCAGACCTACTCCTAGATTGCGATCACCTCAGTCTGTTTAGTTCCTGGTTTGACGTCACAAACCCGCCCAGCGTCCGGCCAGCCACTCCCCCATTTCTCCAGACACTCCTGCGTTTTCTGCTGGCACGCCTGCATTTTTTAGCACACTCCCGAAAAACGCTCAGTTACCACTCAGAAACACCCACTTCCTGTCAATCATTCTCCGATCAACAGAGCGACTGAAAGGCTTTGTTCGCCCGTGAGTAAAATAGCATAGTTTTGTGTGAAATTGCTTAGCGCATGCGCCCTGCGGTGCATACGCATGTGCAGAACTGCCGGATTTTAGCCTATTAGCAATTCTGCTAAAAGTAGCAGCGAACAAACAACTCGGAATGACCACCATAGTGTAGTAATTTTTAAAAATGTACAATTTATTTTCATATATAACATGTAAGAACATTATTTTATTCAATTAAAAGTGATAGCTTCACTCTCAAGTAAAAATTGGAACCGTACCGTGCCCAGCTCCCAGAAAGGCGCAAGGGCCCTCATTCCGAGTTGTTCGCTCGCAAGCTGCTTTTAGCAGCATTGCACACGCTAAGCCGCCGCCTACTGGGAGTGAATCTTAGCTTATCAAAATTGAGAACGAAAGATTAGCAGAATTGCGAATAGACACTACTCGGAATGACCACCAATGAAATTAAATAAAATGGTTCCTTTGAAATAAAAATTGGTAAAATAACCTTTAATAAAGAACTAATGATTTTTCCATCAATGAATGAAAATGTACTGCTTTATGATATATAATATAAACCATCACATTAGCCATCTGTGGTAATTAAAATTTACATTTTATATTCTCTTATTTATATAATCTAGAACCTTGCACTTTATTAATTTGAGAAAACATTGTCTTTTATATGAGTGGAACGCATATTGATGGTGGAATGCTAGCCACTCCTGGTGATATATATATTTTGTTATACTCCATCAATATGTAAGACAAACTATTTTCTAAGGAATAGATAAATTAAACTATACCTAATAGAATGGGAATCAATTTTAATATCAATTATAGCTATTAATAGCTGCTATATCCGGAAGCTACCAGTGGAACGCACCCGGAAGTCGTATTGCGTCACTGGAACACATTAAACTTCCTATTTAGACGTAGGTGAAACGCAGCCCAGAGTGTGAAGTAAGACGGAGCGCCATACCCAGAAGTTGAATCGCGTCTCCGGCGGTGGAACGCACACAACTTCCGGGCAGAGTGTAGGTGGAACACATAGCGCTCCAACCTAAAAAGAGACTCTCCTGTGCAAATTATCAGTATGAAAGTAACTGTATCTGTATAAATAACATTATAGAGGCGAAGAATAATAAGGTATATTGTTTATTCTCATAAGGACTATGTTAACATGGTGGAGGACATGCATTACACAGGAAGTAAATGTAATTTGACACAGAAGATGCAATGTTTTAAAATGAATTACAAGATATGAATTGTTTTTTTAATCTATGTATTATATAAGGGGTAATGATGGGTGAATTTGATGTGAATATTTTTTAATCTTTTATTGAGAAACAGGAAGTGATGATTTCACTTCCGGGTTATTTTTAGTATTAAAAAGGGTATGCATGCAGGAAGAGATCATTGTGCCCTGAGGAAGAGTTAAGGATAACTCGAAATGAGTTGGCGGCATACTTTGGTCCATCTACCTGCATCCACAGAGGAACTTACCAAATCCAGAGGCCAGAGGATAGCGTGGAGGGAGAAGGGAGGAATTCCGGAACCTTCCATTTATACTCTTTTCATTGCTCCTTGCTGGGAGCTGGGCATGGTACGGTTCCAATTTTTACTTGAGAGTGAAGCTAGCGCTATAACATGTAATGTTCTTATTGTACATTTTTTAATATGACTACACTATGGCCCTCATTCCGAGTTGATCGGTCGCAATGCGAATTTAGCAGAGTTACACACGCTAAGCCTACGCCTACTGGGAGTGTATCTTAGCTTCTTAAAATTGCGACCGATGTATTCGCAATATTGCGATTACAAACTACTTTGCAGTTTCTGAGTAGCTTCAGACTTACTCTGCCTGTGCGATCAGTTCAGTGCTTGTCGTTCCTGGTTTGACGTCACAAACACACCCAGCGTTCGCCCAGGCACTCCCACCGTTTCCCCGGCCACTCCTGCGTTTTTTCCGGAAACGGTAGCGTTTTCAACCACACGCCCCTAAAACGCCGTGTTTCCGCCCAGTAACACCCATTTCCTGTCAATCACATTACGATCGCCGGAGCGATGAAAAAGCCGTGAGTAAAATTACTTTCTTCATAGCAAAGTTACTTGGCGCAGTCGCAGTGCGAACATTGCGCATGCGTACTAAGCGGATTTTCACTGCGATGCGATGAAAAAGAACGAGCGAACAACTCGGAATGAGGCCAATATACGATATTTCCTTCTTGCTTACATATTGTCAACATTTGCCCAATAGGACGATTTAAAGCGTGAAGAACTGTGAGAAATCCTGAAGAAGCGTGACGATTATTGAAAGATTTCTTTGGGACATTTCATCAGCAATGCCATGTGATATCTGTCTACATGGTGGTAGTGCCTAATGTGTATTCAAAACCTTTTGCTTTGTACCAAACTGCAGGCAACCCGGCCCTGACAATGGAACAGTGGAGGAGGTGCCCGTTTAGGGCTGGACCAATGGCAACAAACTCCATTGTCTCCAGTACTACCACCACTGCCTTGGAGAGTGATAAAGTATAGAGAGCCAAAGTACCAGCCAATAAGCCCCGAACTGCCATGTTACAGGCGGTTTTTGAAAAATGACAGGAGCTGACTGGTTGGTAGCTTATCTCTCGCCAATTTATCACTCTCCGAGGCTTAGTACATCTGCCCCCAGGACTTCACTGCTTTGCCTTTATATGGAGAAAGAATCTGACCCCGAGGAACAGATCATTTGGATAAGAATGTCCCCACTGTTAAATACACTATCTGCTTATTAAACACAAAATATTACACCCCTGGAATATATACTGCCAGACTAATTTCCACTGCTGTGACTGACTAGTGAGATTCAAAAACCACAGTAAAAAAAATATCTACTGAAAGAAACCCTTTTGTAATGGAGGATGTATTTCTATGCTAGCCAACATACAAAAGCCTCATTGTACACCCGACCGGCTGAAATGTTTTTATAAAGAGCTAAACTATAACCCCATTACCTTGCAAAGTACCTGCTTACTGGGCCTAATTCAAATGTGGTTGGAGTTGCTATCACTGTTGCTTTCTTGGAAGCAGCAGTGACAGCGCTGTATAGTAACGCAGCAGGGGGCATCTATTACATGCAGATGCCTCCTGCTGCAGTACTGATCCCACCTGCATCCTAGGACACAGCATCAGATCACTTAGTCACCATTAGATGGCTTATGGCACACATGGTGCTGCGCAAGCCACCTGTCGTAGAGGTCAGAAAATATCTGTCCTACAAGGGAGAGCCTTGACCTCTTCCCACCCCCTAAACAGCGGAGACACACCTCCATTTTTACAAATGTAGGCTGTTGCAGCGCCCTCCCTACCCCCCAAACAGCAGCAGACTGTCAATTATTGACAGTTTGCTGCCTTCCTGCTTCCGGCATCAAAGAACCTATTCGTGCACACACAGAACGGGTCCTGCACATGCGCAAAGTACTGAACATCAGTATTTTGCACATGATAGTGCAGGAATGACCGCACCTGAATGGCCTCTACTGTTTTTACATTTTGACTTTAGTGTTACCTATAGACTTTCCTGTCAGAGTTGTGAGCTATTATCCTAAATGTTCATAAGTAGATACGTGTGCCAACCCCATTTGTTTTGGTTTTGAATCTGTATTACCTTCATTTTTTGTTTGTGCCAAAACACCCTCACATGTTTTGGTTTTGGGTTTTGGATTTGGATTTTTTTTTTAATTGATAAAAACAGCTAAAATCACATAATTATGGTATTTTTTTTGTTCCTGCGGTATTATTAACCTTAATACCTTTAATTTCCAGACATTTCCAGTCAATTTTGGCCACGTAACTGCTCACAATATAGTTTTCACCCAGTTTAGGCCAAAAGGTTGCACCAAGCTAGCTGGCTGACTAAGCTAAGCGACAGCAGTGGGCAGCACAAACATGTGGCAGCTAACCTTCAAACATGGCACATCTAGAAAACAGTGGCACTGCAGTGGTAGACAGGATGGCAGTTTAATAAACTATACGACCCCATAAAAAAGTAACAAGAATGTTTTCAATAATCAAGCTCAGAGACCCGAGGGCAGTACAGGAAAATGAAGGTGGAGTATATAGTGGGAGGCAGGTAAAATAATGAGTTTTTGATTAATTGATTGATTGATTGATTGATTATATTTGACATGTATTGGAGAAATTACCAATAAAAATATTTGTCTATGCAAAACAGACCATACCTGTTCTTTTTTGCAGCAGCTCAAGAGGAGACAAAAAGTCATAAAAAACAAGAATGAATGATTGACTGATTGATTGATTGATTAATTGATTGTTTGATTGATTGATTGATAGATTGATTGATTGGTTGGTTGATTAAATTAACGTGTGTGAGGCTGCTCTGCATGCGAAAAAGGGCATAAAATACAAGAATGATTAATTGATTGATTGATTCATTCATTCATTCAGTAAAATTAACATGTGTGAGGCACCACATTGATTCTGGTCAAAAATGTGTTAGAAATTAGCAATGTGTTAGAGCAATAATCCATAAAAATATTTGTCTATGCAAAGAAGACCATCCCCAATGCTCCCAAAAAATACAGACAATTATGAAAAGTTAAGTGGTGTAAGATAGAATTGTCATTGGGCCTTTCCACCCTTATGTTGGACATTAAAAAGCACACACACTGTTTGACAAACCAAGCACTGAACCGTCAGGGACTGCCACTTTTATGGCTGAAGTGCTTGATTTGTTTGGACACCGACAAAACAAGCTACAAATGGGCATAAGGCAACTAAGCTAACAGCTCTATAGTGGCAAGATGTCATCATCATTATCTTCCTCACCCTCATCAGTGTTTACATCATCTTCACACAATATTAATTCATCCCTACTTGAATCCACTATTACAGAAGTCTCTATACTTTGATGTAATTCCTGGTAAAGATCTTAGTCAAGAAAGTTGTTGTTCATTTTGATGAACATCATCTTTTCCACATTTTGAGGAAATAGCTTCCTATACCAATCACTGACAAGGTTCCTGGATGTGCTGAAAATTCTTTCGGAGTACACACTGGAGAGTAATGCAAAACAAGTTTGTGTAAGGGCCTCCAAATTGCCTATTTCTTCCCAGTAGTCAAATGGACTGTCTGACATGCCTATTTGTATACTGTAATTAAAATAATCCTCCCCCATTCTTTAGATGGTGACAGTATCAGATGGAGTTATGGTAGAGATGTCACTAATTTTCAGCAACCAGGGGCCAAATGCAGACCTTATCACTGTTGTGCGAAATCAAACAGTGGACAATTTTCGAATGACTGTGCATGCATACAGATTGTAATGCACAGGTGGCTGGTGAGCAGGGCCGGCGGCCGGCTGGTGAGCGGGAGCAGCGGGCGGATGGTGAGTTGCGTGCGCGGGCGACTGGCAGCTGTGAGCGGCTGTGAGCAAATACAGCGCTCTACATAGCCGCTGGCCGCCGCGCCGGGACGGGGAGCACCATGTGCAGCAGGATGGCCACTTCCCTCGCCTCCTGCTGCACTTTCTGGGCTCATTTCCGGGTCAGTGGAAGAAGTGGCGGTATACCATACCGCCGTATACCGCCCCACTTTGACCACTGTTCCTATCCCATTTACTATGATTTGTCTGCTGAAGAGAGGTATTCACATCATCTTGGAGGTATGTCTTTGTCTCTGGCACTCTCAGAACCCACCCAGATGCCTAAAAAGCCTGTGCCTGAGAACTTTGTACCTGCCCACAACTTAATACCTCTGGTAAAGAAAAAAAGCATTTTAACAGCAAATTGTAATACTTTTTTACATTGGCTAAGGTTCTTCTCCCATTATTCCAGCAGGAAAGAACAGATTTCTTTTTTTGGTGAAGATCTTAACTTTATAATATTCTGGAAGTGTCGGCTAAGAAATAAGATTTGCAAAGGCTCATTAGCTGGCCCAATTAAGAAGAACAGCATTTGTCTATTAGCAGCATTATACAGTACCTGGGAAGTAGAGATGTGCACCGGACATTTTTCGGGTTTTGTGTATTGGTTTTGGATTCGGTTCTGCGGCCATATTTTGGATTCGGACGCGTTTTGGCAAAACCTCCCTTAAAATTTTTCGTCGAATTCGGGTGTGTTTTGGATTCGGGTGTTTTTTTTCAAAAACCCCTCAAAAACATCTTAAATCATAGAATTTGGGAGTAATTTTGATCCTATAGTATTATTAACCTCAATAACCATAATTTACACTCATTTCCAGTCTATTCTGAACACCTCACAATATTATTTTTAGTCCTAAAATTTGCACCAAGGTCGCTGGATGACTAAGCTAAGCGACCCAAGTGGCCGGCACAAACACCTGGCCCATCTAGGAGTGGCACTGCAGTGTCAGACAGGATGGCACTTAAAAAAATTGTCCCCAAACAGCACATGATGCAAAGATAAAAAAAAGAAGTGCAAGATGGAATTGTCCTTGGGCCCTCCCACCCACCCTTATGTTGTATAAATAGGACATGCACACTTTAACAAACCCATCATTTCAGCGACAGGGTCTGCCACACGACTGTGGCTGAAATGATTGGTTTGTTTGGGCCCCCACCAAAAAAGAAACAATCAATCTCTCCTTGCACAAACTGGCTTTACAGAGGCAAGATGTCCACCTCCTTCTCATCCTCCGATTCCTCACCCCTTTCACTGTGTACATCCCCCTCCTCAGAGAGTATTAATTCGTCCCCACTGGAATCCACTATCACAGGTCCCTGTGTACTTTCTGGAGGCAATTGCTGGTAAATGTCTCCACGGAGGAATTGATTATAATTCATTTTGATGAACATCATCTTCTCCACATTTTCTGGAAGTAACCTCCTACGCCAATCGCTGACAAGGTGACTGACTACACTAAACACTCTTTCAGAGTACACACTGGAGGGGGGGGCAACTTAGGTAAAATAAAGCCAGTTTGTGTAAGGGCCTCCAAATTGCCTCTTTTTCCTGCCAATATATGTACGGACTGTCTGACGTGCCTACTTGGATGCGGTCACTCATATAATCCTCCACCATTCTCTCAATGGTGAGAGAATCATATGCAGTGACAGAAGACGACATGTCAGTAATCGTTGGCACGTCCTTCAGTCCGGACCAGATGTCAGCACTTGCTCCAGACTGCCCTGCATCACCGCCAGCGGGTGGGCTCGGAATTCTTAGCCTTTTCCTCTCACCCCCAGTTGCAGGAGAATGTGAAGGAGCAACTGTTGACGGGTCACGTTCCACTTGACTTGACAATTTTCTCACCAGTAGGTCTTTAAACCTCTGCAGACTTGTGTCTGCTGGAAAGAGAGATACAACGTAGGTTTTAAATCTAGGATCGAGCACGGTGGCCAAAATGTAGTGCTCAGATTTCAACAGATTGACCACCCGTGAATCCTGGTTAAGCGAATTAAGGGCTCCATCCACAAGTCCCACATGCCTAGCGGAATCGCTCTGTTTTAGCTCCTCCTTCAATGTCTCCAGCTTCTTCTGCAAAAGCCTGATGAGGGGAATGACCTGACTCAGGCTGGCAGTGTCTGAACTGACTTCACGTGTGGCAAGTTCAAAGGGTTGCAGAACCTTGCACAACGCTGAAATCATTCTCCACTGCGCTTGAGTCAGGTGCATTCCCCCTCCTTTGCCTATATCGTAGGCAGATGTATAGGCTTTAATGGCCTTTTGCTGCTCCTCCATCCTCTGAAGCATATAGAGGGTTGAATTCCACCTCGTTACCACCTCTTGCTTCAGCTGATGACAGGGCAGGTTCAGGACTGTTTGCTGGTGCTCCAGTCTTCGGCAGGCGGTGTTGAATGCCGAAAGTGGCCCGCAATTCTTCGGGCCACCGACAGCATCTCTTGCACGCCCCTGTCGTTTTTTAAATAATTCTGCACCACCAAATTCAATGTATGTGCTGGAATTTGCCCAGATATAATGCACGCACAATATTGCTGGCGTTGTGTGATGTCACAAATCCCCAGGAGAGTCCATTTGGTGTAAGTCATTCTGCGATGATGTTCCTCAGTTTCCGTAAGAGGTTGTCAGCTGTGTGCCTCTTCTGGAAAGCAATGATACAAAGTGTAGCCTGCCTAGGAACGAGTTGGCACTTGCGAGATGCTGCTACTGGTGCCGCCGCTGCTGTTCTTGCTGCGGGAGGCAATACATCTACACAGTGGGCTGTCACAGTCATATAGTCCTGAGTTTGCCCTGCTCCACTTGTCCACATGACCGTGGTTAAGTGGACATTGGGTACAACTGCATTTTTTAGGACACTGGTGACTCTTTTTCTGAGGTTTGTGTACATTTTCGGTATCGCCTGCCTAGAGAAATGGAACCTAGATGGTATTTGGTACCGGGGACACAGTACCTCAATCAAGTCTGTAGTTGCCTGTGAATTAACGGTGGATAACGGAAACACGTTTCTCACCGCCCAGGCTGCCAAGGCCTGAGTTATCTGCTTTGCAGCAGGATGACTGCTGTGATATTTCATCTTCCTCGCAAAGGACTGTTGGACAGTCAATTGCTTACTGGAAGTAGTACAAGTGGTCTTCAGACTTCCCCTCTGGGATGACGATCGACTCCCAGCAGCAACAACAGCAGTGCCAATAGCAGTAGGCGTTACACTCAAGGATGCATCGGAGGAATCCCAAGCAGGAGAGGACTCGTGAGACTTGCCAGTGACATGGCCTGCAGGACTATTGGCTTTCCTGTGTAAGGAGGAAATTGACACTGAGAGAGTTGGTGGTGTGGTTTGCAGGACCTTGGTTACAAGAGGAAGGGATTTAGTGGTCAGTGGACTGCTTCTGCTGTCATCCAAAGTTTTTGAACTTGTCACTGACTTATGATGAATGCGCTGCAGGTGACTTATAAGGGAGGATATTCCGAGGCGGTTAACGTCCTTACCCCTACTTATTACAGCTTGACAAAGGCAACACACGGCTTGACACCTGTTGTCCGCATTTGTGTTAAAAAATTCCACACCGAAGAGGTGATTTTTTTTGTAATTTGACCAGGCATGTTAATGGCCATATTCGTCCCACGGACAACAGGTGTCTCCCTGGGTGCCTGACTTAAACAAACCACCTCACCATCAGAATCCTCCTTGTCAATTTCCTCCTCAGCACCAGCAACACCCATATCCTCATCCTGGTGTACTTCAACAGTGACATCTTCAATTTGACTATCAGGAACTGGACTGCGGGTGCTCCTTCCAGCATTTGCAGGGGGCGTGCAAATGGTGGAAGGCGCCACCTCTTCCCGTCCAGTGTTGGGAAGGTCAGGCATCACAGCCGACACAATTGGACTCTCCTTGGGGATTTGTGATTTCGAAGAACGCACAGTTCTTTGCTGTGCTTTTACCAACTTAAGTCTTTTCATTTTTCTAGTGAGAGGATGAGTGCTTCCATCCTCATGTGAAGCTGAACCACTAGCCATGAACATAGGCCAGGGCCTCAGCCGTTCCTTGCCACTCCGTGTCGTAAATGGCATATTGGCAAGTTTACGCTTCTCCTCTGACGCTTTTAATTTTGATTTTTGGGTCATTTTACTGAACTTTTGTTTTTTGTATTTTACATGCTCTCTACTATGACATTGGGCATCGGTCTTTGCAGACGACGTTGATGGCATTTCATTGTCTCGGCCATGACTAGTGGCAGCAGCTTCAGCACGAGGTGGAAGTGGATCTTGATCTTTCCCTATTTTACCCTCCACATTTTTGTACTCCATTTTTTAATGTGTGGAATTATATGCCAGTATCAATAGCAATGGCCTACTACTATACATACTTCGCACAACTGAAATGCACCACAGGTATGGATGGATACTATACTTGACAACACAGAGATTGGTAGAGCAGTGGCCTACTGTACCATACTGCTATATATTATATACTGGTGGTCAGCAAACTGTGCAAAACTGAAATGCACCACAGGTATGGATGGATAGTATACTTGACGACACAGAGGTAGGTAGAGCAGTGGCCTACTGTACCGTACTGCTATATATTATATACTGGTGGTCAGCAAACTGTGCAAAACTGAAATGCACCACAGGTATGGATGGATAGTATACTTGACGACACAGAGGTAAGTAGAGCAGTAGCCTTCTGTACCGTACTGCTATATATTATATACTGGTGGTCAGCAAACTGTGCAAAATGGAAATGCACCACAGGTATGGATGGATTGTATACTTGACGACACAGAGGTAGGTAGAGCAGTGGCCTACTGTACCGTAATGCTATATATTATATACTGGTGGTCAGCAAACTGTGCAAAACTGAAATGCACCACAGGTATGGATGGATAGTATACTTGACGACACAGAGGTAAGTAGAGCAGTGGCCTTCTGTACCATACTGCTATATATTATATATTGGTGGTCAGCAAACTGTGAAAAACTGAAATGCACCACAGGTATGGATGGATAGTATACTTGACGACACAGAGGTAGTTAGAGCAGTGGCCTACTCTACCGTACTGCTATATATTATATACTGGTGGTCAGCAAACTGTGCAAAACTGAAATGCATCACAGGTATGGATGGATAGTATACTTGACGACACAGGTGTAGGTAGAGCAGTGGCCTACTGTACCGTACTGCTATATATTATATACTGGTGGTCAGCAAACTGTGCAAAACTGAAATGCACCACAGGTATGGATGGATAGTATACTTGACGACACAGAGGTAGGTAGAGCAGTGGCCTACTGTACCGTACTGCTATATATTATATACTGGTGGTCAGCAAACTGTGCAAAACTGAAATGCACCACAGGTATGGATGGATAGTATACTTGACGACACAGAGGTAGGTAGAGCAGTGGCCTACTGTACCGTACTGCTATATATTATATACTGGTGGTCAGCAAACTGTGCAAAACTGAAATGCATCACAGGTATGGATGGATAGTATACTTGACGACACAGGTGTAGGTAGAGCAGTGGCCTACTGTACCGTACTGCTATATATTATATACTGGTGGTCAGCAAACTGTGCAAAACTGAAATGCACCACAGGTATGGATGGATAGTATACTTGACGACACAGAGGTAGGTAGAGCAGTGGCCTACTGTACCGTACTGCTATATATTATATACTGGTGGTCAGCAAACTGTGCAAAACTGAAATGCACCACAGGTATGGATGGATAGTATACTTGACGACACAGAGGTAGGTAGAGCAGTGGCCTACTGTACCGTACTGTTATATATTATATACTGGTGGTCAGCAAACTGTGCAAAACTGAAATGCACCACAGGTATGGATGGATAGTATACTTGACGACACAGAGGTAGGTAGAGCAGTGGCCTACTGTACCATACTGCTATATATTATATACTGGTGGTCAGCAAACTGTGCAAAACTTAAATGCACCACAGGTATGGATGGATAGTATACTTGACGACACAAAGGTAGGTAGAGCAGTGGCCTACTGTACCTTACTGCTATATATTATATACTGGTGGTCAGCAAACTGTGCAAAACTGAAATGCACCACAGGTATGGATGGATAGTATACTTGACAACAGAGAGGTAGGTAGAGCAGTGTCCTTCTGTACCGTACTCCTATATATTATATACTGGTGGTCAGCAAAATTATGCACTGTACTCCTACTATATACTACAATGCAGCACAGATATTGAGCGTTTTGCAGGCAGAGAACGTATAATACTGGTGTTCACTGGTCAGCAAAACTCTGCACTGTACTTCTCCTATATAATACTGCTGGTCCCCAGTCCCCACAATAAAGCAATGTGAGCAGAGATATATGCAGCACACTGAGCACAGATATGGAGCGTTTTTCAGGCAGACAACATATACTGGTGGTCACTGGTCAGCAAAACTCTGCACTGTACTCCTCCTATATAATACTGCTGGTCCCCAGTCCCCACAATAAAGCAGTGTGAGCACAAATATATGCAGCACACTGAGCACAGATATGGAGCGTTTTTCAGGCAGAGAACGTATAATACTGGTGGTCACTGGTCAGCAAAACTCTGCACTGTACTCCTCCTATATAATACTGCTGGTCCCCAGTCTCCACAATAAAGCAGTGTGAGCACAGATATATGCAGCACACTGAGCACAGATATGGAGCGTTTTTCAGGCAGACAACGTATACTGGTTCTCACTGGTCAGCAAAACTCTGCACTGTACTCCTCCTATATAATACTGCTGGTCCCCAGTCTCCACAATAAAGCAGTGTGAGCACAGATATATGCAGCACACTGAGCACAGATATGGAGCGTTTTTCAGGCAGACAACGCATAATACTGGTGGTCACTGGTCAGCAAAACTCTGCACTGTACTCCTTCTATAATACTGCTGGTACCCAGAATAAAGATATGTGCACTGCAGCCCCCTGAAACAAAGTGAGAGGACGCCAGCCACGTCCTCTCACTATCATTTCCAATGCACGAGTGAAAAATGGCGGCGACGCGCGGCTCCTTATATAGATCCCGAATCTCGTGAGAATCCGACAGCGGGATGATGATGTTCGGGCGCGCTCGGGTTAACTGAGCCATACGGGAGAAACCGAGTATGCCTCGGACCCG
Source organism: Pseudophryne corroboree (assembly GCF_028390025.1). NCBI lineage: Eukaryota > Metazoa > Chordata > Amphibia > Anura > Myobatrachidae > Pseudophryne > Pseudophryne corroboree. The sequence goes on along the minus strand of NC_086451.1, from coordinate 425,832,123 downwards.
TGTAAAAAGGGTGAAGTTCGGGGGGGTTCGGATTCCGAGGAAACGAACCCGCTAATCACTAAGTGACAGTAGACGACATGTCAGTAATCATTGGCAGGTCCTTCAGTCTGGACCAGATGTCAGTACTTGCTCCTGACTGCCCTGCATCACCACCACCGGGTGGTTTTGGAAATGTGACCCTTTTCCTGGCAGCTTCAGTGGCAGGAGAAAATGAAGGAGGAGCTGTTGGCGGGTCACGTTCCGCTTGACTTGACAAGTGTCTCACCAGCAGGTTTTTGAACATATGTAGACTTGTGTCTACCGGAAAGAGAGATACAACGCAGGTTTTAAACCTAGTATCGAGCACCTGTGAATCCTGGTTAAGCGAATGAAGGGCTCCTTCCACATGCCTAGAGGAATCGCTCCGTTTTAGCTCCTCCTTAAATCTCTCCAGCTGCTTCTTCAAAAACCTGATGAGGGGAATGACCTGACTTAGGCTGGCAGTGTCTGAACTGACTTCACGTGTGGCAAGTTCAAAGGGTTGCAGAACCTTGCACAACATTGAAATCATTCTCCACTGCGCTTGAGTCAGGTGCATTCCCCCTCCTTTGCCTATATCGTAGGCAGATGTATAGGCTTGAATGGCCTTTTGCTGCTCCTCCATCCTCTGAAGCATATAGAGGGTTGAATTCCACCTCGTTACCACCTCTTGCTTCAGCTGATGGCAGGGCATGTTCAGGAGTGTTTGCTGGTGCTCCAGTCTTCGGAACGCGGTGGCTGAATGCCGAAAGTGGCCCGCAATTCTTTGGGCCACCGACAGCATCTCCATTACGCCCCTGTTGTTTTTTATAGAATTCTGCACCACCAAATTCATTGTATGTGCAAAACATGGGACGTGCTGGAATTTTCCCACATGTAATAGACGCACAATATTGGTGGCATTGTCCGATGTCACAGATCCCCAGAAAAGTCCAATTGGGTTAAGCCATTCTGCGATGATGTTCCTCAGTTTCCGTAAGAGGTTATCAGCTGTGTGCCTCTTATGGAAAGCGGTGAAACAAAGCGTAGCTTGCCTAGGAACAAGCTGGCGTTTGCGAGATGCTGCTACTGGTGCCGCTGCTGCTATTGTTGCTGCGGGAGGCAATACTTCTACCCAGTGGGCTGTCACAGTCATATAGTCCTTAGTCTGCCCTGCTCTGCTTGTCCACATGTCCGTGGTTAAGTGTACACTGGGTACAACTGCATTTTTTAGGACACTGGTGACACTTTTTCTGAGGTCTGTGTACATTCTCGGTATTGCTTGCTAGAGAAGTGGAACCTAGATGGTATTTGGTACCGGGGACACACTACCTCAAGAAATTCTCTAAGTCCCTGTGAACTAACGGCGGATACCGGACGCACGTCTAATACCAACATAGTTGTCAAGGCCTGAGTTATCCGCTTTGCAACAGGATGACTGCTGTGATATTTTATCTTCCTTGCAAAGGACTGTTGGAAAGTCAATTGCTTACTGGAAGTAGTACAAGTGGTCTTCCGACTTCCCCTCTGGGATGACGATCGACTTCAAGCAGCAACAACAGCAGCACCAGCAGCGGTAGGCGTTACACTCAAGGATACATCGGAGGAATCCCAGTCAGGAGAGGACTCGTGAGACTTGCCAGTGACATGGCCTGCAGGACTATTGGCATTCCTGTGTAAGGAGGAAATTGACACTGACGGAGTTGATGGGTTGGTTTGCAGGAGCTTGGGTACAAGAGGAAGAAGGGATTTAATTGTCAGTGGACTGCTTCCGCTGTCACTCAAAGTTTTTGAACTTGTCAACGACTTCTGATGAATGCGCTCATGGTGACATTTAAGGGAGGATGTTCCTAGGTGGTTAACGTCCTTACCCCTACTTATTACAGCTTGGTAAAAGGCAACACATGGCTTGACACCTGTTGTCCGCATTTCTGTTAAAATAATTCCATACCGAAGAGGTGATTTTCTTTTGTATTTTGACCAGGCATGTCAATGTCCATATTCATCCCATGGACAACAGGTGTCTCCCTGGGTGCCCGACTTAAACAAACCATCAGAATCCTTCTTGTCAATTTCCTCCTCAGTGCCAGCAACACCCATATCCTCATCCTGGTGTACTTCAACAGTGACATCTTCAATTTGAATATTAGGAACTGGACTGTGGGTGCTCCTTCCAGCACTTGCAGGGGGCGTGCAAATGGTGGAAGGAGCCACCTCTTCCCGTCCAGTGTTGGGAAGGTCAGGCATTGCAATCGACACAATTGGACTCTCCTTGGGGATTTGTGATTTAGAAGAAATCACAGTTATTTGCTGTGCTCTTGCCATCTTAACTCCATGTCTTAAATGGCATATTGGCAAGTTTACGCTTCTCCTCAGATGATTTTAATTTAGATTTTTGGGTCATCATTTTACTGAACTTTTGCTTTTTGGATTTTACATGCTCTCTACTATGACATTGGGCATCGGCCTTGGCAGACGACGTTGATGGCATTTCATTGTCTCTGCCATGACTAGTGGCAGCAGCTTCAGCACTAGGTGGAAGTGGATCTTGATTTTTCCCTATTTTACTCTCCACATTTTTGTTCTCCATTTTTTAATGTGTGGAATTATATGCCAGTAACATATCTGGAATTAGACGGCAGTAATGTCTGGAATTAGATACCACTATAGATACCAGATACCACTGCGACTGGAATGATAATGACCTATGAGAATCTGACAGCGGGATGATGATGTTCGGACTCGTTTGGGTTAACCGAGCAAGGTGGGAAGATCTGAGGCTGCCTCGGACCCGTGTAAACTACGTGAAGTTCGGGGGGGTTCAGATCTCGAAGAACCAAACCCACTCATCTCTACTGGGAAGCTTTGTAATATACATCCTACTGAGCAGGGCATTGGCCCAGAGACTTTAGTGCTTTACAACTTACTACTGTACAATGCTTGGAACTCTATTCTTTTAGGAGTATTTAGTTGAGCTTATAAGGTACCACACACCCTTACTCCAAATGTATAACTAAATATTAATATAGGAACATTGTTGATTTTTTATTATATATGCATGCCAAAGCTTTTTAATACCTGTGGCCACAGATCAATGCTGATTAATTTTTGCGTGTTAGTTTTATTACAGTCAGCAATTTGGCTCATATATAATACGTTTTTATTATACATTATTTTATAAATAAATTCTTTTTTTTATGCTCTGCAACTCAGAAGTGGTGCTTTTTTTCCTTCTTGGAAATGCACAAGCACTGATTCCCTTTAAGACTTTTTTGTGGTGCATCCCAGCCGCCGGCATTTCATACCCGACACTTAGCAGGGAAGTGCTCTCTTCTACTGTACTCCAGACTGGCAGTCCCAAGAGGAGAAAACACCTCCCCCTGGGCAGAAGCGTAACTAGGGTCTTCAACACCCAGGGCAAGATGAAGAACAGCTCCCCCATAATAAAGCATTTCTATGTGCTGATAATGGGCGTGGTCATGTGCTTGAAGGGGCATAGCCACTGAAATGGGGCATGTCAACATGACACAGCTCCTGTTTCTTGTCACTCAGGGAACATATCTTTCCATTTTATATGCACCTTACCTATATGATGGTTTCTCACATTGTGGAACCTCTGAAGAATTGTTTTCTCCCTGGGAAGATGGTGTCTTTAGTTGGTATTCACTATATATGTAGGATATATAGTGATATATAGCAACGGAATTTGCTGCGCTTTATAAGAAACTGTTAATAAAATAATAAATATCACTTCGTCCGGAAGATGTCTGTTTGTGTAGGAATATTAAAAAGATCATCATCATACAACTGCAGACTCATGCCCCCTGTGTCACTTCCTGCCACCTTTATTTCTCAGAGCCATACCATCATCTCCCCCCAGCATCTCTCAGCCACACCATCATCTCCCCCCAGCATCTGTCAGCCATGCCATCATCTCCCCCTGCATCTATCAGCCATGCCATCATCTCCCCCTGCATCTCTCAGCCATGCCATCATCTCCAACCTGCATCTATCAGCCACATCATCTCTTCCTTGCATCTCAGTACACTGTCATCTCCTCGTGCGTCGTCTCTCAGCACACCGTTATCCCTCTGTGTCATTATCTCCCCCTCTATTGCCTCTCAGCACACCGTTACCTCCCCCTGCATCTTCTTTCAGCACATCATAATTTCCCCCTTGAGTCTTCTCTCAGCACATCATGCATTGTCTCTCAGCATGACATCATCTCCCCCCTACATCTTCTCTAAGCACACTATCACCTCCCCCTGTGTCTTCTCTCAGTCCACCATAATCTCCCCCGTGTCTTTACTCAACATACCATAATCTCCCCCCTTCGTCTTCTCATGTTTCACCTGTGTCTCTCACCAGCCCCTTCAAACAGCCTCCCACACTACATTCTGTGCCTACCCCCAGGGGTTAAAGTGAGCTGAAACAGGGCGGAACTGCGTTACGTCTGTTCCATTTGGGCACCCGGTTCCCTCCCCACAGCATCAGCCAGAGGCAGGAGGGTTACTACTGGGTCCTGCAGAGTGCACTATGGGAGAGACGTCACATTGTCTCTCCCATAGTTCCGAGGAGCGGGTGGCCAGAGCAGATGGATGGCATCGGTTGGAGGCAGGAGCGGGGTTTTAGTAGGTATTGTTGTTTTTTTTTGTAGTACTAAAGGGGGCACTACCAAGTGGGCAATACTAATGGGAGCAGTACCAAGGGGGCACTATCAAGGGGAAAATACTAAAGGGGGCTCTACCAAAGGGGCAATACTACAGGGGGCACTACCAAGGTTGCAATACTAAAGGGGCACTACCAAAGGAGAATACTAAGAGGGCACTACCAAAAAGGCAATACTACAGGGCACTACCAAGGGGGCAATACTACAGGGAGCATTACTAGGGGTAATACCAAAGGGGCAGTACTGCAGGGGGCTATATAGGGGAACTACCAAAGAGGTAATACTACAGGGGGCATTGCTAGGGGCACTACTACAGGGGGCATTACCAAAGGGTCATTAATACTTGGGGCACTACTAATGGGGGCAATACTACAGGGGGCATTACCACTGGGGGCTCTTCTACAGGGGGCATTACTACTGGTAGCACTACTGCAGGAGGCATTACTACTGGGGGTACTACTAATGGGGGTACTGTATAAGGAGCATCACTCCTAGGGGCATAAGGGGCACTGCATAAGGGGCACCACTAGTATGGGCTCTGCATAAGGGGCACTACCACTGTGGGTATTGCATATGGGGCACTTCCACTACAGTGGGCATTGCATAAGGGGCACTACTGCTGTGGGCATTGTATAAAGGGCACTACTGCTCTGGGTATTATGTGATTAGTGCCACTAATATTGTGGGCATTGTGTATAAGGGGCACTACTGTGAGTCATAACATGAATAATGTGGTGTAATGTGAATAAGATTGTGCGTAATGTGAATTAGGGATACTATTGCGCAACCACGCCCCTTTTTGAGACCACGCACCACATAGCCCCTTTATTTACTCGACACCAGGGAGGGGGGGTGAGTTCCACCACCTCTCTAATACCACTTTAAGCAGTGCCTACCCCCCTTCATTGTTTCGGGTTAATCCAATTAGCCGTAAATGGTGGAAAGTGAAAGTGCCATTTCCACAGCGTTTAAACCACAGCAACGGCACCCGATCTTGCACCCTTCGCGGCCTGGATTCTGCCTGAATTAGCACATAATTGCTCCCTTTGGGACAGAAAGCACTTTTGTTTGAATTTGGGTGGCCGTTGCCGCGATGATTTGCACTCCCGCAATATCATTTTGGCTAATTGAATTTACCCCTATGTCTTTCTGTGTCTCTCCCCCTTCATTCTATGCCTCTCCATTTGTGTCCCCCTTCATTGTATATCTCTGTGTTTCTACCACCACCGCACTTATAAGCCTCTCTGTGTGTGTCCCCCCCCCATGTCTATGCCAATGTGTCTCCCCCCTCACTTCTAAACCTCTCTCTCTGTGACCTCCCCCCCTCACCCTCTGGGAGCTGGGACACAGGAGCCGGCAGGGACTTTGAGGCAGCAGGCTCAGCGAGCATGATGCTAGCATCGCAGTCACGCTCCCAGCAGCAAGTAGCCCTAAAGCTGCCGAGCACCATGGACCTTGCTTGGCGGCGCGATGGTTGAGGGCGTAAGGTGGGCTGAGCGGTGGGGGTAATGGTGGAAGTTGGGAGGACGAGCCGTGCAGGTACCATGCCCTGGCCAGCCTCGCTGGGCCTGCCATGGCACAGAGGGCACATGCCCTGCTCGCCCCAACCTAGTTACGCCTCTGGTCAAGACAGATAATAAAAGAAGACATTTCTATCAAACAATTTTTTTTTTTAAATAATACACCTCCATATAATGCTGTGACTCGGTGAGTATAAAACTACAACTTTTATATATACTGTACTTTTAAGACTTTTTAAGGTTCCTTATACAATTAACAAAAACACAATGTGCAGATATGGAAGTAGTGGAACTTTTCTTTAGAAGTTGGAAAACATTTTGAAAGTTTCAAAAGTTAAGTGAAGAAGATCCCTGAAGACTGCAGGCTGTAGAGGATAAGGGAGTTATAAAGCCTGGAACTGACAGAGTAACACAGACAGCACCTTAACAGGTACGTGAGGGACTGTACTAGTCTACAGACACAGATTAATCATTAACAGTAGTATATAGATATTTGGTGTTCGTTTCCTTGAATTTTATCTTTGTATTTTGTTTTTGCACAGATTAGTTTGTGTGATATCATTTTGAAGTGGATAGTAAATTCTTTGCTGCATATAAATGTGGTATTGCTGCAATTGGATAAGTGTCATTTATAAACTCATTTTTCATCACAATAAGGGGTCAGGAACACAGGGACTGCTATTAGATGTGACACTTGTGGGTTTTTGTGTTTGTATTGCATTGGTTGCATTGCACATTGAAAAGTATTTTGCCATTCAAGTGTAATTACAGTAGATGTTGCAAAATGCATCATGTTAAAAGTATCAATCATGCCCCAATCAGTGCCACCTCAGGGGTAGTGGAACAGTTATTTTGTGGAGAGGAAAAGACTGTGGTCAGACCTGATCACTGCTGTGCGTTTTCGCTCAGCGGGCAATTTTCGAACTACTGAACGTGCGTATGCACCGCAATGCGCATGCGCATCACCAAATAGTGACAGGATGATGTGAATATTTTGATTGCACGGCTGTTTGCAAGGTGATTGGCAGGAAGAGGACGTTTGTGTGTGGTAACTGGCCGTTTTCTGGGAGTGTCAGAAAAAACGCAGGTGTGCCCAAGCGTTTTTAGGGAGGGTGTGTGACGTCAGCTCCGACCCCGATCAGCCTGATTTCTTCGCACTGGAGGAGTAAGTATTGAGCTACGCACAGACTGCACACACTGCACAGAATGGGAAAAACATTTGATGGTGAGTGTGATGCGAATGGTTTTGCAGCTGTCCGCTGACTTAGGGGAATTTTCTCACAACATACACATGCAATTACACACTTGCACGGGGCATATTTTCACTCCTTCTGGGCAGTGACTATCTGATCGCAGGACAGTGTAATTTGCAGCACAGCGATCAGGTCTGAAATAGGACCAGTGACTCATCTGGTAAATATTGCAAAAAAAGAACGGAGGATACTAGTGATTATAGCAATACATGAATCAGAACTTGTAAGATCTGATATGCAGTATATAAAGTGTAAAAAAAAATCCCAGAGTGTAATATCATCGCAATGGATGTTGCAGAATAAAAAATACATGATGTAGAAAACATGCACAAACAACTTCAAGGGGATACTAGTAATGTAGGCAGCACGGTCGGTGTAATGGTTAGCATTACTGCCTCACAGCACTGCGGTGATGGGTTTGATTCCCACCATAGCTCTTACTGTGTGGAGTTTGTATATTCTCCCTGTGCTTTCGTGGGTTTCCTCAGGGTGCTCCGGTTTTCTCCCACAATCCAAAAACATACTGCTTGAATATGTTTGGCGAGTTTTAGCGAAATTAATAAACGTTATGGGGGGTATGCATTTGGGTCCATTTTTTTACTTGACTTTTTGCTAATTTTAAGGGATTTGCCCTATTCAATAACAGGGCCATTTTTTCACCTAGGCGAAAAATTCAGCAGGAGGGAAAAACATGTGGATCAGCGAATCCACATGTTTTCTCACCTGTGCTGGCGAAAACACGGGCCATTTTCGCCAATTTTGAGGCATTTTTTGCTAATTCCTTTTCACAAAAAAATGAAAAGGCATTGGTGAAAATTTCCCTAGAAAATGGGCCTCAATTGAATAGGCAGGGGGAAAAATCAACAGCTCCTAGATTACCGGAGCAAATTGCATACGCCCCCAAGTTTTATAACTTAGTGATGGCTCGCATTATTATCAGCTTGTTTATTCATTTAATATGAATAAAGGGTTTTATTCAGTAAGACATGCAGATTACTTAAAATCGCAAATGGGTGATTTTCTTCAGTCTGTGCTTGCACAGCAGCGGCAATCTGCGTGCGCAAACCCCTTTTGACAGTGGTGGCCATCAGGGGGCATCAACATGGTGTTGCTGGGGCGTGGTCCGGACAAAGGAATTCATTTGTGATCGCATAGCTGGCCGTTGATTATCATGCTGTGCAACCTTGCTCTGCACTGGGCGGCCCCCAGCATACGATTTAATCAGTAACAGTTTCTGTTTTTTAGCAGAATCTGCAACTGAAGATGAATAGGATCCAAACTCTCAAAGTCCACTAAAGTAGCTCTTCTTTCTCTCGTTTTGTACAAAATAAAGGGATATTGACAGAAGCTTAGCCTGATGAAGATTATGGCCCAAGTGTATCAAGCCTTAAAAAATGATAAAGTGTAGACTGATAAAGAATTATAAAGTACCAGCCAATCAACTTTCTAGCTGCTTTGTTAAAGGATGTGTTTGAAAAATGACAGTTGGAAGCTGATTGTCTGGTACCTTATTATTATTTATGAGTCTCCACTTTATCACTTTTTAAAGCTTAATACATTTGGGAAAAAACAAAAATAAGATATGCTGACGCTGTGTACGTCTGTGTAGGTTCGCAGCTGCGGGTCAGCCGCTACCTGGAGAAGAGGCAGCCAACCTCCTCAAAATGCCAGAAAGCCAATGTAATCAATTTTACCAGGTAGGCACTTGACAGCACAAAGGCGACCTTCATCAATTTACAATTTTATTGAAAACAAATAACAATAAAAAATATTAAAAGCAAGAAATCTCAATCAATGAGCTAAGATATACATCTGCAGTATATAATCATATGTAATAATACATGTATTAAAGGGATCCCTGAGAGTTCCACAGTGCTACAAAAAATCAGAGCATGAATTGAAAGTATAGTTACCACCAGTGGTGATGAAAAGTGGAGATTCTTAAAATGGTTCAGTCAGTCTCTGATATTTGTTCCGTATATGTCCTCCGTGATATGGAAATCTGAGGCCACAGGTAGGTCAACAGTAAATAGGCAGTGGAATAAGGTTCTGCACGTGGTTTCTAATGTTGGTGTCTGTTTGTATAGCAAACCACTGTGGAAATTATAATCATTAGAAACCACATGCAGAACTTTATTCCGTTGCCTATTTACTGTTGACCTACCTTTGGCCTATTTGTTTTCAATAAAATTGTAAATTGATGAAGGCCGCCTTTGTGCTGTCAAGTGCCTACCTGGTATAATCGATTAATACATTTGGGTCTATGTTACAAATTATGTTAAAAATAGTATGCATCTCTTTGGACAGGGACGCTCCTGAAATATTCATTTTAATTACTGATGCAAATTGTGCCTTATTTTTGGATACCCTCTGGCAATGCAATGAGTATTGAGGATAAATATTAATGAACAAATAGTTATATAATAATATATAATAGTTATATTAAAACCCCAGATGAAATATAATTTGTAATACAGTGAAATATTGATTAACAACTAAGTATTTCACCCTAAAATTGACAATGCAGGCAATAAATGTTATCATAGGGAAGCACAAGCCGGTGATATTGTTAAAATGGACAGAATACATAGAACATAACTATGGGGTGAAATAATTACACAATTTATCCTATAAGAAATCATATATAAGTGTATCACCTAATTCTTTATTTTCTTTTATTATATAATCATCTAGGACACTATATATAGAAAAGTAAAAAAACCCTGAGAGATATAAATAATAATATACAATTATTGGTGGAGATAAACATGGGAATCTATTCGTTTTACTGAATTTTATATTGTTCTTTCTTATACCGCACATCTATCTTAATTAAAATATTTTGCAACATATTTTAAAAGGAACACTAATAATTGTTCAATAAGAATTGATAATGTATAGTATTATATTTAATACATATTATTTTAAATTTTGATTCTGAATGCCTCCATATACAAATGCTTTTTCTTTCCTTTTATTCTTTGGCAACTCCTCACCCCAAAACTGCACTTTCTGATTTTGTCCCATAACACAATAACTTATTCCTGCTAATAGGGGTAAAATGATTGCAGCTCTGCATCTGATCTGTCCTCATCAGGAGGTGCCCACAATCCGCCTAACTTCCTCTAAAGAACAATTACAGATGCTGGCCCAGGGGTCAGTGCATTTTGCACCTCTGCACTCTCATTCTTTGTAACATACTACTTGAGTACACTGCAAAATTTGTCCCAGATGAAGTTATTTAGTTCTCACATTTAGAAATATGTGGATTCTATAGCAATGTACTGTAAAGGTGAAATTCACCAATCTTCATAGTGATTTTATATAATGTACATCCACCAAATCCCATGAATGGATGCTTTGCTGCTGATTACTAGATTAAAAAAAATCCAAAGCCATGAATACAGTGATGTACTGTACTGAAACATTCCTCATGCAGTGCATTTCAGATCATTTGTTGCATTTCATAGCTGTGGAACTATTTTCTGAAGAACTTCTGTGTTTTAGTCTGTTGTGTAGTAGACTTTGCCTGTTTGCTGCTTTAAACATTGGCTTCACATTTTGACTAAATTCTGATATTGGGATACACTGATGCCATGTTTCTGACGTATACTCTGCACTTTACTGTGTGTTTGAATTATTATTACTGTACGTTCTTAATTATTACCAATGGCTATACTATTGTGTTTCATTCCAGAGTCTTTACTGTCTGGTTCGCTTTTATTCTTAATAGCAAACAATTTTGGCTTGTGGATCTATTCCGATGATAAGTAAGTAGCGGCGAGGCGGCAAGTATAGAGATTTCTTTATCTAAAACCATATACAATATATAGAATATTCCCATTACCAAGGAGACTGCAATCCAACCAGTATGAATGTCTTTGGTCTTCAAAGGAGTAGATGCCATAGCATATGTAATTCAAATAATTTATGCTCCAAAACATTTTTTTTTCATATTCTTGAACTATGAATGTGACTACTATAGACTATTTCATTATTAAAGGCATTTCAGATATTCCAGCATTGCAGTGTCTAGCCTTCATTCTGGTTCTGCTGATTTATCTCATCACTCTTACTGGTAACATGACCATTTTTATATTGGTGTGTCTGGATCATCATCTTCACGTTCCCATGTACTTCTTCTTGGCCAACCTGTCCATCTTGGACATGTCTTCATCCATTATTACTTTACACAATGTTCTCGTTAACTTTATATCAGGGGATAACACAATTTCTGTCTTTGCATGCCTGACACAAATGTATATATTTGCATCTCTAACATGTAATGAGCTTTTCCTTCTAACAGTCATGAGTTATGATCGTTATGTCGCCATATGTAATCCCTTATATTACCATGTCATTATGAACCATAGAAATTGCACTTTCTTAGCCATTTTCTGTTGGCTATTGGGGTTTATTCAAGTTTTTCCTGTTCTTGTGTCATTTTCATTCTTTAATTGCTATAGGACCAGAGAAATTAATCACTTTTTTTGTGACCCTGTTCTTCTAGAAAACCTTCTCTGTAATTATTCCTATTTTGTGTGGCTTTTCATTCATTTAGGGGGAGTTTTTGATGCAACCTTCCCTCCTTTTTTCACCTTCCTTCCTTATATATTTATCATTGTCACAATCCAGAGAATGAGATCCAACACTAGCAGACGGAAAACCTTCTACACATGTTTCTCACACCTCACAGTTGTCATATTCCTCTATGTGACGCTGATTTGCCAATATCTACGTCCAACATCAGTTACTAACATGGACACCAATAAACTTTTCTCTCTGTTTAATACAGCTGCTGTCCCCATGCTAAACCCATTGATTTACAGCCTAAAAAATAAAGAGATGAAGACCGCCCTGAAGCGCAAAATAAATGACCTGTCAAAACTTTTTGGTGAGCTCTAGTATATGTCTTCTAGATATATATGGTTAAAGTAGAATGAAACATGTTCTCCCTTTTTATGGAAAACAGAAAAAATTATGCTGATGTGGATCAAAAATGAAAATAGTAAGATATAACGGCCAGGATGTAATCAGAGCCGATAATGCCGGCCAGGAAATTATCGCACCATATTGGACATTACAAATGTGTGTCTATTTCCCGGAACTTGGTCAATGTAACGGTGTGCGTCTAATTCCTGTCTTCTACATATCAAATCCGAGGTGTTACGGTATTTATACTAAAAAACGTTCGATATTTTCAGACCAACCGGAATGCGTTTTTTAGTATAGGAGGACCACAGTGTCATAGAAAGTCACCCATTTTCCCCCAAAAGTCCCATGAATAAAGCAACACACATCCTAAATAAACACTAGTCCTCCAGGACGCAAAAGCAGCTTATGCTGATGTAAATAATATGCGGCATAGCTATATTCTGTGTGTAATTGTGACCATATGTAATTATGTTACAGTGTTTGACAGAAATACACTGTAGCATATAATTTTTTATGCAGATACAGTTGCTATTACACACAAAATATAGTCACACTGCATATCATTTTAAACAGAGGAGCTTCTTGTGCATCCTATTCGCATTGTTTTGCTTCTAAAATGATATGCAGCATGTCTATATTCTGTGTGTAATAGCAACTGTATCTGCATACAAATGTTATGCTGCAGTGTATTCCAGCCAAACACTGTAACATTGGCCCGCATTCCAAGTTGTTCGCTCACTAGCTGATTTTAGCAGCATTGCACACGCTAGGCCGCCGCTCTCTGGGAGTGTATCTTAGCTTAGCAGAATAGCGAACAAAAGATTAGCAGATCTGCTACTACATAATTCTTAGCAGTTTCTGAGTAGCTCCGGACCGACTCACAGATAGCGATCAGTTCAGTCAGTTTCGTTCCTGGTTTGACGTCACAAACACTCTCTGCGTTCGGCCAGCCACTCCCCCGTTTCTCCAGCCACTCCTGCGTTTTTCCTTGGCACGCCTGCGTTTTTCCGCAAACGCCATTAAAATGCTGAGTTGCCACCCAGAAACACCCACCTCCTGTTAAATCACACTACAAAACACTTCAGCGTGGAAAAAACGTTGTTCGCTTGTGAGTAAATCTACTAAGTTCTTAGTAAAATTACTAAGCGCATGCTCTCTGCGTACCATGCGCATGCGCATTTTCTACCTAATCGCTGCATTGCGAAAATCGGCAACGAGCGAACAACTCAGAATGACCCCCATAATTAGGTATGCTGATATAGTCATGGGTGTAGGGAGGGCGGTTCTGGTGGAGTTCAAGCTCCAGGTGCCGGAAACTTCAGAGGGCTCCTGGCAGCAGCGCCAGCCTGGCAGCATGAAGCCTCCTTTCCCCTGTAACAGTGCAGTGTGTGTGTGTGTGCACGCGTCGCGGACCTAAAAGGGGCGGAGCTACACAGGGAAATGGGCAGAGCTACACTGGACCAGAATGCAGCCTGCAACACAGGAGGATGACATGCTGCAGCTCCCGCCTGCCAGATTTCCTTAGGTAAGTGGATGGAGATTGAGTTAGTGAGTGAAACTGTGTGTGTGTGTGTGTGTGTGTGTATGTGTGTGTGTGTGTGTGTGTGTGTGCGTGTGTGTATACATTATCTGTGTACTGTATATGTATGTGTGACTGTGTATGTGTGTAACGTATGTACAGTATGTATGTGTGTGTGTGTATGTGGTGTGTGTGTATGTACGACTGCGGCATAATGTGTGTAAGCGTCACTGATACAGAGGACATTACGTGTGTAAGCGTCACTGGTACAGGGGGCGTTACGTGTCAGCGTGACTGCTACAGAGGGCATTACATGTGTTAGCGTCAATGCTACAGGGGGCATTACGTGTAAGTGCCACATGCACAGGGGGCATTACATGTGTAAGCGTCACTGGTACAGGGGGCTTTATGTGTAAGTGTTACTGGTATAGGGGGTGTTACGTGTAAGCGTCACTGCTACAGAGGGCATTACGTGTGTAAACGTCACTGGTACAGGGGGCATTACGTGTAAGCGTCACTGGTACAGGGGGCATTACGTGTGTAAGCGTCACTGGTACAGGGGGCTTTATGTGTAAGCATTACTGGTACAGAGGTTGTTACATGTGTAAGCGTCAATGGTACAGGAGGCGTTACATGTGTAAGCATCACTACTACAGCGGGCATTGTAAATACTAAAGGGGGCGTTGTGTATAAATGGCATTACTACAGGGTTCATTGTGTCTATAAGTGGCACTACCACAGGGGGGCATTATGTGTGTGTAAGCATCACTGCTACAAGGGGCATTATGTGCGCTGTCCCTTTGTAAAGTATGGGAGTGCGCAAATTTAGAGTTTCCAGGTGGACGCCAAATACCCTAGCACCGGCCCTGCACGCCGCACTTCCTTTGTAGTCTTGCCCGACCTGGCCAGCACTAGCAGCAGCAGTGAGACCGAGTAGCACACACAGCAGGTTTCTGTCTGGCCGTACCTGCATAGCTCCAGTCACCCAGGCGGCTACATAGGAGGAGGCAGGCGATACAGTGTGGCAGATGGGAGGAGGTAGAGACCTGACTGCGGTGAGAAAGCTTCTCCCTTCACACACACCAGCTGGGGGAGGTGATGGGGGAGTGGCCATATTAGAGGCAGGATGCAGCACAGTACTTCGTATTCAGATATAGCTGAGAGGTCTGTAGTGTCCCACATTCACCGGATGGGATGCAGTTATAATGCGGCTGTCAGGATTCCAGCGATCGGGAGACTGACGCCAGAATCTCGTCAGCCAACATTTTACTGGTG
The DNA here is from genome assembly GCF_028390025.1 of Pseudophryne corroboree. Lineage (NCBI taxonomy): Eukaryota > Metazoa > Chordata > Amphibia > Anura > Myobatrachidae > Pseudophryne > Pseudophryne corroboree. The sequence continues at coordinate 425,816,955 of NC_086451.1, read as the reverse complement.
GTCGGAATTCGGAACCCGCCCGTAATTCCCACTCAGGCCCGAAGCGTGGCGAGTGGACTCACTGCCGGTATACTAGCAGGTGGGATGCCACTGTTGGTATACTGACAGCCGGCATCCCATGTTCTGGTATATCATACCGCACCTCACCAAACACCCAGCTTACTACTCTTATATGTATTGCACTGCAGCTATAGACCAGTATATAGGTGATTTTTTTTTTCCTGTAGGGGACATTGTGTGAGTGCTTTTCTTTTCCCCCCTGTGGAGGCTATTGTGGGTTTTTTTTCCCATGGGGTTCAATGCTTTTTTCCCTGTCGGGAACTATGTGTTTATGTGTATATAGGGGGGAGCACCGTAACATGAGCTTGCTCCAGGAGCCATGTCTCCATGCTACACCTCTGGATACAGTCGAAAGCTACACACTGAATATAGCCATGACACATATCATTTAAATCAGCATAAGCTGCTTGTGTATCCTAATACATCCATTTGTGTATCAGTTGCATTTTCCCAAGCAAAATGTGCATAAATGACATGGGCCTATTTTTACTAATAATCCGAGTTTGACTGATTTGTGTTTTTTTTTCTAAGTACCAACACAGGAATTCACTAAGCACAAATCTCGGCAGTGTTTGGGCTATTCGTAATGGTTTGAATGGCAAAATTCAGAAATACGAATGAATAGACCATCGGTCAAACATGGCTGTTATTTCATACACGGGTATTCACTATTCATTCGTATTTGGGTGTTAGTCTCTGAGTGTTCAAGTGCGGGTGTATTTTTTTCGAAATCGTTAAAAAAAGCAGCAAAAAAATAGATCTGCTACTTCCAGACGAGTTTGGATAACCATGCACGGATCAGTGAGATCTGTGCATGGTTATCTATGGGAAAGGGTCTGTTTACTGTAAAAACTGGAAAAAAATTGTGTGGGGTCCCCCCTCCTAAGCACAACCAGCCTCGGGCTCTTTGAGCCGGCCCTGGTTGAAAAAATATTGGGGGGAAATATGACAGGGGTTCCCCCATATTTGATCAACCAGCACCAGGCTCTGCGCCTGGTCCTGGTGCCAAAAATACGGGGGCCAAAAAGCGTAGGGGTCCCCCGTATTTTTAACACCAGCACCGGGCTCCACTAGTCAGAGAGATAATGCCACAGCCGGGGGAAACACTTTTATCTTGGTCCCTGCGGCCCTGGCATTAAATCACTAACTAGTCACCCCTGGCCGGGGTACCCTGGAGGAGTGGGGACCCCTTAAATCAAGGGGTCCCCCCCTCCAGCCACCCGAGGGCCAGGGGTGAAGCCCGAGGCTGTTCCCCCCATCCAAGGGCGGCGGATGGGGGGCTGATTGCCTTGTGAAAAAAAAGAATATTGTTTTTTGTAGCAGTACTACAAGTCCAAGCAAGCCTACCCTGCAAGCTGGTACTTGGAGAACCACAAGTACCAGCATGCGGGGGGGAAATGGGCCCGCTGGTACCTGCAGTACTAATACAAATAAAATACCCAACAAAAAAAAGGACATAGACACCGTGACAATAAAACTTTATTACATACATGCACACCTACATACATACATACATACTTACCTATGTTCACACGAGGCTCGGTCCACTTCTCCATGTAGACTCCACGGGGTACCTGTGAAAAAAATTATACTCACATAATCCAGGGTAGCTTCTGTCCTCTTTGTAATCCAAACAGGATTACAAACCCCTGTAATTTTTTCCCCCATATTTTTTTAACCAGGACCGGCTCAAAGAGCCCGAGGCTGGTTGTGCTTAGGAGGGGGGACCCCACGCAATTTTTTTCAGATTTTTAAACACTTTAAACACCTTTTTAAGGTACACAATGAAGTCCTGCATGGATCTCACATATCCGGACAGGATTCCTTGTGTTTTGTCAGGCAGTGTTTTACTCATCACTCCCGTAAAACACTGCCTGACATTACGAATCACATCGACATCGGAAAATACGAATTTGGAAAAGTCGGCAGCTTAGTGAATGACCGTATCAGGATTCGAAAAGTTGCAGTGAAATGCACCCGATACCATTCGAGATCAAACACCATTAAAAACGGCAAAAACATGAATCTTTGAAAATATACCCCACAGACTATTTCTACAGATCAAAATCTTTTTTTTTCATTTTTTGTTTCAAAATTTATTGAAAAGTTTTCATGTATTGCAAACGAGAGTTTTAAAGCTGTTTTGTGTCCAACTTGCAGTATCAGACTCCATTTCATCGGCTGAGTTGTATACTTAACATGGGCAAAACATCTGGATCCATCTTTTTATCGGGCTCTTTACTTTAGAGCCAAAAGCATCCGAGAAGTCCGGTTTGTGGCCACTAATACATTAGCCGACTTTGTAAAATGCCCGATGTTTGCGGCTATGGGGTATATTCAATTGAAGTCGAAAACTGCCGTCTGTCGAAAAGACGGCAATTTTCGACTTTTTAAGGTCGAATCCTGATTCGACCTATTCAATATTTTGCTAAATTTATCGACAGGTCGATAAATATGACTTGTCGAAAAGCACGTGGATCGGCGGAATAGCTGCCGATCCACGTGTTTATGTCAAAAACTGGGCCAAATCCGACAGGTTTTGGCCCCTTTTCGACCATCTCAGTCCGACATCAAAATGATGTCGGACTGAGATGCGGACCCAGAGGAGGTGAGGGGGGGGAGCCGCAGGGAGACGAGGGGACAGCCGGCGGGCATACAGGGAGATCAGCGCTACAGTATTGCTGCAACTGGATGTCACTCAGCCGCCCGACCTCACGGCAGCTTCCACCAGGCTCCAGCACGCTGCTGGAGTCGGGTGGAAGCTGCAGTGAGGTCGGACGGCTGAGTGACATCCTGCTGCAGCTCTACTGTAGCGCTGATCTCCCTGTATGCCCGCCGGCTGTCCCCTCGTCTCCCTGCTGGTCTCCCCGCGGCTCGCCCCCTTCTCCTCCTCTGCGTTCCATCTTAATTCGACTTGAAAAAGTCGAATTAAGATGGGATTTGAATAGGGGTTGTCAGATCCATTCCAACAAATACATGTCGGAATGGATCTGATTTTAATTGAATATACCTCTATAGCTGCAAATATTGGACATTTTGCCGTTATTGGCTTCCTTTACATCCTGGCCAACATGTCTTTGATTCCTTGATTAGTTCTGTAATGACATTGTTGGCCTTTGGGCCAGATTCAGATACAAATGGAGATGCAGATGGATCAGTCAGATTTCTATTTATGGCACATGGGTCAAAGTAAAAGAATGTGCATGCAATTAATCAAGCACATACTCATGAATGGATTACACCTTTCCTGAAATGGGGGTTTCTGGGCAGTAACTGTGCATCAACCAATTGACCTCACGGAACTGTTCCTTCTCGTAGGAGTGTCATGGGAGTGTCCTGGGTGTCAGAGGCAGAACTACTATTGGTGCAGCAGGTGCATTGCAATGGGGCCACTGAGGACATAGGGGCCCGCTGCTGCCAAGACCAGCATTGAGTTATCCCCTGGCCCCCCCCGCAGACCATTTTGAGCAAATAGCCCAGTGCAAAGAGAAGGGTGGTCACAACTGCCTGAGGGACCTGCCCCTTACCTTAGGTAGGCAGAGATGACCTTGTGTGTGCTGGACTGGGGGAGGAGTCCTGCCACTTATCAGTGCTGATGATCACAGCCACATACTGCCTCTAATTAACAGACAGCTTTACATTATTTCTGATTCACTGCTGTCTGTAAATTAAAGGCAGCTCACAACTGTTGTAACTGGCACTGTCAGAGTCTGCTTGACCAAGTGCCACACTGAGAAAAGCACAAGGAGTGTGGACCCCAATCGCAGAGAGATCAGAGGCCACTGTGGTCCTGCCTCCACCAAGGTACGTGTCCCCTCTTCTCCGAAGCATGCAGGACATTGTGCTTGTACCCTGTCACCCACTGCCTCTCCCTGTCACCCACTGCCCCCACTGTTACGATCCTGATGCTGAGGACAGGGGAGATCTTATGTAGTGAGTCCTGAACACCAAGACGGAATGCTGGGATTGGGAAATGGGAAGGAAATAGCCCCTAGCATCCTACCTCCGTTGTCTTACCCGTGTTATCAATTCACGCCTGAACGACTATGGTTTCTTGGGCCCCATGGCAGCCGCGTTTGAAGGGCGGATTAGGTCTGCCCAACTCCGATGCCCCCTCAGGTCTTAAAGAGAGACAAGGCGTGAACTGAGACAGGGTAATAACAAGGGGACCTCTAACTGAAACAACCACGCTAGGGGCTATAAACTACCTAAAAACTAAACGTATGTGCGGCACGCCGCCAAAGGAAAAGAACTACAAAGAAACCACTTTCCACTCCCCCACACGGTACCGCTGAGTTCCGGGGAGGACAGTGAAAGCGGAGACCTCCGCAAATGCACCAATTTACAGTGAAGTAAACACTAAGCGGCATAGGCCGCAACACGCAGCAGAAACCAGGCGAGAACCCCAGATGACAGAGACAGGTTCGCAAGGACTAGAAGGATTCCCAGGACCGGCTTCGGACCTCCAAAGTACCAGAGGGCAGGGAGCAAGATCCACCAAACACGGCTGACAGGAACAGAGTTCTGCAAGGCAGGAACAGCATACAAGAAGCTATCACCGGCGGGGCTGCAGTGTGCTGGCTCACATAAAAAGGCCCTGCTGGGCAATAACAGGAGGGCCAGCAGGACCAGCCCCCAGACCCTAATTACTAGTTGCCATGCAGCTGCCCTGCTGCATGAGCAACCTAATTAACTATTCTTAGCAACGGGGAACGCGGTCCACCCGTGGCGTCCCCGTTGCTATGTACCCGGCGGCCCTGCACGCACGGCGTCCTGCGTTGCCAGGGACCCGGCGGCTATCGTGCGCACGGCGTCCTGGCGTTGCTAGGCGCCGTGCGGGGGACAGGGAAGGAGAGAGGCGCGGCGGCCGTGACCGCTGCTCAGTCAGGGCACGGCCGAAGACCGCCGCGCCTAACACCCACCTGTCACTCACTGCCTCTTCCTGTCACCCTCTCCTTCCCCTTGCCTTTCATTGTCATCCTCTGCCTCTCTGTCTCAACCTCTGCCTCCCACTGCCTTACTTTCTCACCCTCTGATGCTCCCTGTCACTCACTGCCATGTGGCATATTGTGATCTTGAGTTGGAGTGGAGAAAAGGGACCCAAATTATATATTTGCACCTGGGCCCACCACTCGCATGTTCCACCACAACTAGGTGTGTAAGCCAACTTCTGTGCTTGATTGTAGCATGCAAATATAAAATAGATGCCTGTTTCAAATTAATGTTTTCCAACCAGCAAAATTAGTAATTATGATAGCTGTGGCTGCATACAACCAGTGAATGGAATTAGCTTCCACATATAGATCATTGGCAGATACAGACAGATTCTCACAACTTAAAGAAATAGTCTACATTAGACCACAGTCTGTCCAACTCAAAATCAGGCCCTTTGTCAGTACAAAGCATTGCTGTTAACTAGGAGACCACAAGATAAATCTTTGTAATCAGGTTTCTGTGTTGCTACGGAGAGATTCATGAAAAAGCATAGCAAAAAACTAAAACAAACTATTACTTTTTTAATATGGAAAATAACAACAAATGAATGAGGTAGCCTTTGTATGTACAATGTAACTTAAAAACGTTGGTTCATTAATACCCCAAAAATATATTGTTCTTATTAAATCTTATCTGTAATGTACATAGAGCTGCTGTGTTTGTCTTTCTATAGGTTGAACATTCATTCCTCAAAACTACAAATGAGCAAAGTTGCACATGAACCGACTTTTCTTCAAGTGTTGTGAGTTCCATAGAATGGCCTTTTTGCCTTACAGTATATGTATAATTCTCCATTTTAGAGCTGGGATGACAAAGGTATCAATTTAATCTACACTGTGGTAAATTGGGGTAGGAGTCTAGATTTAACAAAAACGGGAAATTCCATGCAGACTACTTAAGAACACATTTTGCAAGAAAAACGTCTAAATTTCTGCACCCACATGTGGAATGATTCATAGTGTATATTCTGCTGAATAGTTGTGGATGTATACCTGTTTCTACCCACAAAATCTCTCTGCATCTTCAAGTAAAGAAACTAACATTGTACATCTGCTGTTTATTTTCTATCTGTCTGTAAATTCAAAATTATATTTGCAATAACCCTGTGTTCAAATATGTGACAAGAGCTAGATGCTGGTAATTTTAATAGAAAAAGGTTAATCCTGCTTGGCATTCTCTCTCCACCCAGTACTGCAGGATATACCATGTTATAATACAGTGTTGATTTTATGTAATGTATGTTAAGGTGTGGTGCCATACTGTACCTTCTTAAATATTGGGTTTTATGTACCATTAGATATTCCTACAGGCTCACTAAAAATCTATCTTTACCTGGATTAATGTGACAGTAGTGGAGACACTTTTAAACAAAAAAGACACACAAGTTAATTGTTTGTTCACTGAATTACCTTTTATGGGCAAACAAATGGATGGCCTTTGTTCTTTTTTAATTTTAGCCAGACTTTCCTGTCACCCACTGCCTCCCCCACTCACCCACTGTCCCCCAGTCACCCACTATCTCTTCTTGCCTCTCCCAAAAACTTTACAGGGGTATAAACTTAACTTTCACATGAATGTATTATAAAACACATGCAGGGACAAGGACTCCGAAAGGAGCTTGTCCCTGCAATGTGTAATAAATGAAATGACCACATTAGCAGTCACTTCACTTCTGTTTTTCACCTTTGCAGTGCTGCTCTGCATGCATGGACTCATGATCACTCATGAGGCAGCAATTCTGTGGTAACTTGATAGGGTCCTGTAATAATTATTTAGATAATTGTATTTTTAGGGAGAGCATCATTAAGTATAAATATATTTGTCTAATACCACCAATATTTAAGGTATTGTGGCTGCATTGAGTTCTTATGCACATGCACAAGAAGAGCGGGTCCCATGTATAGGCAAGTCTGAGACAGTTGGTAGAAGAGGAGCCGCAGTTGGTGAGCAAGAGTTGGTGAGCGCCAGTTGGTGTGTGTTGACCTGAGGAAAGTGTGAGAAGGACAGCTGTGGTGACAATCTTGTGAGGTTGAGACATCAGGGCTGAATGAAGATACTTTGAGATTAGAGTGCAAAAGTGACAGCGACATCAGCATATCCCATATCAGTGGGAAGCAGGGTTGATAAAAGAGAAATAAACAAGGATCAGAGATCAGGACTGCCACCCATCTTCATCACTGCTGTGGAGGAAGAGTCTGGCTCTGAGGAACAGATCATTTGGGTGAGAATGTTCCAGCTGTTCCAGCAGTGTTTTTCAAAAATGGGGGGAAATGATCTACTGAAAGAAACCCTTTTTCTAATGGAGGATGCATTTCTATGCTAGCCAACATATAGTAGCCCCATTGTACACCCGAGCTGCTGTAATGTCTTTATAAAGAACTAAACTATAACCCCATTACTTTGCAAAGTCCCTGCTTGCTGTTTTTAAATATTGGCATTTAGTGTTACCTAATGACTTTCCTGTCAGACTTAGTGGGAGCTGTGAGCCTTAATGTTGATAAGTGATAATACTATTAGTCCTATAGTGTATTGGAGACTGACAGATATTGTATTTATTTTAATACTTAGGACACATCTGTTAAATGTATTTTAGGAGTGTTTATCTCTATTGAACTAATGTCCTTTGAAGAGTTTATACATATTATTGCAAGGTTTATTACATACGTCTACAGTATCTTTATTCTTTAATAATTGACTTGCACTGGTTTTTCAGACATCCTGGTTGCAGAATAAATACCACAATTCTTTTACTTACCACCAAAATCAAATCTTTTTGTGTCTGTTTTGGGTACTGTCCTGACCTCTCTGCAAGGGTGTGGTACAGCAAAGAGAGCAACTCAAGTGAGAAGCTGTCCAATAACTGGGTACTGTACTTCCAATTTGTACTCAACTCACCCACTACACCCACACCACACCCTACATACCACATGTGTATTTAAGTACATAGTTCAGCAGATTAATGCATAGGCCCTGCTAAAAAATAAATAAAAAAAATGGGTTTGGTTGCACATTACAACTGTTGTATCCCTACTATCCTTTTGGGCTAGTAAACACATGTCCAAAGCTATTATACACTAGATTCACTTAGACAGAAGAGATACAGTTATTAGAAGGCTATGATAGTGTTGATGGTAAAAACATAACAGTTTGCACAGGAACTCTTATGTCCGCATTGGATGCAGGTGCTGGATGGAGATACAGAAGAAAGCTGACTGAGGAAACAAGGGCTGTCTGGAGAGACAGAAGAATGCTGGCTGGGGATGCGGCTGACTGAGGAGACAAGGGCTTGCTGGAGAGACAGAAAAATGCTAGCTGGAGAGAGAGGAGCTGGCTGGAGAGACAGAAGGATGCTGGCTAGGGAGACGGGATGGCTGGAGAGAAAGAAGGAGGCTGGATGAGGAGATGGGGCTGGCTGGATACAAAGAAGGGTGCTGGTACAGAGGACAGTGGCTGGAGACTGGGGACAAGACTAGCTGGAGAAACAAAGGGCCTAATTCAGACTGGATCACTGCAGAGGCAGCAATCACAGTCTGAATTACTGTGTGGAGTGCACGCGCACAGTGGCCGCACTGCGCATGCGCACCCCGGGAGCCCAGTGAGATGCTATCAGCATTTCACTGGCTGTGATTGCCTCTGCCTGATTGACAGGCAGAGGCAGTCGCAGGGTGGGAGGGGTGTGCCAACGGCATTGGAACAACATTGGCGGTGCACGGTCCGGACAATGGAGGTGTGTCTGGACCGTTGGGTGGGCAGGCCGCAGCGGCTGCATGATGTCACATGCAGACGCTGCAACCTGGGACACGGCCAGTAGCTCCCTGCCAGCACGTAGGAGCTGCACTGGCTGGAAGCTACTTGTCAGGAACAAAAGCATCGCCGCCGTGCAATGCATTTGGACCTGTGCTGGGAGGGGTGCAGGGTCTGACATGCGGGGCGGACTAGCCTTGTGCTGAGTGTCCCCACGCATGTCAGAGTAAATGATCGTAGATGTGCGACATTTATCACATCTACGATCAACTCTGAATTACCCCTAGAAGGTGGCTGGCTGAGAAAAAGGGCTGGCTGGAGAGACAGAAGGGTACTGAGAAGATGGGCTGACTGAAGTGACAGAAGGGTGCTGGCTGGGGAGATGGGATGACTGAGGCGACAGAACGGTGATGGCTGAGGAGATAGGATGGCTAGAGAGAAAGAAGGGGGCTGGCTGAGGAGATGAGATGACTGGAGAGACAGAAGGGTGCTGACTGGAGAGACAGAAGGGTGCTGGCTGAGGAGTCAGGCTGGCTGGAAAGACAAAAAGGTGCTGGCTGAGGAGTCAGGCTGGCTGGAAAGACTAAAAGGTGCTGGCTGGGGAGACAGGGGCTGGCTGGAGAGACAGAAGGGGGTTGACTGGGGAGAGAGAAGGGGGCTGGCTGGAGAGACACTGGTGGGCTGTTGAGACAAAAAGGGTAGGCTGGCTGGGGACACTACCATCTATTTCATCCCTGGGCCCCTACTCAGTCCAAGCAGTTTATTTTCCTCAGGATTATGCCTCCTGCAAATATGTATAATGGGAGAGATTAGACCTCAGCCTACACTTCATTTGAACAAATTTTGCACAATCCAATTGCTCTTGATGTGGGATACCCTACTTTTAGGTTCATTTTTACTAATAAAAAACAGTTTCTATCTGAGTGTCCTAAGAGGACAATAAAACCTTTGGCTACCTGGTCATCTTTTTCTGGCCAACACATTTCACTACTAGATGTCCAATCCCTGGAGCTCGTGATAGAGGGGGCAATTCAGAGTTGATTGCAAAAGCAAATTTGTTAGCAGTTGGGCAAAACCATGTGCACTGAAGGGGGGGGGGGGCAGATATAACATGTGCCAGAGTTAGATTTGGGTGGGGTGTGTTCAAACTGAAATCTAAGTTGCAGTGTAAAAATAAAGCAGCCAGTATTCACCCTGCACAGAAACAAAATAACCCACCAAAATCTAACTCTCTCTGCAAATTTTATATCTGCCTCCCCCTGCAGTGCACATGGTTTTGCACAACTGCTTACAAATTTGTTGCTGCGATCAACTCTGAATTACCTTGTCGGTATTTTGACCTTGCCGGTATTTTAAATGTCGGTATTTAGACCTTGTCAGTATTTTGACCTTGTCTGGATTATGACCGTCGGTCAATTGTTGCCAGGATTTTGACCGTCTGGATTTTCATTGCAGGTATTTCATACTGATCCCCTAAGTTAGCATTAGATCTACATCCAATATCCACCATCAATTCATCTGGTTTTAACCAATTAGTTGAGATCATGTGTCCATGCTACCAAATTCAATCTCAATTCCATTTTACCAGGACCACAATTCCTCACCTGTAACGGCGCGTTAAACAAAAAGTTATTCTTTTCCTAGAAATTGTCATTGTACTAACTATCTACTTTACATATGTAGTACTGGTCAAACTAAAGATTACATGATTGTGACAGTGCATTGGGTGGTTTAAGCAGTGGTATTTAACACACAACACCAGCCCGTTCACAGACAGGCTACTCTCTGCATCACTGGCTTACTAAGAAGTATACTGGTGCCAATTTGTTAAAACATCTCAGGTATGTGATAACAAAATGGCTTATCCTGCTAGGACTCTCATCAGGATTTGTCATTTCTGATAATGCAAGCAACATTGGGGGTCATTCCGAGATCGCTCGCTAGCTACTTTTAGCATCCATGAAAACGCATAGTCACCGCCCACAGGGGAGTGTATTTTCGCTTTGCATGTGTGCGAATGCCTTTGCAATCGAGCGCAGCAAAAACATTTTGTGCAGTTTCAGAGTAGCTCTGGACTTACTCAGCCCTTGTGATCACTTCAGTCTTCTTGGAGCCGGAATTGACGTCAGACACCCGCCCTGCAAATGCCTGGACACGCCTGAGTTTTCCCAAACACTCCCATAAAACGGTCAGTAGACACCCATAAACACCCTTTTTCTGTCAATCACCTTGCGTTCGGCTGCGCGAATGGAATCTTCGCTCAATCCATCGCCCAGCACCGATCCTCTTTGTACCCGTACGATGCGCCTGCACATTGCAGTGCATACGCATGCGCAATTTTGCCATTTTTTTAACCAGATTGCTGCACTGCAAAAATCGGCAGCGAGCGATCAACTCGGAATGACCTTCATTGTACAAACATTACAACAGTGTCATTTTCAACAAGTACAGATGTGTCCTCTTCCAGCATTGCACAATGCGTATGCAAAGGCACATGCAATGTGGCAACACTAAGCCCCACTAGACAGTGTACACTTGCGCCCGCGGTTTTCCTATGCAAAGCGTATGGATCATGGGTGTGAGTGTAAGCACGCTGCTGTAAAAGTCATGTCACCTGCCGCAATGCGAACTCATCATGACAAGGCTGGATAATGACACATCTGTACCATGTTTTGCTCACACAATAAACTTGGGGTTCAGAATTTCTTAAAATAATGACAGATCTATGCAGAAGATGCTGACTGTGGCCCATAAAATTTCTGGGCATTTTCACAATTCAGAAACCGCATGTAGAACATTGCATCGGCTGCAAGTAACGTTTTATTTGCCCTGCCACCAATTGAAGCAAGAGGAAGTGAACAGGTAGAAATAAACCCTTTATAAGCAACAGTGACTGGAGGAACGGCAGCAAGCCATAAAGACATACACATCAAGCTATGATATAGGGAGAGGGCGGCACTTTTCCTTATTGCAGCACACTAGAGAATGCTCTCAGTTTTATGCAAGCTACTAAAACTATTTGGAATTGTAACTCAGGAAGTGCGTTCAGACATACTCTTGATAAAACTACTGGAAAATCAGCTGGAGAAGCTGAAGGAGATAACACTAAGCAATTCTGCTTACTATGTTGGACTTGTAGATCAAGATCTTTGTCTGCTTTGCCAGGAACCAAGGAATGCCAACATCTTGCAATTGAATCAGTTCATTTTGGCAACCATGCTCGATCCTAGGTTTAAGTCCTATGCAATGTCTTTCTTTCCAACTGACACATATCTTAAGCCATGCAAAGAGCTACTTGTGAGTAAGTTGTCTGCTCAAGTGGCATATTATATAACATCACCTGCTTTGGTTTCTCCTGCAAATGCTGGTGCCAGGAAAAAAACTGACCTTTTCCAAGTGACCCACTGATGCTGATGAGTCAACTCAATGCACCAGAAAGAAACAAATGACATGTTTAGCACATCAGGGAACCTTGTGAACGATTGGTATAGGAGGCAATTTGTAAAAAATTAGCAAAAACGAATGTTCAGCAAAATGAACCACAAATTCCTTGAGGAAGACTTTTTTGGTAATGACTCCAGAGGCCTGTGATTTTCTACATGGATACTTTTTTGATTTAATTAACTTCTAATAGCTGTCCACTTTAACTAGAGTGAGACTCTCCATTGATTGCATCTATTGTTTTGTTCTGACACCAGAAGCCTGTGATTTGCTGATTGTATAAGTGGGTGATTAATTAATTTATATATCTAGTTAGCAACCTGAAGTTGTGATTCTGACTTGATTGAATCTCTTGGATCAGTATTTGATTAAATTAACTTCTAAGAGCTAGCCATCTACTTTGATTAGGATGTGACTCTGCCTTGAGTAAATCAAATTTTCTTTTGGTCCTGACTCCTGAGGCTTGTGATTTGCTGCATGGGTCAGATTGTGATTAAATAAACTTCTAGTAGCTATCAACATCAAGTACAGATGGAGCTTCCCTTGTCTTTGCCTGCCTGGTCGCAGGCGTGCAGTCCCAGTGTGACTAGGCGATCCATCCGTCTAGTCACACCGGGAGTGCACAGAGATGCTCCCATTCAGAGCGTCTCTGTGCAGCTGTGCAGCTGGAGACGCTCTCCATTCAAGTGAATGTGGTGCGTCTCCGTCATGGGTGCACGAGCCCAGTCAGAGATGGACTCGCCGAGTCCTAGGCGCGTCTAGGCACAGACGTAGCCACAACTAGCGTGGTTCCATCTGTAGGGTGTGATTCTGCCTTGATTGAATTTCTTTTATTGGGGCCTTGACTCCTGAGGGCTGTGATTTGCACCGTGGATTTATTGTCTATTTTAAAAATCTTGAGGAAGCTTGTTTTTAATAGTTTGTTCCATGTCTCTGATTTACTTTTCTTTATAGTTTTTACTGTTTGTAGACAGTCAACAAATCAATCAATCAATTGATTAACTGCTTCAGTGGTTTGCTCGGAAATCTTTCGGGCTTGCCAGCGATGACAGCGCTGGCAACCCCGGGAGATTTCCGGGCATACTACTGACTGATATCCCAGGGACAGCTGTGCAGCGTGCACGGCGCCCGGGAATCAGTATACTCCATTATGGGGTTTAGCCCGCCCCCCAGACTCCCATTGGCCGGGGGTGGGCTTAGCGGTAAAATGCCGTATGCTGATTCCAGGGTGTCGCAAGGTGGCCGGGAATTAGCGCTGGGGCTGGCGATCCCCGCTGGCGATCGTCAGGCAATTACCTCACCCTGCCCCATCAGTCACCCCCACCTGCACCTTCCCCCCTCTCCCACTTCAAATTAAACCCCCCCCCCAGGGTGTGCTTTTAAATTAAAAACTTGCCACTGAAGGGGTTAATTAATCATTCCTTTACCTGGCTTCCACAACATAAATACTTTATCTCTATTTACATGTACTGGTTTCTGGCTTCTGACCTACTTCTTGATTAATGCTGACATTTTATTGTTGTAGGTCAATTTTTTTAAATTGCCATCCAGTCTGTCATTGCTGTGTCACTATGATTCATAGATGTGTTAAATTTTTGTAAAATGCTATATGTTTGTGCCACTGCTCTGTTGCTTAGGGGGTAATTCTGAGTTGATCGCAGCAGCAAGTTTGTTAGCAATTGGGCAAAACCATGTGCCCTGCAGGGGGGACAGATATAACATGTGCAGAGAGAGTTAGATTTGGGTGGGTTATTTCGTTTCTGTGCGGGGTAAATACTGTACTGGTTGCTTTATTTTTACACTGCAATTTAGATTTCAGTTTGAATACACCTCACTCAAATCTAACTCTCTCTGCACATGTTATATCTGTCCCCCCTGCAGTGCACATGGGCCCTCATTCCGAGTTGATCGCTCGCAAGGCGAATGTAGCAGAGTTACACACGCTAAGCCGCCGCCTACTGGGAGTGAATCTTAGCTTCTTAAAATTGCGACCGACGTACGCGCAATATTGCGATTACAAACGAGTTAGCAGTTTCTGAGTAGCTCCAGACTTACTCTGCCTGTGCGATCATTTCAGTGCTTGTCGTTCCTGGTTGACGTCACAAACACACCCAGCGTTCGCCCAGGCACTCCCACCGTTTCACCGGCCACTCCTGCGTTTTTTCCGGAAACGGTAGCGTTTTCAGCCACACGCCCCTGAAACGCCGTGTTTCCGCCCAGTAACACCCATTTCCTGTCAATCACATTACGATCGCCGGAGCGAAGAAAAAGCCGTGAGTAAAAATACTTTCTTCATAGTAAAGTTACTTGGCGCAGTCGCAGTGCGAACATTGCGCATGCGTACTAAGCGGATTTTCACTGCGATGCGATGAAAAATACCGAGCGAACAACTCGGAATGAGGGCCATGGTTTTGCCCAACTGCTAACAAATTTGCTGCTGTGATCAACTCAGAATTAGGCCCTTAATTCAGCCATTAACTCAATAGTGGTGAAAACAATATTTTGAGCTGTGAAGTTATCAAAATTGACTGGAAATTACGGAAAATTAGTTTTATTGTGGTTAATATGACTGTAGGTCCAAATTACATGATTGTAGTTGCTTTAAATAGTAAAAAAAAACAAAAAACATTTGAGGGTGATTTTGGAAAAATACAAAACACAATAAAGATTTAGAACCAAAAGTAAAACATGGGGGCCATGCTCATCTATTCCATTTCGTGGAGGATGAAACAAGAAATTTGGAATTAAATACTGATACTTCAGACTTTAAACAGAGACATATTGGACATTGTGACGTATATTTTTCTTAATCCTTCCCACAAACATTAATATCCAGTCATTGCCACTAAATGTGGATCACTTCACAATATTGTTTTCATCCAGCGTTGGATCTTGTAGGTTTTGGATTCCATATAAGAGAGCCGCAGCACAATTTCACTCCCTTTCTGCCAAGATGTCTACAATTAAGTGGAAATATGTTTACTTAATACAAAAATTAGTTGTGTATATTGGTCAAAAAGATAAATATTTATTAACATGGTACATACCTTGTGTAAAGCTAGCTGATGCAACTTGAGGCACCCCGCTTGTTCTGGCCAAACTACTCCAACAGGTGGATCCTTCTCCTGTTCAAACATAACTTTCAGGAACTGAACCTACATTGAGGATTAAAATAATCTGTACAGATGATTACAGCATCTAAAAATATATATTGTACAATATATATAGTTCATTGTTTGTACTGTGGTTAAAATTGTATAGTAATTAATGTTATTGGGGTTAATAATACTCTTGGAACAAAAAATCCAAATCACAAAAAAAAATGAAACCAAAATCATCAAAAATCATCTGACACAGAACTTTATCAATAACTAGATCAGGGGCCAAAAGGAGGTAGAGTATGTACGTAGTGGAAGGAAGGATTGATTAGTAATGTAATGTAATTTGATTTTAAAAATTTTAATTAATCATTGGGGTCATTGGTGACAGTCTTTATTGCATAGACAACAGTTTTTATTGGTTAATGCAGTTAATCTGAATTTTACTTATCCGACCTTTACTTTTTCTTTGATTTTACTTGTCCTGACTTAAGCCATCTATGCCCTTGGGCATTGGTATTAGTAGATGACGTTGATGGACTTGTATCATTATGACTGGAGGCAGCACCTGCAGCACTTGTATGTGCTTCCTGCCATCCTCTCATTTGTCCTCCATATCTATCAACGAACACAAACCAAATGGGATACAGCACACACCACAATTCATACAAAAAAATTGACCACCTACGGTGTCACAAAACATGTATGAGTCAGAAATAATAATCTAACACTATGGTTTACTTTTACCTACAGTGTCACACAATACGTAGATAAGTCAGAAATAATAATAAAACACTGCAGTTTAATTTCACCCACAGTGTCGTACAATACATGTATGAGTATGAAAATATATTACTGTGGTACCACCTTCACCCACAGTGTCGCACAATACATGTATGAGTACAAAATAATAATATACTGCAGTCCAACTAGCACTGTCACAGTACTTATAAAAATAAAAATAAAAATGTTTAGTACACTAGGGTACAGCACAAACAAAACAAATATATTTTTTTTTATATATATATATATATATATATATATATACTGCTCAAAAAAATGTTATACGTGGGAATGACCACCAGAATGGTCAAAACCCGCATTTTGGAACACATGGGCAACATTAGAAACGTTGAGACAGACTTAATGAGATTCAGACAAGTTACATCAGTAGCGGGACATTTCCAACGTGAACACTCGAAATCTCCACGTGAATTAAAATTCTGCTGCCTTGAGAGATTGCGGATGGGCATCAGGGGTGGTGATTCCTCTAGAGAATTACAAAAATTGGAAAGTAAATGGATCTTCAAGTTGGACACAATGATACCTAAAGGCCTAAATTAGAACATCAATTATGGGGACTTTCTTCCCACGTAATTATGGTTTAGATGTTACTACTATCCCCCTCCCAGGAGATTTCTCCTTAAGGGTTCCCTCCTATTTCTCTCTCTTTTTTCTTTTTTCACTCCACTCTCCTTTTTATATGGAGGCATATACATGCTTATATCACTACCATTGAGAGAATAGTACCTATGCCAATGTTATTACCATAGTTTTCTCTACCTATAGGTATAATCAATGATCGACATAGGAAGTCATATTATGTATCTTACCCTCCACATCACTCTATAAAATATATATATCTAAGGAATGCTATATCATCCAGTTACGCTGCCAAGCATGTGTCACTCGCACATCCTACTCATCATCTTTGGATAACATAGCCTAGGATTGCTATTGTTCCTTTTTTCTTTTTATTCATTACTGCGATGTATATAACTTAGAATCATCACAGTTTCACCATTTTTAATATTCTTTACACATATATATTTTAATATATTTTTAGTTTCTAATTATGTTGATCATAAATATAACACAATTGTTCATGCGCATATACTGTACATATGTGTGTATATATATATATATATATATATATATCTGTATGTGAATGTATATATATGCATATATAATAAATTCCTTTCATCCTTTTCAATATCACAATAAATTATACACTGTATTACACTTTTTTGATTTTTCTTATACACGGTTGTTATCACAGCCATTAAAATATTAATTTGATCATCACAGATTAATCAAGATACACAATATAAAAACCCATATCACTTTAGGCATATCTATGTTTATATTATTTTATTATCACAACACTATTTTATATTTCCCACATTTCATTTCACCATTAGTCTATTTTTCTAATGTCAAATTATTCTCTGTTTCTACATTAGCAGAACAATTGTACGTATATGTAGCATACTAAGACACCAGAATATATATTAGGACAATTATGTAATATCCTTATGGGTCATCATGCCGAACACATGAGTAGGGCATACAGGTAAATATCTACATATGTGAGACTCATGCCCATCCCTCTTCCAAAACATGTGTAGGGCTCATTCTCCCCCTTTTTTCAGATTAGTATATATTTTATTACCATCACTGAATTTTCTAATATCAGGCCATAGACCTTCTTTTCAAATCATGCTTATTATTTATGCACTAACAGGTATGTTACCACTGTTTAAATCATGTAGGGAGAAGGGTTTTTTTTTTTGACAGCGACAAATGTTCTATTTAAGACAAACAAATTTGTGATTTTATTCACTAATAAAAGGTAACTGTGTGTCAATCATGTGAGATGACAAAGTAATTACTATATAATTACCCTAATTCCACTTCATAGCTGTGTTCAATTAATAATTATTATTATATGTGTATAGAGTGCCTTGATTATTTTATTATATCTTATGTGGTGATTTGGATTATATATCAAACTCTAATACAACCTTGTTGTGACTAAGTGTATATATAATAACAATAATATTGTTCTATGATGATCAGATGATAATCATCTTTCTACTCTATGCTAATCATTCAATTAATTAGTGCATAGTGTCTGCTTTAAATACTGCCCGTCTCCCCATAGTGTCACTGATGTGACCAAGCTTCCTGTGAAACGTACGTCATCATTACTAGTGGGACGTGGGCGTGCAGATTACACGGAGGTGCGGGAATCATACCCGACCCGGCGTCCAGCTCCCGCAGCAGTTATCAGCAAATTGATTATCAGCAGGGCCTTGGCGTGCAGAGTGTATGGAGTGCGGGAACTACACCTGACCCGGCGTCTGGCTCCCGCGAGCGGCTACCCGCTAATTGACGGAGGTCTGACCCTGCTTAGTGACACGCCAGATACAGAACCTACCAGGTACTCAGAGCTGTCCTCTCATCCATGGCTAGACATCTACGGGCCCCCCTGCAATGTGTTTTCACAACAGGGGAGGGGGGATGTAGAGCGTGGACAGCAGAAGCAGCTCGCACTGCTCAGTCCTTTCTGTCTCCAGGTGGACGGCTTTCCCCGCTCTCATTGTCTCCATTCACTGCCCAGGTATTAACCTCGGCACATGGGACAACAGTAGAAAGGGAAACCGTCACTTTACACCTGGGACTCTTTTTCTCTCAGCTATTATATCTGGAAATAATTAAGAAATCTTTCACATGAGTTGATAATATCAGTACATCTCAATAGTTGCTATAATTGATACTAGGTACTATTAAATACTATATTAATCTGTGAAAAATAGCAAAGTTATCCTGTAGGAAAGAGATAAAGGTGTATATGACAGGCTATGTGTCTTAAAAGAACTCCGGTGTGTTCAGTATTTATCCTGGAAAAGTCTCAATATTAGAGGCAGTCTAATGATTCATGTCACAGAAACAGTCTCAATGCTAGAGATAGTTTATGAATTTATGTTACAGAATTTATCCAATCAAATAGAGATCAAATTATAGGCATCTGCATATTTGAGTGCCGCTATACCTACCTGCGCAGGTTTTCTATTATGTGTGCTCGGTGGGATAAGGTTCATATCATCTATTTATTCTAACCAATCGATATGATCACTACTGAAATATGTGCTCTCTGATCGTGACACATATCTTCCTATGTAAAAACTTAGTTGTATACTATGGAAAGAATCACTGAATGCATTTTTTTTGTGATCAGTTAGACGCATATCCCGCAGACCTACCCATGCTTTCTTTTTGAGAGAATAGGGACTATTTATTTGTACCACCAACTAGCTTAATATAGTGTCCCTGTATATATTCAACAGTACTCTCTACGAAAGCTTTGAGACAATGTATCTACTATCTGCTCTCTGACATAAGTTGCTCCTTTTTGGACACAATTGTATCTCACCGTTGTGGATACAAAATCACCTATTAAAATACATATGTACGACCACTGCAGTCTGGACAATAGACTGGCAGACAGAATGTACACATGTTACAATTCATATCTATACTATCACTGTATGAATCCACAAGGATGAGGAGTAACTTGGGAGATCTACGCAGAGGCTCTCTTTGAGGTAATTATAAAATTTACCTCAGTGATTGGTATCAACTACTGTAATATATTGTAAACACATAAAGTTTCTCTATGCAAACAGCTATTTATTTTTTTCAAAGAACAGTCAGACTCACCTCTGGGACTTGAGACTAATTAAGTCTTGCTAATAGGCTATATGGATAGCCATTACAGCACAATTAATTCTTAATAATATATCACTTAGCTTGACAGCACATAATCTCTCTTGCCCCCACTATACTGGTAAATTAACCAATATTTTGAAATTGGGGTAATGATTTTATAATGGTTTCACTCTCAGGCTATTAAATATACTTATATGCCTGGATTTGGAGATTTATCTTAAATTATGAAATAAAAGTTATATTTTATTAACAAATAATCATTTCAAAAGAGTGTGCCAAACACTAAGCTTTCTTTTTTAGTGTAGTACCCACTAGTGGTCCACACTAATTACTCCAGAAATAAACACTTAAACAACACAATGTAACTCCAAGTCAATCATACTTCTGTGAAATCAAACTGTCCACTTAGGAAGCAACACTGATTGACAATCAATTTCACATGCTGTTGTGCAAATGGAATAGACAACAGGTAGAAATTATAGGCAATTAGCAAGACACCCCTAATAAAGGAGTTGTTCTGCAGGTGGCGACCACAGACCACTTCTCAGCTCCTATGCTTTCTGGCTGATGTTTTGGTCACTTTTGAAAGCTGGCGGTGCTTTCACTCTAGTAGTAGCATGAGACGGAGTCTACAACCCACACAAGTGGCTCAGGTAGTGCAGGTCATCCAGGATGGCACATCAATGCGAGCTGTGGCAAGAAGGTTTGTTGTGTCTGTCAACATAGTGTCCAGAGCGTGGAGGTGCTACCAGGAGACAGGCCAGTACATCAGGAGACGTGGAGGAGGCCGTAGGAAGGCAACAACCAGCAGCAGGACCGCTACCTCCGCCTTTGTGCAAGGAGGAACAGGAGGAGCACTGCCAGAGCCCTGCAAAATGACCTCCATCAAGCCACAAATGTGCATGTGTCTACTCAAACGATCAGAAACAGACTCCATGAGGGTGGTATGAGGGCCCGACGTCCACAGGTGGGGGTTGTGCTTACAGCACAACACCGTGCAGGACGTTTGACATTTGCCAGAGAACACCAAGATTGGCAAATTCGCCACTGGCACCCTATGTTCTTCACAGATGAAAGCAGGTTCTCACTGAGCACATATGACAGACATGACAGAGTCCGGAGACGCCAAGGAGAACGTTCTGCTGCCTGCAACATCCTCCAGCATGACCGGTTTGGCAGTGGGTCAGTAATGGTGTGGGGTGGTATTTCTTTGGGGGGCCGCACAGCCCTCCATGTGCTCGCCAGAGGTAGCCTGACTGCCATTAGGTACCGTGATGATATCCTCAGACCCCTTGTGAGACCATATGCTGGTGTGGTTGGCCCTGGGTTCCTCCTAATGCAAGACAATGCTAGACCTCATGTGTGGCTGGAGTGTGTCAACAGTTCCTTCAAGACGAATGCATTGATGCTATGTACTGGCCCACCCGTTCCCCAGGCCTGAATCCAATTGAGCACATCTGGGACATCATGTCTCGCTCCATCCACCAACGCCACGTTGCACAACAGACTGTCCAGGAGTTGGCGGATGCTTTAGTACAGGTCTGGGAGGAGATCCCTCAAGACACCATCCACCACCTCATCAGGAGCATGCCCAGGCATTGTAAGGAGGTCATACAGGCACGTGGAGGCCACACACACTACTCATTTTGACTTGTTTTAAGGACATTACATTTTGACTTGTTTTAAGGACATTGCATCAAAGTTGTATCAGCCTGTAGTGTGTTTTTCCACTTTAATTTTGAGGGTGACTCCAAATCCAGACCTCCATGGGTTAATAAATTTGATTTCAATTGATGATTTTTGTGTGATTTTGTTGTCAGCACATTCAACTATGTAAAAAACAAAGTATTTAATAAGAATATTTCATTCATTCAGATCTAGGATGTGTTATTTTAGTGTTCCCTTATTTTTTTGAGCAGTGTATATATATTTATATATTTTTTTTATCCTATTTTAGGCTTTTTTGCTTTTATTATTTATTTTTACATTGATGTATGGACAGATCACTCCTAGGTGGACAGAGCACCCCTAGAGGAAAGAGCAGACAACAGACAGAGCACCCCTGGGCTGACAGTAATAGGACACACCAGCCCCTGGTTGTACACAGTATACTGGGATTTTATCAATTAACACTTGGGCGGAGCCCCTGTATGTATGGACAGATCACCCCTAGGCGGACAGAGAAGCCCTTGTCAGATACAGCAGAAGACACACAACCCAGCACTGCAACAGACATGTCCATTCAGTACACTCTCTACAGCCAGAGTGATAAATGGCTCCGATCACCGGGACCTTTATAGAATCCAAAGCCTGCGAGAATCCACGGTATGATGGCGTTTTGCCTCATTTTGGGATCCAAGTTAGGTGGGAAAATCCGAGCCAGACCCAGATCCCGGCCCGGATCAGAAAGTTCGAGTGGGTCCAGTTCTTGGAGAACTACACCAGCTCATCTCTAATAAATACCACACATGGGTTTAACTTTGTCGACATGAGAGCGTGGGCCAGTGAATCATTTACCATGACTAGTAACAAAATACATTAAACAAAACAAACCTTTCATTTAAAAAAGTATTTAATAAAAGTACTTACTACTAACTGACCCAATAAAGTTCCCAATTGAATACCTTGATCCTCTAGTGCGTGGGTATTCATCATCTGGACCTCTGGTTGTTATGAAACTACACATTATTGCATGCCCTGCCACAGTTTTAGCATGCCCTACCAGCAAAAACTGTGGCAGTGCATGCTGGGATGTGCAGTTTCACAGCAACTGGAGGGCCGCATGTTGAGTACCTGTGCTCTATTGATGCTGTAAAGTCCAACTGAAACAAAATAAGGAAAGAAAAAGCTAGAAATTAGAAAGTAATAATTTGTCCCTAAGATTACTCATTGGATCCAACTGGTACACATTTCAAATAATTTCCTGCAAAGTTTTTTTTAACAAATACAGTTATCTTTTATTCAAGTCTTATTTAGCCAAAAATGTAAATCTGCTTTGTTGGCACAAATCGGTCATTAATGCTTCCACAGCAGATTGAGTCTCCGCTTTAGGGCGAACTTCACATCTTTGTTTTTCAAACTGTAAATCAGAGGGTTTAGCATGGGGACAGCAGCTGTGTTAAACAGAGAGAACAGTTTTTTAGATTCCAAGCTGTCCATAGAATTTGGCCTGAGATATTGGCAGATGAGAGTCACGTAGAGTAGGATAATAACGGTTAGGTGTGAGGAACACGTGTAAAAGGCTTTACGTCTGCCTGTGCTGGTACGTATTTTAAGTATGGCTAGTATGATGAATATATAAGGGATGAAAGTGAGGGAAAAGGGGAATATTACAAGAAATATTCCATTTATGAAAATGTAGAGCTCCAAGAAAGAAACATCGTTACATGAGAGTTTCGCCAATGGTGTGATGTCACAGAAAAAGTGATTTATTTCATTAGATATATAACAATTGTAACCTGAAAGAGAAACAACAATAGGAACAACCTGAATAAATCCCACTAACCAACACACCGTAACCAACAGAGCATTGACTCTACGGCTCATGACGGTGTGATAACGTAATGGATTGCAGATGGCGGTATAGCGATCATAGCTCATGGCTGTCAGTAGAAGCAGTTCATCACTTGTGAGAGATAAGAAAATATACATCTGTGCCATGCAGGTGAAGACAGATATTGTTTTATCCCTAAATATAAAGTTTGTGAGACTTCTGTGTAGAGTGATGGTGGAGGAAGACACGTCTATGATGGACAGGTTGGCCAAAAAGAAGTACATGGGAGTGTGTAGCTGGCAATCACAGCAGACCAGAAGAAGCATTGTCATGTTGCCGCAAAGAGTAAAAAGATAAATTAGAAGAACAAGTAGGAAGACAATCAACTGAAGCTCTTGAACATCAGAAATTCCTTTAATTATGAAATTGTCCACTCTAGTCTGATTTATTGGATTCATGGTTACAATAACATTGTCAAATCTGCAAAAAATATATAATGTCGTTTACTCACTTTGGAGCAGATAGTACTGTATAAGCATGAAACAAAAACACTGGTAGATAGTGCGCACCTTATAGGGTAGGATATTCAGGAATAAAGTGCAAAGGATCTTGTTTTTGTGTAGTCATATCAAAAGGATGAAATATTATCCAAGAAAAAATATCCAAAAAAGTTTTCCTTTTTCTGGGATCTTCTTTTGACCACATATCACAGGTATCTTGCTCTGTAGTTGTTTCCTTTTAATATTCCCTGACCATGTGCATATATGCAAAAAAAGGAAACCTAATATAGTGAAGTATGTTTTATTCAAAATGTATGTTAAAAAACAACCACATTTTTTAAAATGTAACCAGCACCAAAGAACTTAGTGCAGCATACCAGATAGTTATGGGGTGTACAGTAATCACACCCAATATCGCATTTACAGTCAAAAATCCAATTGGCCTACCAGGATCGACCCGGATGGACTGTAGGGGTGAATACACATCCTTTCCCACTGATACTCCTGGTCCATACTGGGTTCTCTGCCACCAACACGTTTCAATCCCTGACAGAGTCTTTTTCAAGGTGCGCCTTGAAAAAGACTCTGGCAGGAAGATGAAATGTGTTGATGCCTAGAACCCGGTGTGGCCCAGGGGTATCAGTGGAAAAGGACATGTATTCACCCCTACAGTCTGTCCAGGTCGATCCCGGGAGGCCAATTGGATTTTTGACTGTAAATGTGTATATGCTTAAGCAGCTACAGCAGCTGTGGAGGTGCTTTGATAGCACTTAATTATGGATTATCATTGGACCATTGCTCGTGAAAAGATTTGCTTTACTTGAACTGAATTTTGACATTAGCAAGGGAAGAGTAGGAGGGATGAGAGAGAAACAGGAGGAATGGGGGGACAGATGAAGTAGAGGGAAAGGAGATGATAGAAACACAGGATGATTAGAGGGACAATGGCAAGGGAGGAACAAGGGGAAGGGAAACATGGGGGAAATAAGGGAAATTAAACTCAGGAGTTATAGGAGGGACAGATGAAGTAGGGGGAAAGGAGGTGAGGAGGTGTATATTCTCGGTATCGCCTGCCTAGAGAAGTGGAACCTAGATGGCATTTGGTGTAGGGGACACACTACCTCAAGAAATTCTCTAAGTCCCTGTGAACTAACGGCGGATACCGGATGTACGTCTAACACCAACACAGCTGCCAAGGCCTGAGTTATCCGCTTTGCAACAGGATGACTGCTGTGATATTTAATCTTCCTTGCAAATGACTGTTGGACAGTCAATTGCTTACTGGAAGTAGTACAAGTGGTCTTCCAACTTCCCCTCTGGGATGATGATCGACTCCCAGCAGCAACAACAGCAGCGCCAGCAGCAGTAGGCGTTACACTCAAGGATCAATCGGAGGAATCCCAGTCAGGAGAGGACTCGTCAGACTTGCCAGTGACATGGCCTGCAGGACTATTGGCGTTCCTGTCTAAGGAGGAAATTGACACTGAGGGAGCTGGTGGTGTAGTTTGCACTGGGAGCTTGGGTACAAGAGGAAGAAGGGAATTAGTTGTCAGTGGACTGCTTCCACTGTCACCCAAAGTTTTTGAACTTGTCAATGACTTCTGATGAATGCGCTACAGGTGACGTATAAGGGAGGATGTTCCTAGGTGGTTAATGATCTTACGGCAACACATGGCTTGAAACCTGTTGTCCGCATTTCTGTTGAAATAATTCCACACCAAAGAGGTAATTTTTTTTGGTATTTTAACCAGGCATGTAAATGGCCTTATTTATCCCACGGACAACAGGTGTCTCCCCGGGTACCTGACTTAAACAAACCACCTCTCCATCAGATTCCTCCTTGTCAATTTCCTCCACAGCACCAGCAACACCCATATCCTCATCCTGGTGTACTTCAACACTGACATCTTCAATTTGAATATCAGGAACTGTACTGTGCGTGCTCCTTCCAGCACTTGCCGGGGGGGGGGAATGGTGGAAGGAGCCACCTCTTCCCATCCAGTGTTGGGAAGGTCAGGCATCGCAACCGACACAATTGGACTCTCCTTGGGGATTTGTGATTTAGAAGAACGCACAGTTCTTTGCTGTGCTCTTGCCAGCTTAAGTCTTTTCATTTTTCTAGTGGGAGGATGAGTGCTTCCATCCTCATGTGAAGCTGAACCACTAGCCATGAACATAGGCAAGGGCCTCAGCCGTTCCTTGCTACTCTGTGTCGTAAATGGCATATTGGCAAGTTTACGCTTCCCCTTTCAGACGATTTTAATTTAGATTTTTGGGTCAGAATTTTACTGAACTTTTGCTTTTTGGATTTTACACGCTCTCTACTTTGACATTGGGCATCGGTCTTGGCAGACGACGTTGATGGCATTTCATCATCTCTGCCATGACTAGTGGCAGCAGCTTCAGCACTAGGTGGAAGTGGATCTTGATCTTTCCCTATTTTACCCTCCATATTTTTGTTCTCTTTTTTTTAATGTGTGGAATTATATGCCAGTAATATTATTATTATATCAATAGCAATGGCCTACAGTACTGTACTACTATATACTGCTCACAACAATGCAGCACAGATATGGATACTTGAAGTGACACGGAGCTGCAAGATACAGCAATGGCCTACTGTACTGTACTACTATATATACTGGTGGTCACCAAAATGCTGCACTGTACTACTATATACTGTTCACAACAATGCAGCACCAATATGGATACTTGAAGTGACATGGAGCTGCAAGGTACAGCAATGGCCTACTGTACTGTACTACTATATATACTGGTGGTCACCAAAATGCTGCACTGTACTACTATATACTGCTCACAACAATGCAGCACAGATATGGATACTTGAAGTGACACGAAGCTGCAAGATACAGCAATGGCCTACTGTACTGTACTACTATATACTGGTGGTCACCAAAATGCTGCACTGTACTACTATATACTGCTCACAACAATGCAGCACAGATATGGATACTTGAAGTGACACAGAGCTGCAAGATACAGCAACGGCCTACTGTACTGTACTACTATACTGGTTGTCACCAAAATGCTGCACTGTACTACTATATAGTATATACTGGTCACACAACAATACAGCAGATATTGAGCACTGATCAGGATACTAGAACTAAGTCTGACACGGAGCTGCAAGATACAGCAATGGCTTACTGTACTGTACTACTATAATATACTGGTGGTCACCACAATGCAGCACACTGAGCACAGATATTGAGCTTTTCAGGCAGAGAACGTAGCCACGTCCTCTCCGCTCAATCTCCAATGCACGAGTGAAAATGGCGGCGACACGTGGTTCTTTATATGGAATACGAATCTCGCGAGAATCCGACAGTGGGATGATGACGTTCGGCCTCGTTCGGATTAACTGAGCAAAGCAGGAAGATCCGAGGCTGCTTCGGACCCCTGTAAAACACGTGAAGTTGGGGGGGTTCGGATCTCGACGAACCGAACCCGCTCATCTCTAGCTTATAGTAAGGATGCAGTTTAAGAACTCTTCATTTTACATGCAGGAATATGGAACTAAAATGGTGTTTCTTCTTCAGCCAAGCTGCCGTGGAACCAAGAGATTGAAGTGTGAAAGTCTGGTCATATCCATACACATGCAGGACTTTGTCAGGTGGATGGTCTTGCACCCAACATTCAGTCATTTTGGAGTCCTTAACTGCCAGAACTAATAATCAGAGACAAAAGATTGCATGTGCAAAACATTAGATAATTAACTAACACTATTCTGTAAGTAGCATAATAAACCACAAACAAACACATTATTATACTGTAAGAAAGCTATCCAGACAAGGCTTGTGACTCAGATATGTGCAAGCAAATCATTCTCCAGTAACTGACCAACAGAAATAAGTGCATTTATAAATAATATGTGTAATATAGATGTGCCATCATACACCATGTCTTCAGTCTCACCAAACAGCCCCTCTCGGGGCAACAGGTCCTGGGCGCCTCTGTTACGCCAAGTGTCCTTTTTGCCTCATCTGTACGTGACTGAGTCCTAGGGGGAGATGAACTAAGCAGTGATAAACATGGGTGCGCATTGATGCTAGTCAGCATTGATGTAACATTTATCATTTGCATAATATAAAAGTATATAGAGCAGCAGATTGGTTGCTACTTCTCCACTGGCTCACTTCTCCACTTTTATCATTGCTTAGTACATATCCCCCTAGGGAAATATGACGTTTCATACAAAGTTTCTCACACCAAATGCTGTTGTGCTTTATCTTTGACTTTATATTTGTTTCCAAAACTAATTCCTATGCAGTTATGGTCACAACCCAGCGTCTCTAGTATACTGTGAGTGGTGTATTACTGTTTCTTTGATGCAAATTAGACACAAAATGAAAAGAAAAAGATGCTACATGACAGATTTCATAGTGGCTCAGGCATACCGGGCGTCTCATGCCATATACAGTGCATCCGGAAAGTATTCACAGCGCTTCACTTTTTCCACATTTTGTTGTTACAGCCTTATTCATCACGGGAATAAATTCATTTCCCCCTCAAAATTCTACACACAATACCCCATAATGACAATGTGAAAAAAGTTTTTTTTGTGACTTTTGCAAATTTATTGGAAATCACATGTACATAAGTATTCACAGCCTTTGCCATGAAGCTCAAAATTGAGCTCAGGTGCATCCTGTTTCCACTGATCATCCTTGAGATGTTCCTATAGCTTAACTGGAGTCCACCTCAGTAATTTCAGTTGATTGGAAATTATTTTGACAGGCATACACCTGTCTATATGAGATGCCACCCATAACAGTTCATGTCTGAACACAAACCAAGCATGAAGTCAAAGGAATTGTCTGTAGACCTCCAACACAGGATTGACTCGAGGCACAAATCTGGGAAAGGGTACAGAAAAATATCTGCTACTTTGAAGGTCCCAATGAGCATAGTGGCCTCCATCATCCATAAATGGAAGAAGTTCTGAAATATCAGGACTCTTCCTAGAGCTGGCCGGCCGTCTAAACTGAGCGATTGGAGTGGAAGTGCCCTAGTCAGGTAGGTGACCAAGAAACTGATGGTCACTCTGTCAGAGCTACAGCATTCCTCTGTGGAGAGAGGAGAACCTTCCAGAAGGACAACCATCTCTGCAGCAATCCACTAATCAGGCCTGTATGGTAGAGTGGCCAGACGGAAGCCACTCCTTAGTAAAAAGCACATGGAAGCCCACCTAGAGTTTGCCAAAATGCACCTGAAGGACTCTCAGACCATGAGAAACAAAATTCTCTGATGAGACTGATAATTTCGATTTTATCTTAAAACATAAAGCTATACCTTAAACACACCTTAAATACACTTTAAACCTTTAGCCGCTGCGGCCGCTATACTCAATACACACGCTACGTACTTTATACACTGTTTGCGTACGGAGTCCTGTATCACTGTACGGACTTAGCGTACAAACGCCGCGCTGTGGGTACAAAGTACACACAGCGCACACACACACCCAGAGATTCACTTTAAACCTTATACAGCAATGCGATGCGTTACTAATACACTCTTAAACCTTAGCAGGAAAAGGAAGAAACAACACCGATTTGTAGTTAATCACTGGGTTCCAACACCAAAGAGTAATATTTCTGAAAGGGGGTTAACAATGCAAATTATGCACTACAATACAACAGAGTAAATGGCTACAGTCAATGTACATACGTGAGTATATTCGCGTGCGCCTCCCGGTCCGGTCCTCCGCTATCAGGTTGATAACGTTGAGAGTCTTGTGTCAGGCCGGGCTGCAGCAGGCTTTATTTATACAAGTCTTCCAAAAGCAATACAATGGATACTGTAATCCCGTTGTCCATTGGACACAGGAATGCACTTTTACAGTACAGGAGAGGTCATAGGTTGATTTGAAAAGGTAGGCGATGTCTTTCCCAACTGCTCTTGCGGGTGGTCTCCTCTGGATTCCCGCTGCATACATAATATACAGTAAATACAGTTTATATCTATATTCTGCTTCTGCACCTAACTATCCGCAGGAACATGCGCTCTTCCGCAAACCAACACCGGAATGTTACCCTTAAAATACCCTACAGCTGGATACCAGACCCCACCTTATTACCTTAGTCTGTCCCCTCTTATCCTGTAAAGGTGAATCCCTTTGTTCTGGAATCATTTAAACTGTTGATACTTTCTTATGTGGTGCAGGGGGACTATGTGTACAATGTGCACTATTTGGATTAAATATGTAATGTTTTGATAGCTCCCCATGCGTTCACAAACTCTGCCGTAAATACCCATACCACGCGCAGGACCTCGGGAGCGACCATACGCAAATTGCGGATATGTGCACGCACGGCGGAACAAGTGCACGCGCAGAGGGCATGTGTGTGCAGTTTATACGTGCTGCGTGTTCTTCAATATTTTTCGACTTTGACAAGACAAAGATTGAACTCTTTGGTGTGAATGCCAGGCGTCATGTTTAGAGGAAACCAAGCACCGTTCATCACCAGGCCAATACCATCCCTACAGTGAAGCATGATGGTGGCAGCATCATGCTGTGCGGATGTTTTTCAGTGGCAGGAACTGGGAGACTAGTCAGGATAGAGGTAAAGATGAATGCAGCAATGTACAGAGACATACTGGATGAAAACCTGCTATAGGGGGTAATTCCAAGTTGATAGCAGCAGGAAAAATGTTTAGCAGTTGGGCAAAACCAGTGGCGTAACTACTGCCCCCGCAGTCCTCGCGGTGGCTTGGGGGCGAGGGGCTGCAGGGGCGCCACTGACTTTGCACAGATTGACATGCGGACGAGCGTCCGCATGTCAATCTGCGGTCTCCCTCCCTGCTGTAAGGACTTGGAGGGACACGGAGCGCATAGCGCATGTCTCCTGTGTCCCTCCTGGCTCTTCCCCGACCGGTCTAAGTGCCGTTCGTGAGCTCTGATTGGCTCACGAACCGGCACTTCCTTTATTAGACTTGCCGGGGGAGAGCCAGGAGGGACACAGGAGAGACGCGCTATGTGCTCATTGTCCCTCCAACACAAAGGTGCGGGGGGGTGGGGGAGAGGAGAGCAGGCACTGGGCGCATATACCTGGCACTGGGGGCATATACCTGGCACTGTGGGGGAAGATCTGGCACTGGGGGCATATACCTGGCACTGGGGGCATATACCTGGCACTGTGGGGGTAGATCTGGCACTGGGGGCATATACCTGGCACTGTGGGGGTAGATCTGGCACTGGGGGCATATACCTGGCACTGGGGGCATATACCTGGCACTGTGGGGGAAGATCTGGCACTGGGGGCATATACCTGGCACTGGGGGCATATACCTGGCACTGTGGGGGTAGATCTGGCACTGGGGGCATATACCTGGCACTGGGGGCATATACCTGGCACTGTGGGCATATACCTGGCACTGGGGGCATATACCTGGCACTGTGGGGGAAGATCTGGCACTGGGGGCATATACCTGGCACTGGGGGCATATACCTGGCACTGTGGGGGAAGATCTGGCACTGGGGGCATATACCTGGCACTGTGGGGGAATATCTGGCACTGGGGGCATATACTTGGCACTGTGGAGGAATATCTGGCACTGGGGGCATATACCTGGCACTGTGGGGGAATATTTGGCACTGGGGGGAGCAGGCACTGAGGGGGCATATGTGGCACTGTGGGGGAAGATCTGGCACTGGGGGCATATACCTGGCACTGGGGGCATATACCTGGCACTGTGGGGGAAGATCTGGCACTGGGGGCATATACCTGGCACTGGGGACATATACCTGGCACTGTGGGGGAAGATCTGGCACTGGGGGCATATACCTGGCACTGGGGGCATATACCTGGCACTGTGGGGGAAGATCTGGCACTGGGGGCATATACCTGGCACTGTGGGGAAGCAGGCACTGAGGGGGCATATGTGGCACTGTGGAGGAATATTTGGCACTGGGGGTAGCAGGCACTGAGGGGGCATATGTGGCACTGGGGGAGGGGTATATTTGGCACTGGGGGCATGTACCTGGCACTGGGGGCATATACCTGGCACTGTGGGGGAATATCTGGCACTGGGGACATATGTGGCACTGGGAGCACGGCACTAGCAACAAGCACTACCCCCTAGCAACGAGCATGACACCCAGTGCATGAAACCCCTGGCAACGAGCATGACACCCAGTGCATGAAACCCCTGGCAACGAGCATGACACCCTGAGCATGAAAACCCCTGGCACCATGCATGGAACCAAGAGCATGAAACCCCTGGCAACGAGTAGGTAATTTAAAAGTCATTAGAAGCCTTACTGTAGAACTTAATGTGTAATGGGCATTACGGTGTGTGGCATAATGTATCACGGACATTGCGGTGTGTGTCATAATGTGTCGGGCATTACGGTGTGTTGTATACTATATCACGGGCATTGTGGAATGTGGTATAATGTCTCAGGATCATTGTGGTGTGTGTCATACTGTGTCACAGACATTGTATGTGCTATAATGTATCAGGGGCATTGCAGTGTGTAGCATAATGTATAACGGGCATTGCGATTCCTGTCGTCATGTGTCACAGGCATTACGGTGTGTGGCATAATGTGTCGGGGGCATTACAGTGTGTGCATATTGTGTCATGTGCATTGTTGTGTGTGGCATAATGTCTAAGGGCCATTGCAGTATGTGGAATAATGTATACTGGGCATTACTATAAGGAGGAAAAATGACAAATAATGTAAGGGGCATGAATCAGGATTATTTTTCTTTCCTGTGGTGGCTAACGTCTGGGCGTGCAGGTTGCAAAACTGGGGTATAAGGTAGTCTTTTCCTGCAATACCACGCCCCTTTACGCGAAGCCACGCCCATTTTAACGAAACCACACACCCTCTTTGGCGGCGCGCCCTACGGCGCGCACATATTTGTCCCTTTGCTAATGCCAATTATGGGGGGTATGGGGGGGGGGGGGCGCCGAAGGATTTTTTGGCTTGGGGGAGGAAAATTTCTAGTTACGCCACTGGGCAAAGCCATGTGCACTGCAGGTGTGGCAGATATAACATTTGCAGAGAGAGTTAGATTTGGGTGGGTTATTTTATTTCTGTGCAGGGTAAATACTGACTGCTTTATTTTTACACTGCAAATTAGATTGCAGATTGAACACACCACACCCAAATCTAACTCTCTCTGCACATGTTATATCTGCCTCCCCTGCAGTGCACATGGTTTTGCCCAGTTGCTAACCAAATTCCTGCTGCGATCAACTTGGAATTACCCCCATAGAGCGCTCTTGACCTCAGATTGGGGCGACGGTTCATCTTTCAGCAGAACAGTGACCCTAAGCACACAGCCAAGATATCAAAGGAGTTGCTTCAGGACAACTCTGTAAATGTCCTTGGGTGGCCCAGCCAGAGCCCAGACTTGAATCCGATTGAACAACTCTGGAGAGATCTGAAAATGGGGGTGCACCAACGCTTCCCATGCAACCTGATGGAGTTTGAAAGGTGCTGCAAAGAGGAATGGGCGAAACTGCCCAAAGACAGGTGTGCCAAGCTTGTGGCATCATATTAAAAAATACCTGAGGCTGTAATTGCTACCAAAGGTGCATCAACAAAGTTTTGAGCAAAGGCTGTGAATACTTATGTACATTTTTTCTTAGTTTTTTATTTTTAATAAATTTAGCAAAAATCTAAAAAAAAAACTTTTTTCACGTTGTCATTATGGGGTATTGTGTGTAGAATTTTGAGGGAAAAAAATGAATTTATTCCAGTTTGGAATAAGGCTGTAACATAACAAAATGTGGAAAAAGTGAAGCGCTCTGAATACTTTAATGGTGCACTGTAGTGTACTGAGGCTAGGTGTATAAGGACACATCTGCATATTAGCCAATCAAATGTGCTCAAAATGGAGCTTTTCCAATACGAATATTCTAATACAAATAATTATATCCAATATATAAATTAAGGTCAGAAAATAATAGAAGTACAGTATTTTGTGGTGCTACAGTCAATAAATATTTGTGTGGGATCAATTGTGATTGATTGTTCCAAGACACTACAAACATCAGCATTGGCGTATCTACAGAGAAGGAGGCCCTTGTGCAGGCTCCATCTGGGCCCCCTCCTCTATAGCCGGCAGCACTGTAGAGCTCTGGACCCTAGAGTCTAGAGCGCGTGCACAAATCTCTGGGAATGTGGCGTGGCAGCCATTTTTCCAGTGAATTTCCTACTGCACATGCGTGAAACACCGGGAAAATGGTGCAGCGCCATTTTCCCAGTGATTTTTGCAATGCTGCTGCTGCGCCGCGGTACTCCGGAGGGCAAGTATTAAAATAATGAGTGCAGGGTGTGCGATATGGGCCCCCAGCACCCCGGGGGCCTGTGTGCACAGCACACACTGCACTCATAATAAATACGCCAAGGAACATCAGCAATACTGTATGAATAATTGTTCAGTACATGTATGTTCATATATGGGATTTTCCTATAACAAAGTCTATTATGTTATAATAAATCAATAATTATGTGGTATTTTCATTATTTTGATAATAAACAAATGTAATTAATTGTATTTCTTGATTAGCACATAAATGTAAGCAATATCAAAGTAATAATTAGTGTCCAATCAATCAATTAATAAATTAAATCAGACGCTCTAAAACTAAGCACACTTTCACAGACTCAGGGGGTGATTCAGATCTGATCATTACTGGGCGTTTTCACACAGCGGGCGATCAGGTATTAACTGTGCAGGTGTATGCACCACACTGCGCAGGCACGTCGGCATCAACAACCGGCATCGCTGGTCAGCGACGGGATGGTGCAAAAAATCAGATTGCACATTGGTTTGCAGGGTGATTGACAGGAGGAAGACCATTTACTGGGAGTGTCAGGGAAAACGCAGGCG
Organism: Pseudophryne corroboree; assembly: GCF_028390025.1. Classification (NCBI taxonomy): domain Eukaryota; kingdom Metazoa; phylum Chordata; class Amphibia; order Anura; family Myobatrachidae; genus Pseudophryne; species Pseudophryne corroboree. Next base: position 425,782,241 of record NC_086451.1, on the reverse strand, counting down.
TGCCCAAGCGTTTTCAGAGAGGGTTTCTGACGTCAGCTCCGGCCCCGATCAGTCTGATGTGATCGCACTGGACGAGTAAGTCCTGGGCTGCGCACATACAGCACAAAGTGGATTTTAGCAGCACTGCTACACATGGGATCGCACACTTGCATGGCGGATATACACTCCCCCTGTAGGCGGCGACTATCTGATCGCAGGACAGCAAAATTAGCAGCCCAGCGATCAGGTCTGAATCACCCCCTAAATTGAGTATAGGAGAATAATATAAAAGGTAAAATGATTTATTAAAAAAATCAATACATTTCCAATATAATGAATTCATTATTTACTAATAAAACAAACAAACAAACAAACAAACAAAGAATGATAATAAATTTACACTATACTACACTACACTAAAAGACCAGACACAATTATAATTCTGGAACACAAAAAAGAAGAAAGTACTATCTTGGTGGGGCACTCACCTCCCATATTTTAGTGCTTTGGAGCTATTAAAACTTACGGGGTCATTTACTAAGCAGTGATAAGAGCGGAGAAGTGAGCCAGTGGAGAAGTGGCCCCATCAACCAATCAGCAGCTCTGTATCATTTTATAGTATGCAAATTATAGATGTTACTTCAGTGCTGATTGGTTGCCATGGGCAACTTCTCCACTGGCTCACTTCTCTGCTCTTATCACTGCTTAGTAAATGTCCCCCTTAGTGTTTATTAGTAATATTTAAAATTATTTATTAACCAAGGACAAAACAAAGACAAAAACAAACATGACATAAATGGGCATATATTTTGAATTGTCCATCATCCACAGACTCTGCCTGATCCAGGAGAAGCTGGGGGATGTCCAGGAGCTCCGGGTGTGCCGGACTAGCCCCCAGCATGACAAAAACAGGGGTGTGGATCTCCGGCTCTACATTGTACCGGAGGCCACGTCTTCTTGTTGTCAAACCTTGCCCCGATACTCTGGCGCTCTGTCTCTCTGCAATAGTGAGGCCCCCACAACCTTGGATGCCCTGAGCCCCCACCTGCCTTAATCCAGATCTGCTGTGATAAATGCTGTTTAAATTATATTAAAATAATATGAATGTACAACCGTTACTCAGAGTTCTATCAGCTGTCAAACAAGGCAAGCAATCTGAGTGTGCCCGATAATTGTGGTCCACTCATCCAAAGGGGGAATGCACGTTTGGTAAAGCCAGCCAGATGGACACCTGAGCATGTAATCAGTATTCTCTTTCCTGCAGCAGAAGTGGGCAGGTCTCCAGCCGTGGACCTGATGTGATCATTCTGAAATAAGAGCAGTTGATGTATGTTTTTATTTTTCCTGCTTATACATGGGTACATATTATTGGTCTAAGGGGGTCATTCCGACCTGATTGAACGATGCAGTTTTTCACATGGGTATGCATCGCAATGCGCAGGCACGTCGTACGGGTACAAAGCGGATCATTGCTGAGCGATGGATTTAACAAAGAATCCATTCGCACAGTCAATCGCAAGGAGATTGACAGGAAGAAGGTGTTTGTGGGTGTCAACTGACCGTTTTCTGGGAGTGTTTGGAAAAACGCAGGCGTGTCCAAGCGCTTGCAGGGAGGGGGTCTGACGTCAATTCCGGGACCGGAAAGGCTGAAGTGATCGCAGCGGCTGAGTAAGTCCAGAGCTACTCAGAAACTGCACAAACTGTTTTTTGCAGAGCTCGGCTGCACAGGCGTTCACACACTTGCAAAGTGAAAATACACCCCCCAGCGGGCGGCAACTATGCATTTGCACGGCTGCTAAAAACAGCTAGTGAGCAATCAACTCAGAATGACCCCCTAAGACTATATTTTTATGTAAACTATCTTCCATTTTATATTAAATATATTTAAAAGTTTCCAGAGTCACATATTTACAATTCATGGAAGTGTCAGTCTGATCGCTGCATATCCCCATTGGTGTGCATTTTCTCCAGTGTTTCTCCCAGGCTCCTACCAGCAGCTGCTAATAGCGGGCATTATGCAGGTTTGTTAACAAACCAAAAAAGCACACTAATGGACAAACCATGCTGTAACATGTGCAGAGACATATTGGTTTGGGTGGGTTATATCGTTTCTGTGCATGGTAAATACTGTCCGGTTTATTTTTACAAACCAATTTAGATTTCAGTTTGAATACACCCCACCCAAATCTAACTCATTCCGCACATGTTATATCTGCCCCCCACCCCCACCCCCTGCAGTGCACATGGTTTTGCCCATTAGTGTACTTTTTTGGTTTGCTAGCAAACCTTAATTAAGCTAGGGGCAAACACAGGATTTTCTGGGGGGGGGGGGGGGTGTTCCATATTAGTATATATACGGATACCTATTTTCCAAAATATTCAGAAAACCGGAATAATTCAGCCCTGTAGTGACGTCATGAAGTGGCCGGCGTCATGACATCACTGGAGTCCGTGGCCAATCACAGACAGATGGGGGATTGTCTTTACAGCCATTCACTCACCGTCACTACTGCCAGGACCCACCATGGACCCCCGGGATCCTCCTGCAGACGCACTGCAGACCCTCAGGATCCCCTCGCCAATTCATCAGACCCACTGCAGACCCCAGGACCCGTCCAGATAACAGGTATTCTGTTATCCAGAAAAATCCCATATCCAGAATGCTCCTTGTCCCAAACATTCGGGATATGGGATACTCGACTTGTATGTATGTCCGGCTCTCCCGTCACTAATAGTTATGCGCTGGGTGCCTGAACGAGGAAGTAACAGCAACAGCAAGTGGATGGTATGGCACTCCAAGCGTCTCAATAACTCAAACTCAAACCAGCATAGGGAATGACAATGTCATTCCCTATGCTGGTTTGAGTTTGATTTATTGAGACGCTTGGAGTGCTGTACCATCCACTTGCTGTTGCTATACATATATATACATATATATATATCTCCTATATATTTGGCTACATCTGTGACTCTGTGCTCGTAACGCTGGGCGGAGTCACAGAGCTGGGCGGAGTCAACTGCATCTGCTGCAGGGAGCTACCCCATACCCAGCGCCAGCAGCAGTCAGGTGCAAGACCCTACCTACAGTATAGGAGGTGAGGATGGCCACTAGCTGCCGGCTGCTGTGCCTGTCCTCCCCCCCCCCCCCAATCACCTGTGACAGCGGGCTGTGTGCTGTGCAGAGCGGGTCCTGAAAAGGGGGCGGAGCTACGGCGTCACGAAGGGGAGGAGCTACACAGGACCAGACAGCTGAACAGTGGTGGAATCAGCATTGCAGTGACGGCCAGCCAGACTTGGTAAGTGGAGGGTGAGAGAGAAATGTGTGTGCGTGTGTGTATATAGTGTGTGTGTGTGTGTGTGTGTGTGTGTGTGTGTGTGTGTGTGTGTGTATAGTGGGGGGGGGTGTGTGTGTGTGTATATATGGTGGGGTGTGTGTGTTTGTATATATGTGTGCATTGTGTGTGTGTGAGGTATGTCTGTGTGTGCGCACTTTATGGACACCACTGCTGGGGGGGGGGCATTACATGCAAGGACGCTACTAATATAGGGGGGGCATTACGTATAAGGACGCTACTACTATAGGGGGGGGGCATTACGTATAAGGACGCTACTACTATAGGGGGGGCATTACATATAAGGACGCTACTACTATAGGGGGGGCATTACGTATAAGGACGCTACTACTATGGGGGGGCATTACGTATAAGGACGCTACTTCTATAGGGGGGCATTACGTATAAGGACGCTACTATGGGGGGGGCATTACGTATAAGGACGCTACTACTATGGGGGGCATTACGTATAAGGACGCTACTACTATGGGGGGGCATTACGTATAAGGAGGCTACTAATACTGGGGGGCATTACATATAAGGACGCTACTACTGGGGGGGCATTATGTATAAGGACTCTATTACTTCTGGGGGGCATTATGTATAAGGACGGTGCTACTACTACTGGGACGGCATTACATGTAAGGATGCTACTACTACTGGGGGGGCATTATGTACAAGGACGGTACTACTACTGGGGGCACATTACGTATAAGGATGCTACTACTACTGGGGGGGCATTATGTATATGGACGGTACTACTACTGGGGGCACATTATGTATAAGGATGCTACTACTACAGGGGTGGCATTACGTATAAGGACGCTACTATTACTGTTGGGGGCATTACATATAACTACTACTACTACTGGGGGGCATTACGTATAAGGACGCTACTACTACGGGTGGGGCATTACGTATAAGGATGCTACTATTACTGTTGTGGGACATTACATATAACTGCTACTACTACTGGGGGGGCATTATGTATAAGGACACTACTACTATTGGGGGGGCATTATGTATAAGGACGCTACTACTACTGGGGGGGCATTGTGTATAAGGATGCTACTACTACTGGGGGGGCATTATGTATAAGGACGCTACTATTACTGTTGGGGAGCATTACATATAACTGCTACTACTACTGGGGGGGCATTATGTATAAGGACACTACTACTATTGGGGGGGCATTACGTATATGGACACTACTACTACGGGTGGGGCATTACGTATAAGGACGCTACTACTACGGGTAGGGCATTACGTATAAGATGAATAAGATTGTGCTACATTGTGGCGTAATTTTAAATGGGGGTACTATTGTGTGGCCCATGCCCTTTAGTTGTGAGACCACACCACTTTTCCCGATGCACAACAAAGGAATATGGGAGGGCACAAAATTCATAGTTTGCAGGGGGGCGCCGAACACCCTAGCACCGGCCCTGGCCAGCAGTAGCAAAAGTACACCACGGCCACTGACACTATCTGCAGGGAGGGGAACAGCGCTGATATGGAGGGTACTTGCAGGCAGCGAGTCGCCGCCCACAGCTCCTCTCCCACCTACACACCATACCTGCCGCCTGACACCCACACCCCAGGGAGAGGGCGCTAGCTCAGGCACCGCTAGATCAGCATCTGCAGCATACACACAAGGGCTGCCATGCTCAGCGGCAAGCGGTGCGGAGCATGTGCAGCGGGACAGCGCCAGGACGGGACACGCACTAATCAACATTGCAGCTGGGCCGGAGCTCCCTCCGTCTGCAGCCTAAGGACGCGTGCCGCACCTCTCCAGGGAAACACCATGCCTGCCCGCCCACAGGGCTCCGGACGCTTACCTATGCTCCGCGATCACAGCAGCTGACGCTGCCATGCAGGATGGAGGAATGACGCCCGTCAGACGGGGCGGACAGTGTGCGGCGGAACGGGGCCAGGAAGGAATGCTGACCACGACCCATTGCTGCTGGGTCTGAGCTCCCTCCCTCTGCAGTCACCATCTCACAGCAGCAGCCAGGAGGTTAGTGGCCACCGCGACCCGCACATCCTTACCTCACACATACCTCACATATACCTCACATATACCTCACACATGAGAGCAAAGGTACACACACTGTGACATCACACCTGTAGCCCACCCCTATATCTGCTAAGTACTCCCCGTCACTATGCCTGTCACCCTCATCCTGCTCTCTAACTGCCTGTCTGTGTACTGTCCTCTCACACCATCACCAACCCTCACTAACTACCACAGAGACTATGTGCACTGATATCTGCCCCTCCACCACCTGCAGCGCCCCAGGACCCCTCCCCATCCCCCGCAAACCCCCGCACCTGCCCCTCCACCACCCGTGGCACCCCCACCCACTGCGCCTTCGGACCCCCTACCCCACCCGCAGTGTCTTCCAAACCCCTCCCCCATCTGCAGCAGCCCCTCCCCCATCCGCTGCACCCCCGGAACCATCCCCTGCAACCCCACCCCTCCAGCAACCGCAACACTTTCGGTCCCACTACTCCACCCGCAGCACTCACCCCACCACCAACCACTCCACCTGCGGACCCCCTAAACCACCTGCTCCTCCACCACCTACAGCCCCTCCCGATCTACCGCACCCTCACCCCCCTCCCTCCCTCCCCCACCTGCAGCGCCTCCAGGCCCCCTACCTCACCCGCAACACCTGCACCCTTCTCCACCAGCAGCGCCTCCGGAACCCCTCCCACATCCGCAACAGCCCCTCACCCGCCTCCCCCACCCACAGCACCCCCACCCCTCCCGCATCCCCTGACCCCCTCCCCATCCGATGAACCCCCGCACTCACCCCTCCCCCATCCGCTGCACCCACTGACCCATCCCCTACACCCCCACCTCTCCAGCAACCGCAACACCTTCGGACCCACTACCCCACCCTCAGCACCCACCCCTCCACCACCCACTGCACCTCCGGACCTCCTACACCACCCGCTCCTCCACCACCTGCAGCCCCTCCCCATCCACCGCACCCCCACCCGCAGCGCCTCCAGGCCCCCTACCTCACCCGCAACACCTGCACCCTTCCACCCTGCAGCGCCTCCGGAACCCCTCCCTCATCCGCAACAGCCCCTCACCCGCCTCTCCCCCACCCACAGCACCTCACCTCTCCCACACTCCCGGACCACCTCCACCATCCGCTGCACCCCTGCACCCATCCCCTATCCCACCCGCGCACACACCCCTCAACCACCTGCAGCACCTCCAGACCCCCTCCCCCATCCACCGCAAATCCACACACCTGTCCCTCCACCACCCGTGGCACCCCCACCCACAGCGCCTACGGACCCCACACCTCAACACACACGGACCCTCCCTCCTCCGGACCCCTAACCCCATTCACTGCACCCCACCCTCTCCCACCCGCAACGCCTCCACACCTCCTACCCACCCGCCACACCCTTCCCCACCCGCAGTATCTCTGGAACCCCTCCCCCATCCAGCCCAGCATCTGCCCCTCCCCCACCTGCCCCTCCCCCACACACAACACCCCCCCGGCCCCCTCCCCCGGTACCCACCCACGGCGCCTCCAGACCCCCTATGCCACCCGCCCCTCCACCACCTACATCACCTCCGGACCCCCTCCCCCATCCGCCACACCCGCATCTGGCTCTCCCCCGCCCGCTGCACCTTTGGATCCCCTACCACACCCACGCAGCAGGCCCTTCCCAATCCGCATCGCCTACACCATTCGCAACAGCACCGCACCCGCCACTCCCCCACCCACGTTACCCCAGCATCCACCCCTCCCCCACCCACCGCGCCCCCTGGACACCTCCCCCATCCACTGCACACCCGCACCCACCCCTTCCCCATCTGCAGCGCCTTCGGAACCCCTCCTCCATCCACAACAGCCCTGCAGCTGCCATCCCCCACCTGCGACACCCCTGCTCCTACCCCACCCACAGCGCCTTCATACCCCCTCCCCCATCCGCGGTCCCCACTCCCCAAACCCCTTCCTGTTGCAAGGGACTATGCCCCCTTCACCATCGGACGCCCTTTCATTGTGCAATATTCAAACACTAACAAAACTAGGAATGCAGGTAATTCTCCATATATTGAACCCCAGAAAGGCGTGCAGGGGTTAAGGGGGCGTAGCCCCTTCCGCCTTCATACCCCCTCCCCCATCCACGGTCCCCACTCCCCAAACCCCTTCCTGTTGCAAGGGACTACGCCCCCTTCACCATCGGAAGGCCTTTCATTGTGCAATATTCAACCACTAACAAAACTAGGAATGCAGGTAATACTCCATATATTGAACCCCAGAAAGGCGTGCAGGGGTTAAGGAGGCGTAGCCCCTTCCGACTGTGTGAAGAGCGCCCGTAGGGCGCGATGAAGCACCTAGTATATAAATATTAGAGATGTGCACCGGAAATTTTTCGGGTTTTAGTGTTTTGGTTTTGGATTCGGTTCCGCGGCAGTGTTTTGGATTCGGACGCATTTTGGCAAAACCTCCCTGAAAATTTTTTGTCGGATTCGGGTGTGTTTTGGATTCGGGTGTTTTTTTTTTCAAAAACCCCTCAAAAACAGCTTTAAATCATATAATTTGGGGGTAATTTTGATCCTATAGTATTGTTAACCTCAATAACCACAATTTCCCCTCATTTGCAGTCTATTCTGAACACCTCACACCTCACAATATTATTTTTAGTCCTAAAATTTGCACCGAGGTCGCTGGATGACTAAGCAAAGCAACCCCAGAGGGCGGCACAAACACCTGGCCCATCTAGGAGTGGCACTGCAGTGTCAGACAGGATGGCACTTAAAAAAATTGGCCCCAAACAGCACATGATGCAAAGAAAAGAGAAAAAGAGGTGCACTGTGGTCGCTGGATGGCTAAGCTAAGCGACACAAACACCTCAATATCACTCGAATTATTCGTTCTAATCAATGGTATTATTGGTCCAAATCACTGGAAGAAAATGACAAAATCACTGGAATTATTCATTCTAATCAATGGTATTATTGGTCCAAATCACTGGAAGAAAATGACAAAATCACTGGAATTATTTGTTCTAATCAATGGTATTATTGGTCCAAATCACTGGAAGAAAATGACAAAATTACTAGAATTATTTGTTCTAATCAATGGTATTATTGGTCCAAATCACTGGAGAAAATGACGAAATCACTGGAATTATCCGTAAACATTTGTAGAAAGTCGCTGCTTTCTGATTACAGAAATGCACAGATATTCATGCGAATCCACAATCCCTTCCCACAGGAAAAAGAAATTGAGAAACCGTTGTTTGAGAACGTTTGTTCTCTTTCCCTTACAAAGGAACAAACCACTTTCCAAGAAGACTGACGTTTTGGAGATTATGGCGACATAATGTTTTTGAATATAAATCCTAAAGCAGGTGGTGTATTAGAGCAAAAGAGTGCAAGAGACCAGCCATGCAGTTTCTGAAATATTATGACAAAATGTTACTGTATTTCATAAGCACTCATTCCTAACTCTGCTAAGTAATGTTTGGTATACTGTATCTGGCTTCCATGAGGTAGTTGTCCATTATTTCAGCTTCCATTGACCTTTTTGAAAGCAGTAGAAGTTATCGATTCTTTTTTTTTTTTTTCCTATTTTTAATTTTCTCCTGCATAGCCCAGTAAAATGTTGCAATGTTAAGTATTGACTTGTGCCTTCTGGGGGTCCACTTCATCACCAAACCCAGCCAAATCTCATCCTAACCCTCTGTTCCACATTCTCTATGTACCCCATCTGTGTCACCCATGTCTGTCTACCCCTCCCCTTTAGATTGTAAGATCTCACGAGCAGGGCCCTCTTCCTCATGTGCTAATCCTTTGTCTTACTTAAATAATCTTCAACTGTACCACATCCAGCAGTCTTCTGCCACCTGATACTTATTCCAGTGTCATCTGCTGATGTAACTATGTTTATTTACCCTGTACTTGTCCTATACTGTCATCAACTGTAAATTGATGTTTTCCTGTTTGATTATTTATGTACTCTGTAATTGGGTGCTGCGGAACCCTTGTGGCGCCATATAAATAAAGGATAATAATAATATAGGGTGTATAATCCCCAGGTGTATCTCACACATCACACAGTACAGTATATAGGGTGTATAATCCCCAGGTGTATCTCACACATCGCTCAGTACAGATTACAGGATGTATAATTACCAGGTTTATAACACACATCGCACAGTACAGTATATAGGGTGTATAATCCCCAGGTGTATCTCACACATCGCTTAGTACAGTATACAGGGTGTATAAATCCCCAGGTGTATCTCACACATCGCTCAGTACAGATTACAGGATCTATAATCACCAGGTGTATAACACACATCGCACAGTATAGTATATAGGGTGTATAATCCCCAGGTGTATCTCACACATCGCTCAGTACAGTATATAGGGTGTATGATCCCCAGGTGTATCTCACACATTGCTCAGTACAGATTGCAGGATATATAATCACCAGGTGTATAACACACATCGCACAGTACAGTATACAGGGTGTATAATCCCCAGGTGTATCTCACACATCACTCAGTACAGATTACAGGATGTATAATCACCAGGTGTATAACACACATCGCACAGTACAGTATATAGGGTGTATAATCACCAGGTGTATCTCACACATCGCTCAGTATAGTATACATGGTGTATAATCCCCAGGTGTATCTCACACATCGCTCAGTACAGATTACAGGATATATAATCACCAGGTGTATAACACACATCGCACAGTACAGTACACAGGGTGTATAATCCCCAGGTGTATCTCACACATCACTCAGTACAGATTACAGGATGTATAATCACCAGGTGTATAACACACATCGCACAGTACAGTATATAGGGTGTATAATCCCAAAGTGTATCTCACACATCGCTCAGTACAGTATACAGGATGTATAATCCCCAGGTGTATCTCACACATCGCTCAGTACAGATTACAGGATGTATAATCACCAGGTGTATAACACACATCGCACAGTACAGTTTATAGGGTGTATAATCACCAGGTGTATCTCACACATCGCTCACTACAGTATACAGGGTGTATAATCCCCAGGTGTATCTCACACATCGCTCAGTACAGATTACAGGATGTATACTCACCAGGTGTATAACACACATCGCACAGTACAGTATATAGGCCCTCATTCCGAGTTGTTCGCTCGCTAGCTGCTTTTAGCAGCATTGCACATGCTAAGCCGCCGCCTACTGGGAGTGAATCTTAGCTTTGCAGAATTGCGAACGAAAGATTAGCAGAATTGCGAATAGAATAGCGATTAGAAATTTCTTTGCAGTTTCCGAGTAGCTCGAGACTTACTCTGCCACTGCGATCAGTTCAGTCAGTTTCGTTCCTGGTTTGAAGTCACAAACACACCCAGCGTTCACCCAGACACTCCCCCGTTTCTCCAGACACTCCCGCATTTTTTCCAGAAACGCCAGCGTTTTTTCACACACACCCATAAAACGGTCAGTTTCCGCCCAGAAACCCTCACTTCCTGTCAATCACACTCAGATCACCAGAGCGAAGAAATTTCTTCGTTAAGCCGTGAGTAAAATACCAAACTTCTTAGCAAATTTACTTGGCGCAGGCGCGGTTCGAACATTGCACATGCGCAGTTTGCGGAAAATCGATGCGATGCGAAGAAAAAGAACGAGCGAACAACTCGGAATGAGGGCCATAGGGTGTATAATCACCAGGTGTATCACAAACATTGCACAGTACAGTATACAGGGTGTATAATCCCCAGGTGTATCTCACACATCGCTCAGAACAGATTACAGGATGTATAAAATCACCAGGTGTATAACACATGTCGCACAGTACAGTATACATACTGGTCACAACAATGCAGCAGATATTGAGCACTGATCAGGATTCTAGAAGTGACACAGAGCTGCAAGATACAGCAATGGCCTATTGTACTGTACTATATATGTATACTGCTGGTCACCAAAATGCTGCACTGTACTACTATATATATATACTGCTCACAAAAATGCAGCACAGATATGGAATGGATACTTGCAGTGACACAGAGCTGCAAGATACAGCAATGGCCTACTGTACTGTACAACTATATACTGTTGGTCACCAAAATGAAGCACACTGAGCACAGATATTTGCAGCACACTGAGCACAGATATGGGGCTTTTCAGGCAGAGAACGTAGATATTTGCAGCACACTGAGCACAGATATTTGCAGCACACTGAGCACAGATATGGAGCGTTTTCAGGCAGAGATCGTAGATATTTTCAGCACACTGAGTACAGATATTTGCAGCACACTGAGCACAGATATTTGCAGCACACTGAGCACGTTCAATCTGCAATACATGAGTGAAAATGGCGGCGACGCGCGGCTCTTTATATAGAATTCGAATCTTGTGAGAATTCGACAGCGGGATGATGACGTTCGGGTTAACCGAGCAAGGTGGGAAGATCCGAGGCTGCCTCGGAACCGTGTAAAATAGGTGAAGTTCGGGGGGTTCGGATCTCGGAGAACCGAACCCGCTCATCTCTAATATACCTGTATATATATATATAATAATAGGGATGAGCGGGTTCGGTTCCCTGAGAACTGAACCCTACTGAACATCACGTACCGGGCCCGGATCCGAGCCCGGCTCGGGACTTCCCGCCAGACCCAAAAACCAGAACGAGGCCAAACATCATCATCCCGCTGTCAGATTCTCGCAGTTTTTGGATTCCATAAAAGGAGCCGTGCATAGCCGCCATTTTCACTCCAGGCCTGGAGAGTGTAGAGAGAGGACGTGTCTCCTCAGTGTCTGTGCAGGAAAGTGGTGTGGCGCGTGGGGTGGCAACCTGCTCTTATGTGTCATTCAAGTGCTGTCTTGTGCTGCATCAGTGGTGGTGTCCAGTGCTGCTGTATAAGTCCAGTCCAGTGCAGTGGTGCTGTGTTACATAGAAACATAGAAACATAGAATTTGACGGCAGATAAGAACCACTTGGCCCATCAAGTCTGCCCAGTGGTGGTGTCCTGTGCTGCCATAAGTCCAGTGGTGGTGTCCTGTGCTGCCATAAGTCCAGTGGTGCTGCTGTATAAGTCCAGTGCAGTGGTGCTGTGTTGTGCTGCATCAGTACAGTGGTGGTGTCCTGTGCTGCCATAAGTCCAGTGGTGGTGTCCTGTGCTGCCATAAGTCCAGTGGTGGTGTCCTGTGCTGCCATAAGTCCAGTGGTGCTGCCGTATAAGTCCAGGGGTACTGCCGTATAAGTCCAGTCCAGTGGTGCAGCCATATAAGTTCTATGGTGCTGCCGTATAGCTTCAGGGGTACTGCCGTATAAGTCCAGTGGTACTGCCATATATGTTCAGGGGTACTGCCATAGAAGTTCAGTGGTACTGCCGTATAAGTCCAGTGGTACTGCCGTATAAGTCCAGTCCAGTGGTGCTGCCATATAAGTTCAGGGGTACTGCCGTATAAGTCCAGGGGTACTGTTGTATAAGTACAGGGGTACTGCCACATAAGTCCAGTGGTACTGCCGTATAAGTCCAGTCCAGTGGTGCAGCCGTATAAGTTCAGGGGTACTGCCGTATAAGTCCACCAATAATGTGTGTGTATTACATCTGGGCAAATTGCAGTACGTCCCATTTTACACATACGATTAATTTGGTGGTGCAGAATTTTTTTTTAAATGAATGGGGCTTGCAGGAGATGCGGTTGATGTCCCGAAAAATTACGTGCCACTTTCGACATTAAGCCACTGCGTGCCACTCCTAGATGGGACAGGTGTTTGTGCCGCACACTTGTGTCGCTTAGCTTAGCCATCCAGCTACCTCATTGCACCTCTTTTTCTTCTTTGCATGATGTGCTCTTTGGGGCCTAGTTTTTAAAAGTGCCATCCTGTCTGACACTGCAGTGCCACTCCTAGATGGGCCAGGTGTTTGTGACGCACCCTTGTGTCGCTTAGCAAAGTCATACAGCTACCTCGGTGCAACCCTTTGGCCTTAAAACAATATTGTGAGGTGTGAGGTGTTCAGAATAGACTGGAAATGAGTGGAAATGAATGTTATTGAGGTTAATAATACCGTAGGATCAAAATTACCCCCAAATTCTGTGATTTTAGCTGTTTCTGTGTTATTTAAAAAAATCATCCAGATCCAAAACCAAAACCCGAAAGGGTGGTTTTGGCAAAACCAATCCAATCCAGATCCAAAACACGAGCATGGAACCAGAGCTAAAACCAAAACACAAAACACTAAAAGTGCCCGCCACACATTTCTATATATATATATATATATATATATATATATATTGTGTGTATAAAAATATATATTTACATGTGACACACACACATGCATACATACATACATACACACATACACTAATACCCGGGGCAGAATGTGAGGAGGAGAGGGAGCAGCACTTTCCATCTCTTCTGTGCTTCTATGAAGAGGCTGAGCTCTGCGGACGAGAGAGCTCCATGCAGCAACATCTGTGATAGCGAACACGGTAGCGGTTGCAATCGCCGTATGTACTGAGATGGGGTCACAGCTGTCTCTGTCTCAGAAAAAAAAAAGAATTCAGCTGATATGGGGGGGGGGGGGGGAGATTTGGGTACTCAGAAACCCCCTTGTGTGCGCCACTGTAGGCCCAGGGATTGGGGCTGATTCTGAGATGGGAACAAAGCAAAAAAAAAAAAAAAGCTAGTAACCATGTATCTGGAATAAAACATGTTGCAATGCATGGGGTGCAAATTCCTTTTTATATTTTTACTAGCAGGGTAAATACTGTCTGTTTCTATATGTAGCCCGCAGGTGCCAGAAAGCTTTATTTATACACTGCAATTCTGCAATTTACATTGGAGTTTGCACACACACACTGCTCTCAAATCTAAACCTCTCTGCAATATTTACATCTACCCCTCCTGCAGTGCAGGACTGTCTTACCGATGCGTCTTTTTTGTTTTCTATGCAAGTTATTTTTTACATAATTATTATTTATTCGCAGTTTTTTATATAGCTCAGCATATTCCGTTGCGCTTTACAATTAGAAAACAGTTATAGAACAAAACTGGGCAAAGATAGACAGACATACAGGTAGGAAGGTCCTGCTCGCAAGCTTACAATCTATAGGGAAATAGGCATTGATACACAAGGATAGATGCTGCCTATTGCATAATGGGTTAGGTTCTAGGTTCTTAATGGGTTGTATAATACGATCACCCAGCAATGTTGGAATACAAAATATGTGAGGTTATGTGGGCTGTTCAGAGAGGATGTAATTGGATAGAGAAGCATTGAAGGTTATGTGGGTGGGTCTGAAATTTGGTAAGCTTGTCTGAAGAGATGAGTTTTCAGGGAACGTGTAAAGGTTTGGAGACTAGAGGAGAGTCTTATTGTGCGTGGGAGTGCATTCCACAGAGTGGGTGAAGTCTGGATAAAGTCCTGTAATTTTGAGTGGGAGCAAGTAATACATGTGGATGAGAGACGCAGATCTTGTGCAGAGCGGAGAGGTCTGGTAGGGAGATATTTTGAGAGGAGTGAGGAGATGTATGATGGTGCAGTTTGGTTAATAGCCTTGTATGTAAGTAAAAGTATTTTATATTTAACACAGTAGAATACCGGTAACCAATGGAGGGACTGACAGAGCGGATCAGCAGACGAAGAACGTCTAGCGAGGAAGATTAGCCTCCCAGCTGCATTCCAATGTAAACATAATATTAGAGTACACTACCTACCTACTAGGGAGTAACCCAAATATAAGATATATCTAGACCTGTAACATGGCCTGGGTAAGTTCATAGATCAATATCACTAAACTGTGTCACCTACACAGGAGTAACTCTTTCAGTCAGTGTTACTGTACATCTGCATTAGTTACTGTATATCCAAGTTGCTCAAGTAAAGATCCCATATCAGGGTTTTAAGAGTTTTGGATGCAGTCAAGAATGTGTTAAAATAATTCAAGTGTTCTAGAATCTAATATATAACTCACAGTCTGACCTTGACATGTCAGAATCCAACATGCCAAGGATGCTGTGCAATATGGAGCTTTAATCTAATAGGTATAGAAAACACAAATGGGTTATCCAATATAAGAAAAGACTAATGCTGCTCCTCACCTCTATGGGGGGAATTCAAGTGCTGCCCAATGGAGCAATTCAAGTGATGCTCTGTTCAGGCGTACACAGCTGCCGGCGCTGACATTGCTGTTATGTTGTTCCACTATTTTGACAGGCTGGTATCTAGTTTAATATGAGAGTGAAAAGAACACAGCAACAAATGTTTCCATTTGAAATTAACTTTAACATCCCTAGTTACTCACAATCAAAATAATCAGATATCTGTCATAGTTTACTGTATAAAACATTTTTAATATATTTCTTGTCCATGCTGTAGATTGCAGGTTACTGCCACAAACTCTTCCCCTTCTGTACTGGTAAATACATTAGACTGTAAATGATAATTTATTTAAAGGGGCTGAAGTTTAAAATGAAAACATATTTATGTTTACTGCAAACCTGTGATGTTATTATTTGTTATTTTATTTAAGGGCTTGGTAAAACAAATTAAATTAGGTTTATGTATAGCTGTATAGCATTCTGGGGTTCTGTAATCGATAAATCTACAATGTGTAAATTTTGAACCCCAAAAAAGTATTTGTAATACAGCAACAAAAACGAGTTGTACATAGAATAGTCAAAACTGAAAAGAAGATAAAGACTGTAGCATGAAACAGTCACCTGGCAGTCACTTACCTGTTTTTGGTAAAGTCAATCAATGTTGTACTTTTCCAGCGATATTTCAGGCTTTATAATAAACTAGCTGTCTCCAGAGGTCTGTCTCTCGAGGTGTTTACAGCTAAGTTTAAACTTAGAGACAGATAGCAAAGTTTGAAACACTTGTGCATTGAATTAAAGCTAGATTCTAGAGAGTTAGAAAATTAAAGTATTTATTAAACATTAGAATGGCTTCTGCCAGTTGGAGTAACAGCAGTGACTGATGTACAGAAAAGGAAAGTATTTAATTTTTTTTACGGCAGATCTTGCACAGTATGTATTGATACAAACAGGTATGGACAATGGACAGGGTGGACAAAGGTCAAGTGGTACAAGACACTGCCATGTTTTCTTAAAATAATGAAACACCTATAGTCCTCATATGGCTAATGCTGCTCATTAAATGACTATATCATAAGCTGTATCTCTGATCAGGGCTGCCATCAGTAATAGTGGGGCCTTGGACTGACAAAATAGGCAGGGCACCCCAACCCGTGTTGTGACTTCACAGAGGTGAATTTTATTTTGAGGGTTGAGCTTTGCATAATCTTACACCTAGATCATCAAATACTCAAATGGTAATACAGTACTTTCACTGCCTACACCTGTTACAAGAACAGCAGTAGAATTTGTCACTGTGGTCACATCTATCTATCTACATATGCAGTGAATTTAAATTCATATTCCATTTCCAATCAGTATATTCTCTACATATAATACAGATAAGATGGATAGAGGCAGTTAGAGGCAGTGGGTGACTGGGGAGGCAGAGGTAATAGAGAGTGGGAGTGGGTGACAGCAGGAGAGGCCATGGGTGATAGCGGGAGAGGCAGTGGCAGGGTGAGGCAGAGGGTGACAGGAGAGGCAGTATGTGTCACAGAGAGGCAATGGGTGCAGAGGGCGATGGAGAGGCAGTGGGTGACAGGGAGAGGAAGTAGGTAACAGCAGGAAGCAATTTGTGGCAGAGGGTACAAGTTTTGAAAATAGTTGCTACAAGTGTGCGCTGTTAATAACAGAGTATGCAGCTGGGACACGTCTAGAATAGATGTCCATCCACCATCAAACAACAATTGGGACAAAGAAAAAGGAACTAGATGTTACCCCTGCGCTTATCAATTAAAACATGTAATGCACAATTCACCACAGTGAAAAGAGTAAGACGTAGATCACACAGTAAAATAAAATACTGAGCTTTTAGGAATCTGGATAGTAGTCCAACTTCAGTTTCAGATTTTCCTTAGGTATATAGCACATCCTTATATAAGGGACCTGAAACAACACATGTGCTCCCCTCACATAGGCTTTTTAGGCATTGGAGGGACAAGCACAATAATAAAGTAATAGTGCAGCGTTCTTCATTAAAAAACACAGATTTTTAATATACTGCACTTACAATACAAAAGGTAAAAGATAGCATGTAAACATCCTCTTATTGGCAAACACAGCAACGCTCTATGTATCTCAAGGAGTCCCACTGGTGTTTCAAAAAGTAGTGGCAGGTGAATGCAGGTCCGGAATCCGCAGTCACCCTCCGAGATGATGCCTGGCATCGAGGGATGTCCAAAGTGAGGTGTTACAGTCCACACTTGAACGCGTTTTCGAACTTCACAGGATCCTTCATCAGAAGTGTGGCAGAAAGACATTCCTAGATCCTTATAAAGGTGCTCAAATCACCCTAATTAGATGCACCGGTGTTAGTATTCCGAGGGAGCCCGGAAATGACATTGTCCGGAAAGCATCCTATGCGTTCCATCCGTTGGCTCCACAGTGACCAACCTGCGGTGAATGTCCTCTTTCCTCTCTGGAGCGGAAATGATGAACCTGGAAGTCAGCTCCTGCGTTCCATCCATGTGTTCCACTTGTTTCCAATGATTAGTCCATTTTTAACATTGATGATTACTAAAAACATACATACAAATAAAAAGTAGGTGAAATGGCAAGTCGTATTGAACCAAGCCATCACCACAGTGCAAAGATTTAATTTAAAAAGAGCTACGAACATACTAAAAGAAAGTGAAATCAAGTTAAAAAGCACCTTAATTTAAACTCACTGTTAAGACCTTTGGGGATCAAAGTTTTTAGCTGATAGATCCACTGCATTTCAGCTTTAGATAGTCTTTGTTCTAGGTCTCTTGTTCTATCTTTCGGTAGTATCTGCTCGATACAATAAAAACTGGAAATACAACTCTTTTTTATTGTGTATATTTTTAAAGTGTGCTGACCCAGTATGTGTGTCAAGCCCTTTTCTAACGTTATAAATATGTTCGGCCAGACGCACCTTCAATGCTCTAGTGGTCTTACCAACATATCTAAGACCACAACTGCATTCTAGAACGTACACAATATTTCTCGAATTGCAGGTAATAAATTGATTAATAGTATAGATCTTTTCATTCACAGTGAGGTCCTTGAATTTAGTGGTGCTGCTTTTAACTGTACGACACATTAAACACGCCCCACATCTATGGAAGCCTTCGTATGGAGAGGAGATGAAGCCTCTTTAGAAGAGTTCCAAATTAGTTTGAATATTAACACTATGAATATTAATTTGACATTCATGTGTAGTCAAACTGAGATCAATTTTCTTGATTTATGTATATACATTGAGGAGGGAGCCCTGAAGACAAGGACCTTCAGAAAGACAACCGACTCTAACAGTTTTATTTCGAGCACCTTTTGATTCGAGCACCTTTATAAGGATCTAGGAATGACTTTTTACCACACTTCTGATGAAGGATCCTGAAAATGCGTTCAAGTGTGGACTGTGACACCTCACTTTGGACATCCCTCGACGCCAGGCATCATCTCGGAGGGTGATCTCGGAGGGCGCCTAATTCAGACCTGATCGTAGTTGTGCTAAATTTAGCACATCTATGATCAGGCACACTGACATGCGGGGGGACGCCCAGCACAGGGCTAGTCCACCTTGCATGTCAGGCCCGACACCCGCGCACAAGTACAAAAGCATCACACAGCGGCAATGCTTTTTGTACTGGAAGAGTAGCTCCCTGCCAGTGCAGCTCCTACACACTGCCAGACACTACCCATCGCTGTGAGGGTCGCAGTGGCTGCGTGTGACGTCACACAGCTGCCGAGGCCGCCCCTTCAACTGTCTGGGCATGCCTGCGTTGCCCGGACCATGGTAGACATTCTGAGTTGTTCGCTCGCTAGCAGTTTTTAGCAGCCATGCAAACGCTATGCCGCCTCCCACTGGGAGTGTATTTTAGCTTAGCAGAAGTGCGAACGAAAGGATCGCAGCGTGGCTGCATAATTTTTTTGTGCAGTTTTAGAGTAGCCCAATACCTACTCGGCGCTTGCGATGCCTTTAGACTGTTTAGTTCCTGTTTTGACGTCATGAACACGCCCTGCGTTCGCCCAGCCACACCTGCGTTTTTCCTGGCATGCCCGCGTTTTTACGAACATTCCCTGAAAGCGGTCAGTTGACACCCAGAAAGGCCCACTGCATGTCAATCACTCTGCGGCCAACAGTGCGACTGAAAATCTTCGCTAGACCTTGTGTGAAAGTACATCGTTCGTAGTAAAATTACTTTGCGCATGCGCATTGCGCCGCATATGCATGCGCAGAAGTGCCGTTTTTTTTGCCTCATCGCTGCACAGCGAATGAAAGCAGCTAGCGATCAACTCGGAATGACCACCCATTCCCCCTAAATGGCGCCGGCCCGCCCCCTCCCGCCCAGCAACCGCCTCTGCCTGTTAATCAGGGTGATCGCAGGGCTAAGACAGCCGTCGGCTGTCTGGCATGCACCGGCGCATGCGCAGTTCAGACCTGATCGCTGCTGTGCAAAAACACACAGCAGCGATCAGGTCTGAATTAGCCCCAAAGAGCATTACTTGGTCAATGTTCCTAATGAAAAATTTTAGCAAGCCAGATGTTGTTGCATATGTGTTTGCATATACCTATATATTTCAGTGGATGGTGGAGGGGGTTTGGGGATAACTTAGCACTCCAAGAGTACTAGGTACAGTATGCCCCTGGTTTGAGATCAAGCCCTCATTTTATTTTGACATGTCAACTACTTATAATGATGTGACCACTCTACCTATGAAAGGGGGAGAATGTAGGGAATGTGCGCAGGAATAGAGAATAAAAGTATGTAATATCTAGAAACCAACTAATAAAGTATAAATTATACAGGATAATCCTTTGTTGATTTAAGGGAATGTTTGGAGGTGCACCATGGAGAATAGTACCATATAGAGCTGTGATGGACCACAAGATCGGTCCAACTGGAAAAAACTCACTTTCTAGTGCACTCTTTTGTATGTAAAATTTTACTTATAATATAATAGTGAAAATAAAGGTCAATGAAAAAGTAAGTGACCCTGCCACCTATAATAATTCAAGGTGCTCCAATGTAAAGAGTTGTGCATTGAGGCATCATTATTTTTTGTGTGGTATGGGGGTATTCAATATGAATAACTATTTAGTTAACCATACGCACATAAAGAAGTGCCTGCTTTAAATCATTCTAACAAGAAAAAATGATGTGCTTGAAAAGTTTAAAAAAAACTGCAGTAGGGTATGGTTTTTTGAGCTTAAGATGGCGGCTGCTTGCTCTTTGATCTCTGTCAAAATCTCATTATTATCAATATCTGTGCCCATACTGGCCCATCCTTTGTAGTTTTCCTCTGGTGCCAGAGCTCGCTGACCATCTGAGCCCTCTCTTGAGTCTTCCAGCTCCGCTCCAGACCATGTATTGCCCTGGATTCAGCACTCACTGGTGTTTCCTGGAGCAACCTTCACCCTATTACAACTCTGCTTTCATGCTGTTGGGGAGCCCACCAATGTGTGCACTTCTATACTCTCCGTGCACTCGATGTGACTCGTTCCTGCACTCACGGCTATCTTAACAGCAGTGTATGTCCCTGTGCAAAGCAATGCACTGGGGCCCCTACACATCCTCCCGTGTAGGGGTGGGGGTGCTATCAACGGCAGCTTTGATGTCCTGTGTGCGGTAGGGGATGTTCTATCTTCCACTCAGCATGTAGGACCTGGTGTAGTAATTTCTGCTAATTACTCCATTACTGCACAGATGGTGGGAAATGGGGTGGGAGGGAGAACGCTAAACTGTAGAAGTATACATTTGACTTCCAGGGTGGTAAAGGTGTGTTTAATACACAGGGGAGGTGTGAGTAGTGGAGTGGGATTAATTTTAATCATTTTACAGTAGGAGGTCAGCTTGCCTGACTGCAGATATCTCCTGTTCCTGGAAATATAAAACTGTATACCAGGCGTGTGGAACTAGAGCAAGGATCAGCTACTGGAAGGCTGATATCTCTGGTTCTGGGCATAGTAGAGATAAGCGGCCAGTGTCCTCTGAAAGGGAAGAATCCCATCTTTTGGAGCATGTAAGTCAGACAGAACTCGAGATATCTGGCTGGGATGAGCAATTAACAGGCTTGGATGAGGACTACTGCTTTGAAGTCAGATATCTCCGGTTCCCCTGGTACCCTTGGAAAAAGGTGACCCTCAGCTACCAGGCTTGGGTCCTTATACTCCTGGGGCCCTTGGACAACTGTCCATTGAGCCCATACAAAAATTTGCCATGCCTGCACTGCTGTATGCTGGTGCTCATGGTCCTCAATGTTGCTGGATCCTTGCCCTCTTCTGCGGCTCCCCCCATTTACTGCCTGCTTGTTACTGCATTGCTGCCTGATCTCAGTACTTTTAGGTACACATTGCAGACACTGCTCATCCACTGCTGCCCAGCTCCTCCATGCAGTCAAACCTTACTTGCTGCAGGTCTAGGAGCCTTTAGGGGATCTTCCATAATGTCTTTTACTTTGTGTCCTCTTGCTAATGTATCCTGGTTTCAGTGACGTGCGGTGAGGTCATTGGCTGGGGAGGCACTGAGATTATATATATATATATATATATATATATATATATATACAGTGGACGAAGTGGAAATTTTGAAGTAGGAGTATGAAAAAGTGAAGGCTGCAAATATGCGCGCGCCTCCGGAAAAGGGGGTGTGTCCTTCAGTGTAGTAGGACCCCTTATACCATCCAGTACTGGTGCCCCTTTCACTGTATACCACACATTATGAGCCGAAATTTAAATTACAGCACACGATATGAGCAAAATTTCACATTACAGCACACGGTATGAGCCGAAATTCACATTACAGCACACGGTATGAGCCGGAATTCATATTTTACCACACGGTATGAGCCAACATTCACATTATAGTACACGGTATGAGCCAAAATTCACATTACAGCACAGGGTATGAGCAAAAATTCACATTACAGCACATAGTATGAGCTGAAAATTAACAATACAGCACACGGTATGAGCCGAAATTCACATTACAGCACACGGTATGAGCCGAAATTCACATTACAGCACACGGTATGAGCAAAAATTCACATTACAGCACACGGTATGAGCCGAAATTCACATTACAGCACACGGTATGAGCCGAAATTCACATTACAGCACACGGTATGAGCCGGAGTTCATATTTTAACACACGGTATGAGCCAACATTCACATTATAGTACACGGTATGAGCCGAAATTCACATTAAAGCACACGGTATGAGCAAAAATTCACATTACAACACACGGTATGAGCCGAAATTCACATTACAACACACGGTATGAGCCGAAGTTTACATTACAGCACACGGTATGAGCCAAAATTCACATTTCAGCACACGGTATGAGCCAAAATTCACATTACAGCACACGGTATGAGCCAAAATTCACATTACAGCACACGGTATGAGCCGAAATTCACATTACACCGTACGGTATGAGCCAAAATTCACATTATAGCAGACGGTATGACCCACAATTCAGGGACAGGGAGAGAGAGTGACAGCAGGGACTGAGAGAGTGACAGCAGGGACATAGGGAAGCAGAGGAACATTACCTGATATGAGCAGCGGAGGTGCGAAAGGGACTGTGGTCGTCAGCGGCAGAGAAGCCCATTGTCTGCGGGGGATGCTGCGATACTAAGCTGTCCTTCGTTGCTGCGGCATTGATGTCCCTCTGACCACCGCCAGTTGTGGTCTGCGGTGGTCAGCTTTCAGTAGCGGTGCAGCGTGCGGCAGTGAGCGTTGGTCAGCGGTGGGCGGCGGGCGGTGGGCGGCTGTGATTTAAATATATTATTTTTTTACATTTATTTAATATATTCCTCCCTGTCCCTGCAGTCCAAGTGATCTGGGGGTGCGCTGCAGTCCAAGTGATCTGGGAGTGAACTGCAGTCCAAGATCACTTGGACTGCAGCTCAACCCCAGATCACTTGGACTGCAGCTCACCCCCAGATCACTTGGACTGCAGCTCATCCCCAGATCATCTGGGGGTGACTGCAGGCAAAGTGATCTGGGGGTGAGCTAGCAAGTCTCTTTTCACCTTGCCCAATTGCCCACCCCCCTCTCGCCTGGGTGGTCCTGGGGCCCCAGTCCCGGAAGGAGCAGGTGCTGCCAGTGATGCTGTTAGGAGAGCAGACGGAGAGTAGAAGCAGCAGCAGCGGCAGTTCGCAGCAGGGGAGGGGCCATCTATCCCCCCTCTCCCCCGCTATCTCCTGTGTCCTCTCCCCTACTCCCTGCGCTGGGCGTCCGCAGGAAGGGGGCTTCTCCCGGGGAAGTCTTGCGGTGCTGCCGGGCTCCCTCCTCCACCTCCCCCCAGGGCAGCAGCAGCGGTAGTGGCAGAGCGGGGGAGCAACACGGGTGACGGAGCGGCGCAGTGGGCATGCTTTCATATGGGCTGAAAGCACGCCTCTGTTCCAAAGAGGCACTTCTACTAGTGCCGCTCAGAGGGATTTGTTAATGGGCTATCACTGGCCGATGCTTGGCCCCGCCCCCCTCCCACCCACCCTCCCATTCCAGCCCTTTGTCAATGGCAGCAGGTGGCACTGAGAGCGGTGCCTCCGAAACACAGAAAAATATATCTTTTAACCGAATAACAATAATTAAAATAATATAAAGGGGTGAATCATATACTTATGACACAGTAGCTGTGTCATAAGTATCTTCTTTGTATTATCTTAATAAAGAATAACAGGGGAGGCACTGCCTCCCCTGCCTCCCCTGACTGCACGTCCCTGCCTAGTTTGATGGTACAAGGAATGCAGCTGAGATACTGCTCCCCACTGACCACCACTGCATAGATGGATCTCTTCCTGGCTCCTGCAGGACTGAGATGCATTGTCTAATTACAAATCCCCTGGCCCCTCTTCAATTGGTGTCCTGCTCTTTTTCAACCTTTGGGAGAGCCTCCCTTTTTGGCTCCTATGGGAATTTGCTGTAGTCAGCCTTGCAAAATACAGCTGACTTACCCCCAGGGGTGTATCTAGAGAGGAGAAGGCCCGTGTGCAGGCTCCTTCAGGGCACCCTACTCTCTATCTGATGGCAGTGCTGTGACTCTGGACACTAGGGCCCCTAGCGCTATCCCAGAGACTAGAGGGCATGTGCAGATCAAAAATGATGCGGTGGCTATTGTCCTAGTGATTTTCCTACTGTGCATGTGCGAAACACTGGGAAAATGGTGCTGCGCCATTTTCACAGTGTTTTCTGCAGCACTGCTGCTTCGCCGCTGGAGGGTAAGTGTTAAAAATAATGGGCGCAGGGAGTGCAGTGTGGGCCCTCCTGGACCCTGTGGGCCCATATGAACCCATTGTAAATAACGCCAGTGCTTCCCTCTCTACACCCTAAATAGCAGCAGTGATTTAGTTACATATATACCATTTTCCCCTGCCTATAGCATTATTAGACCTGACCTGTGTAAACTGTGTTTTTCCTGGGCTGTCTAGTGCACCAGCACCATTTAGTTGCTACTTCTCATCTATGGATATATTTACTAAAGTGCAGGTTTACAGTAGTGAAGATATTGCCCATAGCAATCAATCAGATTCTACTTATCATTTATCTAGCACCTTCTGGAAGATAATAGCTATAATCTGATTGGTTGCTATGGGCAACATCCCCACTTCTATAAACCTGCACTTTTGTAAATACAGTATACCCCCTATAGTCTACAATATATCTCTACATGGTCTTCTGCTAGTTTGCCTCTGATTATATTTGATATCTCTTGGAAAAAAGGGACAACTGCATACACACTTGCGTTTTGTATGCAACAGGTCCGGAGTGGTGGAAGGAGTCCTAATGCGTTTTGTCATAGAATCACTTGACTTTTTCAAAGACATTTGAAAAAGTCACGTGCTTCCGTGATGAAACGCGTTAGTCTCCTCCCACCACTCCGGACTTGTTGCATACACAAGGTGAGTTGAGTACATGAACGGACTGATACTAATAAGTACTGATAACAGCAATTGTTACAAACAGCTACAAGTGTGTCCGGCTGCAACATTTTAGACTTATGTTGCTACATGAACGGAAACATCTCAGCTGAATATCAGTATACACTGCACAGTTTTTGAAACAAAAGGGTGTACTGCAACTTTTGAATCACCCCATACTTAGTAAGGCTGAATGCTATGTTATCAAATTCTCAAACCAAGAATTTCCGTCTGTTCATAACCTTTTATTATCCCTTTTTTTACTAAACTGGTCCTCCTGTTTTTCAGTTAACCGCAGGACATATTCATATATTCATGTATTTATTTATTTGCTCTATTGGAATGTGTTTCTTTTATAGTGAGTTTTAGTGATGTATTTAATTTTAAATTGCAATGGAATCCATGTATTGAAGTTTACAATTTAGGTATTTCCGGCTCTCCAGATATCTAATTATTGGAGGTTATACTGTACTTCTGTTTCCATGAGCACCGCTATATTTGTAGATATTTCTAATTTATTCTCTTATTTAATGTTTGAATTGAGTAGGTTCCGGCACTTCTCTAGTATTAAGATCATATAAAACAAGACAAAGAGAGTGCTGGCATGCTGTATTCCAAAATTCAATTTATTACTCTGTTGCAAAAAAAACCTTTGTTAATCTTATAGTTTTTCTGCTAGAATTCTTGTCCCCTAACGAGTGAGTATGTATGACAAACAGTGAAGCTTACAAACAGTGAAGCTTTTCCCTCAGATCCGAGGTCTCATTTTCAATGAGGAAGCTGCGGTCAGACCTGTTGACTGTTATTTAAACCAGGGGGTTAAATCTAGGGTCTAATTTCAACCAGTTGAGTCAGATATGTGATCTAAGTTTAAACTAGGTAAGAGTAGGGTTTTATTTTAAAGGAGGGGAGAGGCAGATTTGAGCTTTGATTTTAAATGAGTTTAAAGCCAGATCTGGGGGCTACATTTTTTTTTTACATTTTGGAAAACATTTGGGAATGATAACTTATCATTACCCCTGAGAAATTCTGAGTGACAGGACATAGTTCTGTTGTGATGGAAAGCATTGAGTATTATCCGTTTTCAAGCTGTCTTCAATTCAAATAAGCCTTATAACTTTTATCTATTGTACATGCAATATTATAGGCTTTTAGTGACATGTGTTTTATTTATTATTGTTTTCAAATTAATGCTATGGAGCCATAAATAAAAGGCAGATGTTGCTGTCTTTGTAACTACAGGATGAAGTTACAATCCAGACCGTTGGGACCCCAGCACAAGATTTTGGTGACGGAATCCCAACACATTACGGAATGTCGGAGCTGGAATCCCGAAAGGGGCAAGGATACTGACGCCGCAATCCCCACCATCTGGATCCTAATTGTCGAGACCGTGGGGTGGGTAAGTACTACCCCAGGGATGGGGGTTAGGTTTAGCTGAACCCCAGGGGACTTAGGGTTAGGGTGCGGGGGGGAGGGGTAGGTTTATGGTATAGGGAGGGTGGTTAGGCTTAGGCTGCAAGGGGGATACAGTTAGGTTTAGGGTGTGGGTGGGGAGCGGTTAGGTTTAGACGGCACCTGGGGGTGGGTTGGAGTTAGACTGTGAGGGGGATGATTAGGCACCTAAAAGGGAGAGTTAGGGTAGGCTAGGGGGAGGGTTAGACTACTTACCACCCATTTTAGGGGTTTCTACTGTCTGGAAGTCGCAGTTGGTCTTCTGACCGCCGACAGCCGGCATTTCATACCCAACCCGTGACTACTTGCAGAGTCATTTTAGATATCAGATAAGGTCAATTTCCATATATTTTTGGTATGGCTTCACATTTGTGCACTTGTTGTTGCAATAGGAGGTGCCTTTGTTTTAAATAAATATCACATACCAGTGCCGTAACTAGACATTTTAGCGCTGTGTGCAAGAAACAGCAACAGCGCCCCCCCCCCCATACAAAACAGGGCGCGTGACAAAAGGGGTGTTGCTTCATGGGGAAGGGGCGTGGTCAGAGCTCCCTTTTACACAGTACAACAGGTATAGTCCCCTTTTACACATTACGACAACAGAGTCCCCCTTTTTGCACATTACAGCAGCAGAGCCCCCCTTTTTTACAGATTACAGCAGTAGAGTCCCCATTTTTACACATTAGGCAGGCAGAACCCCCCTTTTTTTACACATTAGGCAGGCAGAATCTCCCTTTTTTACACACTACAGCAGCAGAATCCCCCTTTTTTACCCATTACAGAGTAGCAGAGTCCACGCATTCCCCCCTGTTTTGCACAAGAGAGAGTGAATGAGTGAGTAAGTGTGTGTCTGCTCTGAAGTGAGTAAGTGTGTGTGTGTGTGTGTGTGTGTGTGTGTCTGCTCTGGAGTGAGTAAGTGTGTGTGTCTGCTCTGGAGTGAGTAAGAGTGTGTGTGTGTGTGTGTGTGTGTGTGTGTGTGTGTGTGTGTGTGTGTGTGTGTCTGCTCTGGAGTGAGTAAGTGTATGTGTGTTCTGTCAGTCACCTGGAGGTGGTAGGCAGCATCCAGGCGCAGAGCCTCTCCTGGGGTCCGGGACACATGCTGCGGCGATGCTACAAGCAGCATGAGAGCGGGTACGGGAGCAACCTCCGACAGCGCTCCACACCCCGCCAGCAGCAGACAGCCAGCAGGAGTCCCATTCTCCTGCACTCACAGCGAGACTCCCGGCAGCAGCTGTGTGTTGACAGTGATATATGCCAGCTACAGCCGCGCTCCCTCTCCCCTCACATGCAGAGGCGGGAGGCATAGGCGTGCGCAGATCATTTTATTAGGGTGTGCACCATCGGAGGGGTGTGTTTAGCATTGCCTATTGGGCGTGTTTAGCACCGCCTATTGTCACTCAATGCAATAAATATCACATACCACAAGGGACATGGCCACTGCAAATGGGGGGTGTCAACATGACAAGCCATCTGTTTCTAATCACTCTGGGAGCATTACTTTCCCTTCCATATGCACCTTACCTATATGGTGGTTTCTTACAACTGGGAACCTCTAAAGAAATGTCCTCCCTAGGAAGACTGCGTCTTCAGTCGATATTGGAGAAAAAGAAAAAACTTGGCTACTCAAAACAGGGACATATCAGCATGACACGCCACCCGTTGTTGGCACTACGGGAGCATTCCTCTTCATTCTATTCCAAATACACCTTACCTACATATTGGTTTCACAGCAATGGGGAACCTTTGAAGAAACAGATCCCCTCAGGGAAGACAGTGTCTTCAGTCGGTATTCATTATTCATGTAGGAGATCACCTGGTCCGGAAGATGCCTGTTTGTGTAGGAATATAACCAATGCATCATCAAACAATGGTTCAACCAGACGCATGCCTCCTGTGTTACTCCATGCCCCCCATACCCACTCCAGCTTCCTGCTCCTTGTATCTCTTCAGCCTCCTGTTTTTCCAGCCTCCAGCACGCTGTCACTCCAAAAAAAAACCATGTCCCTCATCCTGCCCCACACTCTGCGTCCCTCAGCCTGTCCCACACTCTGCTTCCCCCACATTCTTCCTCCCTCAGCCTGCCCCACACTCTGCGTCCCTCAGCCTGCCCCACACTCTGCGTCCCTCAACCTGCCCCACACTCTGCATCCCCCACATTCTTTCTCCCTCAGCCAGCCCCACACTCTGCGTACCTCAGCCTACCCCACGCTCTGCGTCCCCCACACTCTGCCTCTCTCAGCCTGCCCCACACTACTCTGCGTCCCCCACACTCTGCCTCTTTCAGCCTGCCCCACACTCTGCGTCCCCTACATTCTTCCCCACTCAGCCTGCCCCACACTCTGTATCCCTCAGCCCCCCCCCTATGTTCCTTTCATCCTCCCTCTCTATCAGCTCTCCTGTCTCTCATCATCCCCCTCTTTGTCTCCCAATAGTCTACTGTGTCAGCCTCCCTCTGTTTTATCAGCCTCCCCGTTACTGCCTCTCCCCCCTTCCCCCTTCACACGCATGCACGCATGCAGTGGCCCGCCAGCCCAGAACACTGAAGATGCACACAAGCGCTGGGTCAGAGGCTTGGTGCAGAGCCGCATAACAATTCAACTGAACAACTGGGGCGGAGGACTTTTGAATATTACACTGCCCGTACACATGGATAGCCACCACCACTGCACAGTACTTACTAGAGCCCTGCTCCTACCCCGTCCGCTGCCCAAAGCTCCTCAGTCCTCGCGCTTAGTATGGGAGAGACGTCATGACGTTATGACGTCTCTCCCTTCACACACCACAGGAGCCGGAAGGCGGAGCACGGGGATGAGCTCGAGCCTACGGCTTCAGTGCAGGCGGGGGGAGAGGAGGAATCAACACACGTGAGCTACAGGGGGGGTCGGACATTAGCGTGCGCACGCCTATGGCGGGAGGCAAGCAGTGGCGCCGGCCCGGCACTGTCACTGTTGACTGGCCGTACAGGTAGGTGTGCTGCCAGATGGTGCACCTTGCCCACATTTGCGCTGTGGGCAAGGCACCCTTGGCACATACCTTTTTACGGCACAGATATATACCGTATTATAGATACTCCAAACAGTATTCTCTATACTTTGTAAACAGGGAATGTTTGTTAAAATTGTTGCAACAGTTGTTAGGCCATGCCAAAGACTTCACCATATGGTTATTCCCTTCTGTGATTTATATCTAAACAATGTAGTCACATGCCACATGTGCCCCAGATATCGGAGTGGCGAGTGCAGAGGTTCAGTTCCTTTTGTGTATTTGATATGTTTTCTAATTAATCTTTTTGGGATCACACCCCATTGTTAGCTCATAAATCCAACTTGTGTCAGATGCTTTCCCAGGTGTTTTATAGCTGATATACTTGGTGGAGGGCTTATCTTTAAATGCCTGTGTGCAGGTGGGCTTCAAACCAGGAAGCATGTCATACAGAAATGTCCTTTGTCATCTTACAGCTGTCTGTAGTTTGCCATGAATAGTCTTCATCCATAGGAATGCATGATGTGTACGCATGCTGCGAATGGTTGAGTGCACGAAATCGCTGATGTGAAGCATAAAAAAATTGAATGTTAAGGACATGTCTGTACTGTATGGGGTATATTCATTTCCTGTTGGAAACTGCCGTCTTGTTGGAAAGACGGCAGTTTCTGACTGTTTTTGGTCAGAAGGGGTTTCAACCTATTCAATAGTTCAAAAAACACGTGGATTGTCGGAATCCATGTATTTTGTCGGAAGCGCGGCCAAAATTGACAGGTTTTAGCCCTGTTTCCGACAATGTCAGTCCGACTTTAAAAAAAAGTTGGATTGACATTGTCGGAATGGCCAAAACCTGTCAAGTTTGGCCGAGTCAATGAATACTGACCTGTCGGATCCTTTTCGTCAGAAAGGATCCGACAGGAATTGAATATACCAAGAAGTGTGACACTTCACAAGAGCTTAAAAGACATTTATTCAATTGCATATATACTGTATATATACATAGCTGATATAGACTGTGGTGAGCCTGCATCAGGTCACATGACCTGAAGCCAGCTGAGGAAACCATTGGAGAGGAGAATTAACAGTTGGAGCAGCCAGCTTAGCGCAGTCACGGATAAAGTTGCTGTGAGCAGCCGCTGTGCATACTAACCAGATAGAGCCTCTGTTCCTGGTGACTGGAGTTGGTGAGAGTGAAGGTGGACTGCCCTGATGACAGACATGCGGTGAGCAGCCCACAGAGAAGCAGGCTCTCCCCTCCGCAATTAACAGACCCAGCAACCTCCACAGAGGAAGGGGACAGTGAGGCATTGGTGATCCAGGAAAAGACATCCCAGCTAAGCATGCCACAGTGAGAGTTCTGTAAAAAAGAAATCACCCAGTACAGTCCTGCTCTAATGACCCCCTCACTGCTAGAGCTTAGTAGACAATGAAGCAAATATATACAGAGATACAGAGATGCTGGCTGAGATTTGTACATATAGTAATGGACTTTTACATTGCCCTTAGAATGGAGGCTGCAGACAGGAGCAGCTTAAACAACTATTATATAATCACAGTTGGAATTAGCTGCCTGTTACTTAAAATCGACATGTCACCCAGGAATATGCAGCTTATTTTATTAACTGACCACTGCAGCTCATGAGCTAGTGATAAAGATGTAGCTGGATGAAGTAGCCCAAGTGCAAAGAGCTATTCATTAAGAAAGAGACTGTGGGGGTCATTCCGACCTGATCGCATGCTAGGTTTTTTCACTGCAGTGCGATCAGGTCAAAACTGCGCATGCGTATGCACCGCAATGTGCATGCACGTCGTACGGGTACAAAGCGGATCGTTGCTGAGCGATGGATTTAATGAAGAATCAATTTGCACAGTGTACCTCCTGTATGTTGTTAGACAGCTTTACCAAAGGGATAGAGCCCTAAATCTAATAGTGTATCCCACAGCTCTTGGCTATTAGCAGACCCCCTAAATTCTGAAGCTTGACAGGGTTCTGCCAAAAGGATACAAAGACATCAAAGTTATACAGTATTTGTTAGTTAGACAATTAAAGACTGTAACCTGAAAGGTTATTGCCCATAGAGAGGAAATATTGCAATATTATTTCCAACCAGGATCAGCGGCCTGTCAAATAAACATTCTATTATAACATTTGACCAAGACTTTAAAACCATGCTCAAGAGACACCTGCAGTTACAGTGTACTCAAGACTTTTGTTATGGGGCCAGGGCCATCTTAACAGCAGTGTAGGCCCCTGGGCACAGCAATGCACTTGGCCCCCTACCCATCCTCCAGCAGTAGGGGTGGAGGGTGCTATCAGTGGCAGCTTTGATGTCCCGCGGGCAGTAGAGGTTGTTCTAACTTCCGCTCAGCATGTAGGACCTGGAGCAGTAATTTCTGCTAATTAGTCCTTTACTGCACAGATGAAAACTGTAGAAGGGGGCATTGGGCTGAATGAAGAAGCCCTGGTACATGACTTCCAGTTTGGTAGGGGGTGTTTAATACGTAGGGGAGGGGTGGACAGTAGAGTGGGTTTAATAGTTATCATTTTCCGGTGGAAGGGCAGCTTGCTTGACTGCAGATATCTCAAGTTCCTGGAAATAGATTTCTTAGAGAGTGCCACCTTTCAGGAGGTTCTGGGGACTTGGGGATCAGATTTCAGGAGCCAGAGCAATTCACCAACGAAAATCTAAAACTGCATATTAGGCGTGTGAAGCTGGAGCAGGGACCAGCTGCTTGAAGGCTGATATCTCTGGTTCTGGGCATAGTAGAGTCAAGCTGCTAGTGTTCACCAAAAGGGGAGAGTCACAGCTTTTGGATTATAGTTCAGAGGAACTCTAAGTCAGACAGAACCCGAGATATCTGGCTTGGAAGAGCAATTAACAGGCTTGGATGGGGACCATTGCTTTCAAGTCGATTATCTCCGGTTCCCCAGGGCCGATTTTCAAAAATATGGTACCCCTGGAAAGAGGGGACCCTAAGCTATCAGCCTATGGCCCTTTTACTTCTGGGACCCTTGGGCAAGAGCCCATTGAGCACATACGAAAAGATGGCCCTGTACGGGGCCCCAATTGTTTAAATATTTTAAAGGTAGTTGTATTTGTATTTTGAAGGTAATTGTTCCTGTAATGCAATTTAGTGTGATGATCTGTAAAAATATTATTTGCAGGGGAGGAAGCATCACTGAAGTGTTTTAATGTGATATTGTGGAATAAAAAAAAACTTTTGCAACAATTGTATTATTAATACCTGTGCGGATTTTAGTCACATAAAATGTGTCACTTATGCTTAACAATAATGTAATAGCAATTGCACTGCTTATAACTCTGAGCTATAGGCGTAAATTTACTAAGGCCTGTGTTTGGCCAATTTGGCAAACACGGGAATATTTGAGCATTTTTTTAATCATGGAAATTTACTACAGATCAAACACGGGACTGTTAGTTAAAATAAAGGTTCAGAACATGGGTGGACATGGACATACACTGTAATTTCCATAGACAACACTGAAACACTGAAATTTACCTAGAATAGTTTTTGCACTTTAGACATCCCCTTCAGCAGCATGCACAGATCAGTGAGATCTGTGCAGTGCTTCTCTGTGTAAATGTGTAAAATGAGTTAAAAAAATAGAAAACAAAATGGTGTGGGGTCCCCCGACAAGCATAACCAGACCTGGGGTCTGTGAGCCGGTCGTGGTTCAAAAAATACAGGGGGAAAATGTGTAAGGTCCCCCTGTATTATAAAAATCAGCACCAGGCTCTTGGACCAATCCTGGTTTCAAAAATACTGGGAAGTAATGGAAACTGCAAGGTTAATAGAGGTGAACCTTGTGGTTTCCATCATAGAATACAATGTAGCAGTTACCACCATAGACTTTATAAACAGTTTCCCACAATTAAAGTCTATGTGAGTGAGTTTAATTGACAGCACAGCCACTCACAGCCAATCAGTGGGCAGTTCCTATGGAGGCATCTGCTGGTTGGCTGGTGGCACTTCTAACAAACGGAGTCAACCGGGTACCTCTCATTCACGTATAGTAAGTGTATGTATTAACACATACACTTCCTTATCAGGTCTTGCACTTTATAATTTTTTTTACCCCCTGGGATTTCTACTTGGACTAAATAGTACATGATCTACACTAGGAATAGGTGAGAATGGATTTTTTTTTCACAGGTTACGGGGATGCTACTTGAAGAAGATGTGAATGGCTACAGGGATTGTAGGTGAGTATGTGTGAGTGTGCAAGAGTGATTATTAAAGTACTATCATGTCTGTGTTTTTAAATATTTATTTTATAGTAGGACTATAGGTACCAGTGGGCCCTTAATGCCCTGCATGCTGGTACTTGTGGGTCTCCAAGAACCAGCATGCAGGGGAGCTTTTCTGGGACCTGTAGTGTCTCCTGTAAAAGACAAACAGTTTTAATGGACTATCCACTTGGCACCCACAGCCCTGGTGCCAGGGATAGCCAAGGGCTTCAGTCCTGGCCTTGGCTGCCCGGAAGGGTAACTACTTTATTGACGGGGTCCCCACTCCCCAGAAACCCTGGCCAGGGCTTACTAGTTAGGGGGGTTAATGTTATGGCAAGGGAACCAATATAAGCATGCCCCCTGGCTGTGGCAATACCTCCCTGGCTAATTGAGCATGGTGCTGTTTTCAAAGATAACAATATGGGGGATCCTTTGTCTTTTTTTCCCCTGTACTTTTGAAACCTAGAGCCCAGTGTAGTTTAGCTGCTGCTGGCTTCCTGTAGTAAGCCACTCTCTGCCTTTTGGGCAGTCCTAACTGGCTTCTATTGGCTGCAGCTGATGCAGCCCATAGAAGTCGGGGGTTTGCACATGTGCAGTACCATCACTGTTACTACACATGTGCCGGTTCAGGCATCTGTGAACTACACTGTACAGATACCAGGACCCAGCCAGGGGCAGGGACAAGCAGGGCCAGTACAAGGTTTCTCGGCATCCTAGGCAAAATTTCTGCCTACTGCCCATTCCCCCTACCCGCCCTTTAGGTGAAAGACATGCTGCTGCTCTCCCCAACACCAGTCTGTTGCATGGCTGCTCTCTTCTCCCCATCTCCCCAGTCTGTATGGGTGCCTGCTGCTCTCACCCCCCCCTACACTATGTTAAATGTCTGCTCTTCTATCTCTCCCACCATCTGTGTGCGTGCCCCCCAGACTGCTGCTCTCCCCTCTTTCCTTATCAAATGCAGAAAGTGCGCTGTACAGCCACCTTACCTGTAAGCTGCAATGCAGAGTGGTCTGTGAAAGAGCCTGGAATAAAAATCAGCACCACATATCACCTCCAGCAAGGACATCAGGCGCTGTGAAAGTTACTGCCTGTGCCGGGTGTAGACGGAGCTGGAGGCTACAATACGGGAGCCTGGCAGCTGCGGCTACTGTAAGATACGAGTGCCGGGGGGATTGCAGCGGCTGTGATAGGTCGGACCACGCTACTTTTTCCAGGCAGCTGTAGCAGGCCACCCCCTCAGGTTCCAGCACCCCTAGGCAGCTGCCTAGAGCTGCGTAGTGGAAGCTCCGGCCCTGGGGACAAGGGACCTGGTGGTGGGGACAAGGGAGGAGGTACCCAGCAGAATGTCTAGTGGCATCCCCCTACACTGAGGTAGGAGTTGCCACTGGTAATGAGTATGCAGAAGAAAAGCATGATCAACACTGTCAAAGGCAGAGAAGTTTAGGAAGATGAATATAGAGACATTACCCTTATACTTATGTAAATAGATCCCTAATCACTTTTGAAAGGGCATTTTAAGTAAAATGCTGAAGAAGGAAGTCTAACTGCAGTGATGCTAAATGAGAGTTAGAAGAGAGAAAGGGGGAGATTTATAAAATTTTTGTGAGAGATAAAGTAGAGATAACCAACCTATCATCTTCAGTCATTTTTCTAGTACAGCCTATAAAATGGGATGCAGTGTTAACGCCATCCTGGCCATTGCCTAGAAGCCGGGATGCCGCGCCTACCGCTGACCCCCGCCTGGCACCTAGCAACAGGTGGATGCCGAGTGCAAGGTCTCTTGGTCCCCACCTGGCGCCTAGCAACAGGCTGATGCTGGGCACTGGGGGCTGCTGCACTCCTTAGCAACGGAGACGCCGGAAGCAGAATGGTTGAGTGCACGAAATCGCTGATGTGAAGCATAAAATAAATTAATGTTAAGGACATGTCTGTACTGTATGGGGTATATTCATTTCCTGTTGGAAACTGCCGTCTTGTTGGAAAGACGGCAGTTTCTGACTGTTTTTGGTCAGAAGGGGTTTCAACCTATTCAATAGTTCAAAAAACACGTGGATTGTCGGAATCCATGTATTTTGTCGGAAGCGCGGCCAAACTTGACAGGTTTTAGCCCTGTTTCCGACAATGTCAGTCCGACTTTAAAAAAAGTTGGATTGACATTGTCGGAATGGCCAAAACCTGTCAAGTTTGGCCGAGTCAATGAATACTGACCTGTCGGATCCTTTTCGTCAGAAAGGATCCGACAGGAATTGAATATACCAAGAAGTGTGACACTTCACAAGAGCTTAAAAGACATTTATTCAATTGCATATATACTGTATATATACATAGCTGATATAGACTGTGGTGAGCCTGCATCAGGTCACATGACCTGAAGCCAGCTGAGGAAACCATTGGAGAGGAGAGTTAACAGTTGGAGCAGCCAGCTTAGCGCAGTCACGGATAAAGTTGCTGTGAGCAGCCGCTGTGCATATTAACCAGATAGAGCCTCTGTTCCTGGTGACTGGAGTTGGTGAGAGTGAAGGTGGACTGCCCTGATGACAGACATGCGGTGAGCAGCCCACAGAGAAGCAGGCTCTCCCCTCCGCAATTAACAGACCCAGCAACCTCCACAGAGGAAGGGGACAGTGAGGCATTGGTGATCCAGGAACAGACATCCCAGCTAAGCAAGCCACAGTGAGAGTTCTGTAAAAAAGAAATCACCCAGTACAGTCCTGTCCTAATGACCCCCTCACTGCTAGAGCTTAGTAGACTCTGAAGCAAATATATACAGAGATACAGAGATGCTGGCTGAGATTTGTACATATAGTAACGGACTTTTACATTGCCCTTAGAATGGAGGCTGCAGACAGGAGCAGCTTAAACAACTATTATATAATCACAGTTGGAATTAGCTGCCTGTTACTTAAAATCGACATGTCACCCAGGAATATGCAGCTTATTTTATTAACTGACCACTGCAGCTCATGAGCTAGTGATAAAGATGTAGCTGGATGAAGTAGCCCAAGTGCAAAGAGCTATTCATTAAGAAAGAGACTGTGGGGTCATTCCGACCTGATCGCATGCTAGGTTTTTTCGCTGCTGTGCGATCAGGTAAAAACTGCGCATGCGTATGCACCGCAATGTGCATGCACGTCGTACGGGTACAAAGCGGATCGTTGCTGAGCGATGGATTTAATGAAGAATCCATTTGCACAGTGGACCCCCTGTATGTTGTTAGACAGCTTTACCAAAGGGATAAAGCCCTAAATCTAATAGTGTATCCCACAGCTGATGGTTATTAGCAGACACCCTAAATTCTGAAGCTTGACAGGTTTTTGCCAAAAGGATACAAAGACATCAAAGTTATACAGTATTTGTTACTTAGACAATTAAAGACTGTAACCTGAAAGGTTATTGCCCATATAGAGGAAATATTGCAATATTCCAACCAGGATCAGCGGCCTGTCAAATAAACATTCTATTATAACATTTGTCCCAGACTTTAAAACCATGCTCAAGAGACACCTGCAGTTACAGTGCACTCAAGACTTTTGTTACGGGGCCAGGGCCATCTTAACAGCAGTGTAGGCCCCTGGGCACAGCAATGCACTTGGCCCCCTACCCATCCTCCAGCAGTAGGGGTGGAGGGTGCTATCAGTGGCAGCTTTGATGTCCTGTGGGCAGTAGGTGTTGTTCTAACTTCCGGTCAGCATGCAGGACCTGGAGCAGTAATTTCTGCTAATTAGTCCTTTACTGCACAGATGAAAACTATAGAAGGGGGCATTGGGCTGAATGAAGAAGCCCTGGTACATGACTTCCAGTTTGGTAGGGGGTGTTTAATACGTAGGGGAGGGGTGGACAGTAGAGTGGGTTTAATAGTTATCATTTTCCGGTGGAAGGGCAGCTTGCTTTACTGCAGATATCTCAAGTTCCTGGAAATAGATTTCATAGAGAGTGCCACCTTTCAGGAGGTTCTGGGGACTTGGGGATCAGATTTCAGGAGCCAGAGCAATTCACCAACGAAAATCTAAAACTGCATATTAGGCGTGTGAAGCTGGAGCAGGGACCAGCTGCTTGAAGGCTGATATCTCTGGTTCTGGGCATAGTAGAGATGAGCTGCTAGTGTTCACCAAAAGGGGAGAGTCACAGCTTTTGGATTATACCCTCAGAAAAACTCTAAGTCAGACAGAACCCGAGATATCTGGCTTGGAAGAGCAATTAACAGGCTTGGATGGGGACCATTGCTTTCAAGTCGATTATCTCCGGTTCCCCAGGGCCGATTTTCAAAACTATGGTACCCCTGGAAAGAGGGGACCCTAAGCTATCAGCCTAAAGCCCTTTTACTCCTGGGACCCTTGGGCAAGAGCCCATTGAGCACATACGAAAAGACGGCCCTGTACGGGCCCCAATTGTTTAAATATTTTAAAGGTATTTGTATTTGTATTTGTATTTTGAAGGTAATTGTTCCTGTAATGCAATTTAGTGTGATGGTATGTAAAAATATTATTTGCAGGGGAGGAAGCATCACTGAAGTGTTTAAATGTGATATTGTGAAATTTAAAAAAACTTTTGCAACAATTGTATTATTAATACCTGTGCGGATTTTAGTCACATAAAATGTGTCACTTATGCTTAACAATAATGTAATAGCAATTGCACTGCTTATAACTCTGAGCTATAGACGTAAATTTACTAAGGCCTGTGTTTGGCCAATTTGGCAAACACGGGAATATTTGAGCATTTTTTTAATCATGGAAATTTACTACAGATCAAACACGGGACTGTTAGTTAAAATAGAAGTTCAGAACATGGGTGGACATGGACATACACTGTAATTTCCATAGACAACACTGAAACACAGAAATTTACCTAGAATAGTTTTTGCACTTTAGACATCCCCTTCAGCAGCATGCACAGATCAGTGAGATCTGTGCAGTGCTTCTCTGTGTAAATGTGTAAAATGAGTTAAAAAAATAGAAAACAAAATGGTGTGGGGTCCCCCCGACAAGCATAACCAGACCTGGGGCCTGTGAGCCGGTCGTGGTTCAAAAAATACAGGGGGAAAAATGTGTAAGGTCCCCCTGTATTATAAAAACCAGCACCAGGCTCTTGGACCAATCCTGGTTTCAAAAATACTGGGAAGTAATGGAAACTGCAAGGTTAATAGAGGTGAACCTTGTGGTTTCCATCATAGAATACAATGTAGCAGTTACCACCATAGACTTTATAAACAGTTTCCCACAATTAAAGTCTATGTGAGTGAGTTTAATTGACAGCACAGCCACTCACAGCCAATCAGTGGGCAGTTCCTATGGAGGCATCTGCTGGTTGGCTGGTGGCACTTCTAACAAACGGAGTCAACCGGGTACCTCTCATTCACGTATAGTAAGTGTATGTATTAACACATACACTTCCTTATCAGGTCTTGCACTTTATAATTTGTTTTACCCCCTGGGATTTCTACTTGGACTAAATAGTACATGATCTACACTAGGAATAGGTGAGAATGGATTTTTTTTTCACAGGTTACGGGGATGCTACTTGAAGAAGATGTGAATGGCTACAGGGATTGTAGGTGAGTATGTGTGAGTGTGCAAGAGTGATTATTAAAGTACTATCATGTGTGTGTTTTTAAATATTTATTTTATAGTAGGACTATAGGTACCAGTGGGCCCTTAATGCCCTGCATGCTGGTACTTGTGGGTCTCCAAGAACCAGCATGCAGGGGAGCTTTTCTGGGACCTGTAGTGTCTCCTGTAAAAGACAAATAGTTTTAATGGACTATCCACTTGGCACCCACAGCCCTGGTGCCAGGGATAGCCAAGGGCTTCAGTCCTGGCCTTGGCTGCCCGGAAGGGTAACAACTTTATTTATGGGGTCCCCACTCCTCAGAAACCCTGGCCAGGGCTTACTAGTTAGGGGGGTTAATGTTATGGCAAGGGGACCAATATAAGCATGCCCCCTGGCTGTGGCATTACCTCCCTGGCTAATTGAGCATGGTGCTGTTTTCAAATATAAAGATATGGTGGATCCTTTGTCTTTTTTTCCCCTGTACTTTTGAAACCTAGAGCCCAGTGTAGTTTAGCTACTGCTGGCTTCCTGTAGTAAGCCACTCTCTGCCTTTTGGGCAGTCCTAACTGGCTTCTATTGGCTGCAGCTGATGCAGCCCATAGAAGCCGGGGGTTTGCACATGTGCAGTACCATCACTGTTACTACACATGTGCCGGTTCAGGCATCTGTGAACTACACTGTACAGATACCAGGACCCAGCCAGGGGCAGGGACAAGCAGGGCCAGTACAAGGTTTCTCTGCATCCTAGGCAAAATTTCTGCCTACTGCCCCTTCCCCCTACCCGCCCTTCAGGTGAAAGGCATGCTGCTGCTCTCCCCCACCCCCAGTCTGTTGCATGGCTGCTCTCTTCTCCCCATCTCCCCAGTCTGTATGGGTGCCTGATGCTCTCACCCCCTCATACACTATGTTAAATGTCTGCTCTTCTATCTCTCCCACCATCTGTGTGCGTGCCCCCCCAGACTGCTGCTTTCCCCTCTTTCCTTATCAAATGCAGAAAGTGCGCTGTACAGCCACCTTACCTGTAAGCTGCAATGCAGAGTGGTTTGTGAAAGAGCCTGGAATGAAAAGCAGCACCACATATCACCCCCAGCAAGGACATCAGGCGCTGTGAAAGTTACTGCCTGTGCCGGGTGAAGACGGAGCTGGAGGCTACAATACGGGAGCCTGGCAGCTGCGGCTACTGTAAGATACGAGTGCCGGGGGGATTGCAGCGGCTGTGATAGGTAGGACCACGCTACTTTTTCCAGGCAGCTGTAGCAGGTCGCCCCCTCAGTTTACAGCGCCCCTAGGCAGCTGCCTAAAGCTGCGTAGTGGAAGCTCCGGCCCTGGGGACAAGGGACCTGGTGGTGGGGACAAGGGAGAAGGTACCCAGCAGAAGGTTTAGTGGCAGCCCCCTACACCGAGGTAGGAGTTGCCACTGGTAATGAGTATGCAGAAGAAAAGCATGATCAACACTGTCAAAGGCAGAGAAGTTTAGGAAGATGAATATAGAGACATTACCCTTATACTCATGTAAATAGATCCCTAATCACTTTTGAAAGGGCATTTTAAGTAAAATGCTGAAGAAGGAAGTCTAACTGCAGTGATGCTAAATGAGAGTTAGAAGAGAGAAAGGGGGAGATTTATAAAATTTTTGTGAGAGATAAAGTAGAGATAACCAACCTATCATCTTCAGTCATTTTTCTAGTACAGCCTATAAAATGGGATGCAGTGTTAACGCCATCCTGGCCATTGCCTAGAAGCCGGGAT
Organism: Pseudophryne corroboree; assembly: GCF_028390025.1. Classification (NCBI taxonomy): domain Eukaryota; kingdom Metazoa; phylum Chordata; class Amphibia; order Anura; family Myobatrachidae; genus Pseudophryne; species Pseudophryne corroboree. The sequence continues at coordinate 425,740,915 of NC_086451.1, read as the reverse complement.
GCCGCGCCTACCGCTGACCCCCGCCTGGCACCTAGCAACAGGTGGATGCCGAGTGCAAGGTCTCTTGGTCCCCACCTGGCGCCTAGCAACAGGCTGATGCTGGGCACTGGGGGCTGCTGCACTCCTTAGCAACGGAGATGCCGGAAGCAGAAGGTATTCCCCGTTGCTTAAGTTCTTCAGTACGTGCAGCAGGGCAGCTGCACTGAGTTTCAATTAGGGTTCTCTCAGCAATGATTGGTACAGCACAATTTATATCCCCTTTCTGGCCTCTCCTAAATTACTGGTGATAGTTCCTGCTTTAGTGTGAACCTGTCAGCTCCTGTTAGAACCTGTCTAGCCTGTGATTCCGAGACCCAGCCTGACTGACTTCCTGATCTTGTCCAGCGAGCCTTGTATTCAGGTTTTCGTGTGGAGTTTCCACACAGGCCCAGACTTGCCAGCATTTCTTTATTATATCCATCTTGTGCATTGTTGCATGTATGTACAGTCTAGTTGCTTATAACATCTTTGGGCATTGTTGCTTTAATATTTATTAAGTTGCTTATTACATCTTATGCATTGTTCCATAGGTATAGTGATTTATAATATTTATATTCCAACCTGTGCATTGTTGCATGTATGTGCATATCTTGTATATCCCTCAGTCTGTGTCATAGCACAGTAGTAAGGTTGTGTCAGGTGATGTCTCACCGTACTGCATTTACCCCTGCCCAGCCTCCCATAATCACCTTGTATATATGTAAAACCTGGGGGCATCTGAGTATGGGGAGGACCTAATCCACCCTGGAAAGGTGGCTGCTGTAGGTGAAGTCTTTGGCTGCAGGAGACTAAAAGACTGCTGGGCAGTAGGCAATTGCATGAGCATCATAAGGCACCACCTGTAAACCTATGGAACTGAGTGCCAACATAACATGCAGTTACATTGCCGGCACTTGGGAACCCGGCGGACAGGATACCTTCATCAGAATCTTGACACCTAACAATGCTGAGACACGCAATCCCAACCATCAGGGTCTATTCCCACTCATGGGTGTCCACAACACCCATAGAGTGAGAATAGAACCTGTGGTGTGCGCAGCAAGACACCAAGCCTGCTGCGTGGCAAGCACAGCGAGCCGGCAAGAGGCTTGGGTGTGCTCGCCTTCCCCCGCCGGGATTCTCGCAGTCGGGATCCCAGCATCAGGTCTCCCAACCCTATAAAATTATAGTTAATTGCTGATTGCTCAGTACTTTATCTCTTTCCACATTATCCTTCTCCAAAATCTGATAAATCTCCCCCAAAGTGAGATAAGCAGTTGTACTGTACATAAGTTCCTCACTCACAGTGGCTAACAGTCCAATAGCAGATTGAAAGCAGAAAATAGTTTCTAAATAACGAAGAGAACAGCCACAATTAGGAGCATAGCCACCACTAAATTTTTAACAAGAAGAACATACACCGAAAGGCATTGAGTATTGATTGTTGCATTGTTTGCTCTCTGGGGAAAATACTAGACAGGAATGAAAAGCATTAGATGCCTACCTCTTACTGCTAAGGCAAAGACACCACAGGAGAGGGCAAAAGAGCTAACAATTGCCCCCTGTGGTTCAGTAATGTGCAGTGAGGTCAATGGCAGAGGAGTCACTGGCTAGGTGCTGGGGATAGGTCCTGGATAGGTCACCTGACACTGCAACAAGCCACATACTGTACCCCACAGTGAGACAGATGTGATAGCTCCTTCCCTTGTGCTGTGTTTTGCATTACTATTGGCCACAGTGAAGCCCAGCCCCCAGCTTCAGGAAGTTTCTGACTATCACAGAGGGTAGGATGATCTCATAACTGCATCACCTCTGGTTTCTCCCTGACAGTTTCTGAGTCCCTGAGTCCAGAGCGCTGCAAATTTGGTGAATTTTGTTTATAAAAATTATTATAATAAACCAAAATTGATAAATTATAAATATATTCTTTGTGTTATTCTAATAATTTTTATAGTCAGAACTCTAGCGTATACTGGAGTATGACAGAGGAGGTTCTGCTTCCCTTGCCTACCCTGACTGCTGAATGCTGTGATTATCTTTCTACCATGAGGAGCAGGTTACAGTGCTTGAGCGGGTAAGTCACTATTCTGTCCATTTTGGGCACTACCAGGCCACTATGGAGTCCACAGAGGCCAAGCCACAAAACACTGCAGTGGCTCTTTGTGATGAAGGTAGAAAGCTTGTCCATCAATTAAATTAGAGGCCATAGGCACCCATGCACAGTAAAGCTTTACACCAACTCTAGGCCTGCTGTGCACATATAAAAGGCATTAGGTATGGACTTACGAGGGGGTACCCAAAGTGGGGTGCTTGTTGTATCGGCTTCAGCCGCTAGGTGAATGTTTGTGGTATCCCCGCTGACGTTGCAGGGTAAAGTAGCGTTTGACAGTGATTTTTGCACCAGAAACCACCCCTGATCATTATGCAACTGTTTCCCAGTAGTTAGGTTGGTAATGAAGGTAGTTTGTTGGTATATTTTCTTTTTCTGGCATTGATTATTGATTGTCTCACTGTTCCTGCATTGCTAGTCACCTGAGTTGTTGTACTGTATTGTGATTGTACTGCTATGCATTTTTTCCATCTTACTGTACCTTTGATTGTTAGGACTGTTATGTAGTAAGGTTAGTGCACCAAACTTATACGTAGCTGTTTTTCCACAACTTTAAAACTGGTCTTTTTGCAGACCTTGTCAGCACAAGTACTTTCATCAATCAGCACACTGAAGTACGTGTTTCAGTTCACACAACCATTAGTCTTCAGCAACCTCTTCTATCACACTGTCATGTACAATAATAATATTCAATATAGATTAATAAAATGTCAAAAATTCCTGCCAGAAATAAAACTGCAAAACTCTTAAATCAGCATACATGTGGTGAGTCAGAATAACTAAAATATAAAGTTGCTTGCTATAGCACCAAGACAAAATTAGAGGTCAACTCTCTAGATGTAATGTCTAATGCAGTGGTTCTCAAATGCAGTTCACAGGACTCCACACAGTTGATATTTTCCAGGTCACCTGACAGGTGCACTTTGTATCACCAACTGTCACATTTTAAATATCCATAAGTGACCTGGAAAACATGAGCTGTGTGGGGTCCTGAGGACTGAATTTAAGAAACTCTGGTCTAGTGATTCCAAAAGGTCTCCTTGTTCTTTGGGGTATGTGGTAGTACACTCTGGACAAGTTCAGTTACAGTGATTGGAAGGTGGCTTAGAGCACACACAAAGATGTGGGTTTTATTGGCATGTTATGTGTGTGTCGCGGGGTTGTAGGTTAAAATGTTTGTGCATACAGACACTCAACTGCTCACATTGGAGGCAAGGGTGTTGCTGCCAAAGGTTTAGGGCAGGCATTCCCAACCACGGTCCTCAAGGCACACTAACAGTGCAGGTTTTAGTGATATCCAGGCTTCAGCACAGGTGACTTAATTAGTAGCTCAGTTATTTTGATTTAACCATCTGTGCTGCAGCCTGGATATCACTAAAACCTGCACTTTTGGTGTGCCTTGAGGACCGTGGTTGGGAATGCCTGGTTTAGGGAGTACAGCTGCTATGGGGCCCAGAGCTGAGAGGCGCCCATCTTCCTTGTCAAAGTTACATGTATTATTTGGAAGCCAAGCTCAGATGAAGAAACTGCACCAGACATAGATCTAAAGACATACCAATTGGTATTTCAGCATCTAGGTACACTGAAAGTGGGCAACTCAGTTTTTACAACATTTGGATGCATGAATGTACATCAATGAAGGACTTTGTAGAAGCATTTCCATAAAGTCACAGATGGGTAACCACCAAAAGACGCAGACACAGGGATGTGTTCAACTCAGAATCAGGCCCAATATGTCTTGTTTTGTTTATTTATATATTATTAACTACTTGATCATCCCTACTGTATGCATATTTTCCAAGGGCAATGGTGGTCTAAAGTGCAGTACACTGTTAAATGTGCAAAGCGACCCAAAACAAGTAAAACTACTATAAAGGGAATGCATAAGACAATGTGTAATGGAGCAGATTGGTTTATAATGTTAAATAATTTGTACCAGCATTTAAAATGTCTACACGTTTTAGCTGTTTCCTGAAAAACTCAATTGATAAAGCAAAATAAAAATGTTACATTAAGGAAAATAAGGTAAATCTATCCTTATATCTCCTCCAGTAGATGAGGAAGTCTATCTAGACTTTCTCTACTATTCAAAGATAATCCTCTGCACTTTTCACTGTACCTAGTTAAATTATGTATCATAAATACACAAAACAGACTGCAAAAGCAGGAAAATATTGATTTATTTGTAAACCCTCTTTCCCAGAAACTACTTTATAGATTGCCAGCATATTAAATTGAACTTTAAAATTAGAACTAAACATTATAATAAAATAAAGCAGTAAGAACCTTCTCACAAACTTATAGGACAGTGGTTAGGAATTGAGGGATGCCTGAAACAGGTTTGTAATTGTAAATTGTGAGTTTAAAAGAAATATAATGAAATGTAAAAGTTGCTAAAATATTTTTATTAAATTATGTTTTAATTAGGTTATATTGTAGCCTTTGTTTTGCAGATTCATATCTGTATACAGTATGTTAATGATATTATCAAAGATTTAAGGTATAATTTTCCTTATGAATATAATAACACAATTTATTATAATAATACTCCTGAGTATCACTGCTCATCTGATTTATTTCCCCAGGGCCTTTATCACTATAATAAAAATCATGATCAGATTGAATTGTTGGTAAGGGTATGCTGCACATGCAAGAGCCAGCGGGTTTGTCATTTTAATTTCTTTCATACTGTAGTATGATAAAAAAGTTCACTCTAATCATGATTGTGAGACAGATGAGACAAAGCAGTATTACTTACCATCCTAATTCCTTGCCTTATATTTATCTTTAATTTAATTTTTTTAATAAATACTATATTGCATTTAATAAAAAATAAAAATAAATCCCTCACTGTTGGAGTCTGGAAAAGAAAACTAAGAATGCCTTTTCGTAAATAGTGTACTAAAGAAAATAAATGTACTTTGTTTTATCTTTAGTGATGTATTGTAAGGCTTAAAGATATTTTAATTATAATTTATAAAATGTAATAAAAGCTGAATGATGTGATAGAAAGTTGATACGTCCCAAAGTCTATTTTCGGGTGGAATTATGATATTATTATTAATTATTATTATTATTATTATTATTATTATTATTATTAATTCCATCAATACACACTGGTTTTAACTTTTTCTTGATTTACAATAAACATTATGGCCATTATTTTAATTTGAAGTAAAATGGGAGATTAAAGTCTGAAACTGAACTCTACTTTTAATAATTGCTAGCTGTGCACTATTCACCATAAAGCATACAGTAACTCTTTGAAAAATTACTATTTTACCCAGATAGAGACATTTCTGCCTTTGATTTATTTATTTTTTCAAACTTTGCCTTAGATTGATATATGTTATTACTATACTTTGTAAGAGTGTTAATGAGACAATTTACACACATACTTTATATAGTGTGGACTCAATTTATATATTTTTTATTTAATTTGATGTTAAATGTTAATGAACAAAAATAATACTCAGGGTATTATATATAAGTATGCATTTAGAGCATAACAGGTTAAAAACAAGAGTTTATTATGCCCATATTATTGTATGATAGAAGTTCATTTTGATATGCTACACAGGAAGTTTATGTTTTACATTATGTTTTATCTCATAGATGTCTGAAGTGGTTTTATTATGAACTCCACAAATCAGATGAAGTTGACATATTTTATCATTAGAGGCATCTCAGATGATCCAGTACTTCAGGTTCCGATCTCCTTTCTGGTTTTACTCATTTATCTCACAACTCTTGGTGGTAACATGACCATTCTTCTACTAATCTGCTTCGAACACCATCTTCACAGTCCCATGTACTTCTTTCTGGCCAACTTGTCCATCCTGGATATATCGTCAACCACAATAACTCTACATAAGGTCTTTGTTAATCTAATATCACAGGATAAAACAATATCACTCCAGGCTTGCATGGCACAAATGTACATGTTTGCAGTCTTAACAGGAGATGAGCTGTTACTTCTGACAGCCATGAGTTACGATCGATATGTGGCAATCTGTAACCCCTTATGTTATCACTTGATCATGAACTTTAGGTTTTGTGCTCTATTAGCTGTTACCTGTTGGATTTTGGGTTTTTTGGAAGCTATACCTCATGTTGTTATTTTATCAGGAATATCTTGTTATAGATCTCGGGAAATAAACCACTTTTTCTGTGATCTTTTGCCTCTAATCAAACTCTCCTGTTCTGACACATCTATTATTTATCTTATAATTTTTATTAGTGGTCTTATCCACTTTATGTTGTCCTTCATTTTTACCTTTATCCCTTATATATACATTATTTTTACTATTCTAAATATGCAATCCAGCAGTGGAAGACATAAAGCTTTTTATACATGTTCTCAACACTTCACAGTAGTCATCCTTCTCTACACAACGTTGATTCTTCAATACCTGAGACCAACTGCTTTGGAAAACTTAGATTACAACAAACTATTCTCAGCAGCTGTTCCTATGCTCAATCCACTGATTTACAGCTTAAAGAATAAAGATGTGAAGACAGCTTTAAGGCAAAGATTGAAATTGTTTGGATATTTTAAAGGTTGATTAAAACAACACATCAATATATACACCAATATATATTACCTTTCCAAATACTGCTAAAAATTTAATTGGATATTTTTATTACAGGAATGCATTGTACTGGTATTTTTTCCCTTTCATAAAACTTTAAAATTCATTAACGCAATCTTTACATCTTGTTATGTTTACATATTCTTACATGGATCATAAAGTGACATTACAAGGTTGCTCCCTCTTCACACTTTATTTGATATACACATTTTTAGTATTAATCCCTCACTTACCCATAGTATGCCATTAAATAATACATCTGTATGGAAGTATAGTATATATATTGGCATTAGTGAAGTACCTGAGCTTTAGATTGTTCCATACATATTGTTAAGAAAAAAAATAATATCTTGAAATAACTACTTGTTAAGATTTTTGAAAATAATAACAATTATAGTTGTTTTCATATGACTTTTAACTTTAATTTGATTTCAAGGTCTCCTGATGAATTCCTTGTATGTCGTGAACAAGTTCTTTCAGCTAAATCAAGCATTTCATGGCCACTTCCTCAAGAGATCAAAGAAACTTTGGGTCTGTCTTGATCATCTATTTGCATACTTACAGTAGCACTCAGTTTACTCCACAAAAGAGAAGATTTTAGTTAATGTACAGTATATTGTGTAGGGACTTATAATATCACTTGTTATACAGTTTTGCATCTGAATTTCATCTTTATTGTAAATGTGACTAAACCTTGAAATGTAATTTTACCTAAATACTACATACAGTCAGGACTTTGACTGAGTGCAAACTGTGTGCCAAACCCTCCAGATTTTAGTCGAGACTCACCTCATCTGCTATTGTGGGTAATCTCTCTGCAGCATTCTCTTTGCACTTCTTGTATGGTCACTGAGAAGTCCTGTAAGGAATGAGATTTCAAGTCAAGCCCTTTATGCAGGTCATAAAATCTAAAACAATTTCTATTATGTTTAGAATCTACAGATATTTTACCTAAATCCTTTTAATATAAGACATAATTATTATTTATGATTTATTACCAGTTATTTATATAGCACACACATATTCTGCATCTGTGTACATAGACGTGTTTCGTCCCACAATGAACCGGGACTTTCTCAAGACAGTCTTGAGAAAGTCCCAGTGCATTGTGGGACAAAATGCATTGACCAGAGCAGCATATGATATCTTCACTCCAGACCTCCTCCACACTACCTATTGAGACCAACATAGCTATATGTACACAGATCCTGCTGCTCGATTAAGCCCTACACAGCAAGACCAGCTTCCATAGTGGTGATTATCACAACCGGGAGAGCTACAGGGAGCAGGCGCTCGTGACCGGACAGCGGCTCCTGTGGCTAAATCATCTGGCGCTATTGGAAAACATCAAACAGAGACACCCGTGACCAGCCAGAAGTCCCGCCAGCGGTGAGTGGCTCACCATCGGGAGAAATAGTTTGAAGTGGAGTTACACGTGGTTTATTACAAACAGAGGCACCAGGAAGGGTAATTATACTGCCTTATAGTGCTTGGAAAGTAAACTAATTAGCCGGGATGCCGGCAATTGCAGCACTATTTATTTATATATACAGTATCCAACTCCGAGGTACAGTACATACCAGCTAATGCTGACACTATTTGGATACAAATAGCTGCTGTGAATACAATTGTTACAAAATAACTCAAACATATTTTCTCTATTTTTGGGGGAGGATACAGTCTGCGAGTTTGTCAAATTTGTTACTACTGTAAGTTATATAATACTGCCAAATGAACTGATATACTCTTTTTAATGTTATGCATACAGTATGTACAGTAGAATTAATATCTGATATCATTGCTCTCCATGGAATTTCATTGAAATTTTATTGTTTTTGATGTATATTTCTGATTGTGATTATACAATAAATGTGTTATTATATAAATACAGGCCTTCTTAATATTAATCCTTAATACTTATTCATTTCTGAGGACTAATAATTTGATAAAAACTATTTTCTGATTTGATACAAGTATTTGTGAAACTAAGTATCCACAAATACAGTAATTATCTATTTGTTTAGACATAAGAATGTTTTGACAAGAAAAAAAACACTCTAATTTTAATGCACAACAAATTTACATGTTTGCATGCTCTAAAATTACAAATATGATTTTGTTTTTTGCACCATCAGGGGTTAATAAAATCACATATACATACAGTACAATAACACACCATTGTATCGATTCATAGGGGGACAGTGAAAAGTAACTCTATATCACTTGTTCCAACTCTAGCATTTTATGTTAAGAATATTGAATACTGACAAAAAATATGATAGTTCCTTTATTTCTGGGAGCTTTTTTTCTCTAAACATAAATTACATACAGTAAATACATTGTGTATTTTAACATAAACTGGTTGTCCCACATAAGGTACAATATTGGTGGTCATTCCGAATTGATCGCTAGCTGCATTCGTTCGCAGCGCAGTGATCTGGCTAAAAAAAAGTCAGTTCTGCGTATGCATATGCGGTGCAATGCGCACGGGCAATGTACGGACAGAACGAACGATGCCGTTTTGCACAGGGTCTAGCAATGCATTTCAGTCGCACTGGTTGCCGCAGAGTGATTGGCATGAAGTGGGCATTTCTGGGTGGCAACTGACCGTTTTCAGGGAGTGTACGGAAAAATGCAGGCTTGCCAGGGAAAATGCAGGCGTGGCTGGGCGAACGCTGGGCGGGTGTGTGATATCAAATCCGGAACTGAATAATCTGAAGCGATCGCAAGCGCTGAGTAGTTTTTGATTTACTCTGAAACTACACAAAAAAAATGTGCAGGCGCTCTGCGATAAAATCGTTTGCACTTCTGCTAAGCTAAAATACACTCCCAGTGGGCGGCGGCATAGCATTTGCATGGCTGCTAAAAGCTGCTAGCGAGAGATCAACTCGGAATGACCCCCATTGTTATAAGAGATGCTAAAATAGCAAAATCATGGTGAGGTTAAAATTTTAATTGCTCCAAATTACTTGAAAAATCGTGATGGGTGATCATACTTTAAAAAAAATATATATATATATATATTTAATGCATGAAACACAAGTTAGATATATAATATGGAAAAGTGAAACAAGTTGTTTTCTTTGACAGTGGGGCAAGTAGAATTTACTTGTGTGTGTTTTATGTAAAGATGTGCGGTGGACACTTTTCTTGTTTTGTGTTTTGCTTTTAGATCTGGATCCCCGCTCCAGACCTACTCACAGATTGTGATCAGTTCAGTCAGTTTCGTTCCTGGTTTGACGTCACAAACACGCCCTGCGTTCGGCCAGCCACTCCCCCATTTCTCCAGCCACTCCCGCGTTTTTCCTTGGCACGCCTGCGGTTTTCCGCAAACGCCGTGAAAACGCTGAGTTGCCGCCCAGAAACACCCACTTCCTGTCAATCACACTACGATCACTCCAGCGTTGAAAAAACTTTGCTCGAGCTTGTGTAAATCTACTAAGTTCTTAGTTAAATTACTAAGCGCATGCGCTCTGCGTACCATGCGCATGCGCATTTTCCACCTATTTGCAGCGTTGCGAAAATCGGCAACGAGCGAACAACTCGGAATGACCCCCATTGTGAGACTGAGATGTAATGAATAGTCACTTTCTATAGGGAAGCAATTTTATATATATATATATATATATATATTATATAAATGTATGAGTAAAATGTTATTATGAAAACCGTATTAAATTTTGTTTATCAGAAGAATATTTTTTTTTTAAATTTTTTGTTTTACCAAAATGCCATAAAGGGTTGTGGGAGGGAGGAGGGGGGGGGGGGGGGCACCTGACAATTTTATGGCAGGGAGCTGCAAAATGTATAGTTACGCCACTATAAGAAAGAGACCCGTACTGATACGCTATTGTTTAATATCTATGTGTTACACATTATTTTTTATTGGTGTTAGCCAGGGCTACTTAATTACTACACTATTAGACGCTTGTTTTCTGCCCCCTCTTGTTTAAGATTTATCGCCATTCTACCTACCGGCATATTGAAGAAATGAGCTACCACCCATGGAAGGAAGTGGGATAAGTGTGACCATATTTTCTTGTTATTCAACTGTTGAGCCTCTATCTCAGCCACTTATTCAGTAGAAAAGGTGTGGCACCTATACCCTAACTTTGGAATATATATATATATATATATATATATATATATATATAATATTAGAGATGTGCAGCGGGCACTTTTCGTGTTTTGTGTTTTGGTTTTGGATCATCGCTCGTGTTTTGGATCTGGATTAGTTTTGCCAAAATCACCCTTTCGGGTTTTGGTTTTGGATCAGGATGATTTTTGAAAAACATAAAAACAGCTAAAATCACAGAATTTGTGGGTAATTTTTATCCTACGGTATTATTAACCTCAATAGCATTCATTTCCACTAATTTCCAGTCTATTCTGAACACCTCACACCTCACAATATTGTTTTTAGGCCAAAAGGTTGCACCAAGGTCCCTGGATGACTAAGCTAAGCAACACAAGTGGGCGGCACAAACACCTGGCCCATCTAGGAGTGGCACTGCAGTGGTAAACAGGATTGCAGTTTTAAAAAATAGGCCCCAAAGAGCACATAATGCATAGAAAAAAAGAGGTGTACCGAGGTTGCTGGATGACTAATTTTAGCAACACAAGTGGGTGGCACAAACACCTGGCCCATCTAGGAGTGGCACTGCAGTGGCAGACAGGATGGCAGTTTTAAAAAATAGGCCCCAAAGAGAACTTAATGCAAAGGAAAAAAAAGAGGTGCAAGATGGAATTGTCTTGGGCCCTCCCAACCACCCTTATGTTGTTTAAACAGGACATGCACAGTTTAATAAACCCATCATTTCAGCAACAGGTGATCCCCCTGGAAAAAGCTTGCCAAGATCTCCGAATCATAGCTAGCTTCAAACATACCACCTCCATATTTGATGACTTTTCACATTATGAGAAGCGGTAAGAGGACAGTGTCAAGAAGGTGATTACAAATTAGAGAGGCACATGCAATCAGGAACAACACACAGGCTTTCACCTCCACTCCTATATTGGTGTGGAACAGAAAGGACTTCAACCAAGCAAATATATAATTATTAATTACCACATTACCGGACAAACTGAAAAACTAGGGGCCAAAACCTCCAAAATTGTACCCCCTTCTCCATTTTTAGGGATAAGGATAATCTTAGATTTAATGCTGGGATGCAAATAAACTGGTGTATACCACAGAATCAAGATTGGATATTTTCCCCTCCATGGAGTCTGGAGACTTATTTAGTGAAAATCTCATGGGTTTCTTTTTTTTCCATTTTTTAATTGCATTTTTATTTTGTGGCACATGCCTTATTTTTGTTTTTCACAGCTCCAAGATACACACATGTGAGCATACCTGTGTGTCCCAGTTACACACATGTGAGCATACCAGTGTGTCTTATTTATTGTATTCATATTTTATTTTTAAATAAAGCAGGCCCTTAGATGTTTTAGCAGCCCCTCCTGAGCCCCCACAGCAGCCCCGGATGGGGCAAGTTGAGTTCGAGTTTTTGTTATTGAGCCCCTGCCCTAGTGGAGCTTATCACTCTACAGTCCAAACTCATTTCATACTATAAGTAGGACTGTGGGAGGAAGGAATGCTATCCTCCATGCCCACAGCATGACTTAGCCTGGCAAGCCAGTCATCTTAGTGGCTGTAAGCCACCATGAGACTTCATACTGGGCCTTATTTAGTAACTGTTTGTGCCTCACAGGAGCACCTGGCCCATCTAGTGCTGCAGTGCAATGGAAAACTGATGCAATGCAAGATCACTGAAACTCTGTTCTTCTAACACCGCAAGATCATGCGATAACCCTACGCAGCCCTTATGAAAAGAAGTTACCTGAACAAAAAATGTGCATCTCCTAAATAAATAATCCCAAAATGTGGAACATCAATAATAAATAAAAATTAAGGTTGACTAATTGGAGCCATTCATTTGAGTGAGTCCCTAACATGAAATAATTGAGAAGAAGCTCTCTTTAATGCTCCGGCAGAAAACATCATGTTTACCTCTCAGGCAGTTGCGCTGGATTATGATTCAGTCTCTTGTGAGTCACACTGACTTTGGCCACAAATGTGGTCTCTCCCCACTTTATTTAAAAACACTTCAGCAATTTCCATCTCCACCTTTGAGGCTAGTTTTCGCAAATCTGTTTGTGATGTTGAAGCTTGTTTCATATCTGCTCTAGGCTTTCTTTTAAACCTAGGATCAAGTACAGCAGCACCCCTGGATTTATACAGCATAGGCAGCACCCCTGGAGAATTACACAGCACAGCAGACAGGCAACAGCACCCATGGACTTAAACTGCAGTGTGGCATCACCCCTGGACTGATAGGGCAAAGGGGCAGCACCCATATAGGGCAGAACCCATGCAATGATGTGGCAAAGAAAAGACTTGCAAGATGGAATTGTCCTTGGACCCTCCCACCCACCCTTATGTTGTATAAACAGGACATGCACACTTTAACAAACCAATCATTTCAGCAACAGGGTCTGCCACATGACTGTGGCTGAAATGATTGCTTTGTTTGGGCCCCACCAAAAAAGAAGCAATTCATCTATCCTTGCACAAACTGGCTCTACAGTGGCAAGATGTCATCCTCATCCTCAGATCCTCCCTTCAGTGTTTAGATCCTCATCCTCACAGAGAAATACTATTCAAACAAACAAACCACATCATTTAGGTGTCAGTGGACTGCTTACGCTATTATACAAAGTTTCTGAACTTGACAATGACTTATGATAAATGCGCTGCAGGTGACGTATAAGGGACGTTTTTCTTAGGTGGTTAACTTCCTTACCCCTACTAATTATGGATTGACAAAGGCAACAGGTGGCTTGACACATGTGGTCTAGAATTATGGAGAAATAATTCCACAGCAAAAAGGTGGTTTTTTTTGGTATTTTGCCCAGGCATGACAATGAGCTTTTTCATCCCATTGCCAACAACTGTCTCCACTGGTGCCTTATTCAAACAAACCAAATTACCATCAGAATCACCATTGTTAACTTCCTCCGCAGTGCCAGTTACACCCAAATCCTTCTCATCCTGGTGTACTTCTACAGTGACATCCTCAATCTCAATATCAGCAACTGGACTGATGGTGCTCCTCCCAGCACTTTCAGGGGCGTGGAAATGGTGGTAGGAGCCTCCTTTTCCCATACAGTGTTGTGGAGGTCATGCCTAGACATCACAACTGCGGACAGTGTCAGCACACCTGTATTTTCATAATACCCCTGTAATTTTACAGCATACAAGACAAGGCCAGTGTACATTTATTTTCACTGCACCCTAGAATTATTACAGCATACAAGACAGGGCCAGTGTACATTTTTTTACTGCACCCTAGAATTATTACAGAATACAAGACAGGGCCAGTGTACATTTATTTTACCACACCTCTGAATTTTACATCATACAAGGCCAGTGTAATGTTATTTGAACAGCAGCACCCCTATATTTTACAGCATACAGGAGCAGTGTGCTTTTAATTTTTAACAACTGCACCCCTGACTTTTTATTGCATACAGGGCCAGTGTAATGTTATTTGAACAGCAGCAACCCTATATTTTTCAGCATACAGGAGCAGTGTGCTTTTAATTTTTAACAACTGCACCCCTTAATTTTTACAACATACAGGACCAGCAGCACCCCTATATTTTACAACATGCAGGAGTAGGACAGTGCCCCTGCACCCTGTACAACACAGTGACAGCCAGGACAGAAACACCTATGTACAGCTGCAGCACCCAGCCATAACAGCACATGAAACACCAGTGACAGCCAGGATAGCACCCGTAACACAGCACAGCTACACCACAGTACCTGCAGCAGCACCCCTACAGAGCACACACTACCATCACCCGATACCACCACCCACAGAGAGAGAGACAAAGGTCTGTCTCCCTCACTCTCCAAGTCTGGAGTGAAAATGGTGACAACACATGGCTGTTTATATGGAATCCAATACCCGTGAGAATCCCACAAAGGGTTGATGGCGTTTTGCCTCGGTCTGGTTTCTGAGTCTGGCGGGAAGTCCCGAGCCGGACTCGGATCCTGGCTCGGAGCGTGAAATTCAGGGGGGTTCGGTTCTCAGGGAACCAAACCCGCTCATCTCTAGTTTTATGGAGGTTTGTTTTGGTTTTGCGTTTTTGTAATATAAACTTATTTTTATGTAAGTAGTGAAACAAAGTTAGGATGCCTGTTAATTTGATAGTAAGTACAAAATGTATATGGTATTGAAAGACGAAACAGTGACTTGCGCCCTAGCTGCAGCTTGGCACTCGTCCAATAGAACACCACTTCCTTCTTAGATATACAGATACACAGGGCCGGATTAACAATGGGGCGGATGGAGCTGCAGCTCCAGGCCCCCTACTGAAAATAGGCCCACAGGATCTCCTGCAGTGCTGCCAGTGTTGACAGGGAAAAGTTTTTCCTGTCACCACCAGCAGCTCACTCCCTTCCCTCACCTCAGCCAGCCGACAAAACTCCTTCCTATCTAACAGTCAGATTGGGCCACCCGACCTGTAAGAAGCTCCGCCCCCGTTTTTGCGAAAGCTCCACTTCACACACCAGACAAGCGGTGCCTCCCTCACCTGACAGAGACACCACCTCCCGCAGCAGAAGCTCCCCCACAGCCATCAGAAGCTCCGCCCACAGTACCCGACAGAAGCTCCGCCTCCCGCAGCCGTCACAAGCTCCGCCCCTGACCCCTTCCAGAAGCTCCCGCTCCCCGACAGAAGCTTCTCCTCCAGCAGCCGTCAGAAACTCCACAGCCATCAGTAGCTCCGCCTCCTGCACCCGTCAGAAACTCTGCCTCCCGCACCTGTCACAAGCCCGCCTCCTGTACCAGTTGGAAGTTTGGAAGCTCCGCAGTCACAATGTCCGGGTAAGAACTTGAAGTTCAGAACTTTTTTAAGCTAGATCGGCAGCACGTGAGTAGAGCTGGGGGTCATTGGGGATGCTAGGGGGGTGGTGGTGAGTAATTGACTGCTTAGGACAGAGGTTTAATACTTGGTTGTCAGGAATTTCACAATGCAGCCAATATCACAGGGTTCACAGCTCTTCCTGTGGATATGCTCCGCCCCATGACACCATTTTTGCTCCTACCCTGCTGCTCTTCCACCAGTATCTATGCTTTCTAGGGATCGGCATTGGCCTGATTGGTAGCCGCCTAATAGTAAGTAGTATTACTTACACCCACCCTCCCTCCGTGCAGTGCTCTCTAACAGCCTCCCTTCCGCGACGCTACCTACACCCTCCCGCACCACTACCTACACCCTCTCTCCCGTGCCGCTAACTACAACCTCCCTCCCCGCTAACTACACCCTCCCTCCCGCACCGCTACCTACACCCTCCCGCACCGCTACCTACACCCTCCCTCACACGCTGCTCCCTACACCCTCCCTCCCGCACCGCTAGCTACACCCTCCCTCCCGCGCCGCTACCTACACCCTCCCGCACCGCTACCTACACCCTCCCTCCCGCGCTGATACCTACACCTTCCCTCCCGCACCGCTACCTACACATTCCCTCCCGCGCCGCTACTTACACCCTCCCGTGCCGCTACCTACACCCTCCCGTGCCGCTACCTACACCCTCCCTCACACGCTGCTCCCTACACCCTCCCTCCCGCACCGCTACCTACACCCTCCCTCCCGCGCCGCTACCTACACCCTCCCGCACCGCTACCTACACCCTCCCTCCCGCGCTGATACCTACACCTTCCCTCCCGCGCCGCTACCTACACATTCCCTCCTGCGCCGCTACCTACACCCTCCCTCACGCGCTGCTCCCTACACCCTCCCTCCCGCATCGCTACCTACACCCTCTCTCCCGCGCCGCTAACTAAACTCTCCATCCCCGCTAACTACACCCTCCCTCCCGCGCCGCTACCTACACCATCCCTCCCCCGCCGCTACCTACACCCTCCCGCACCGCTACCTACACCCTCCCTCACGCGCTGCTCCCTACACCCTCCCTCCCGCACCGCTACCTACACCCTCCCTCCCGCGCTGATACCTACACCTTCCCTCCCGCACCGCTACCTACACATTCCCTTCCGCGCCGCTACCTACACCCTCCCGTGCCGCTACCTACACCCTCCCTCACGCGCTGCTCCCTACACCCTTCACTGATCCCTACTGCAATCCCGGGATTGAGCGTTTTTCAATCCCGAATCTCGGGAATGAAAAACAGCCCAGGATTGGCCTCCCTAATGCTTTCCTCTCCAGCTGTATCTCTGCCCCCTCCCCACCTGTATCTCTGCCCCCTCCCCACCTGTATCTCTGCCCCCTCCCCACCTGTATCTCTGCTCCCTCTCCACCTGTATCTCTGCCCCCTCCCCACCTGTATCTCTACCCCCTCCCCACCTGTATCTCTACCCCCTCCCCACCTGTATCCCTGCTCCCTCTCCACCTGTATTCCTGCCCCCTCCCCACCTGTATCTCTGCCCCCTCCCCACCTGTATCCCTGCTCCCTCTCCACCTGTATCCCTGCTCCCTCTCCACCTGTATCCCTGCTCCCTCTCCACCTGTATCTCTGCCCCCTCCCCACCTGTATCTCTGCCCCTCCCCACCTGTATCCCTGCTCCCTCTCCACCTGTATTCCTGCTCCCTCCCCACCTGTATCCCTGCTCCCTCTCCACCTGTATCTCTGCCCCCTCCCCACCTGTATCTCTGCCCCCTCCCCACCTGTATCCCTGCCCCCTCCCCACCTGTATCTCTGCCCCCTCCCCACCTGTATCTCTACCCCCTCTCCACCTGTATCTCTACCCCCTCCCCACCTGTATCGTTGCTTCCTTTCCACTTGTATCCCTGCTCCCTCTTCACCTGTATCTCTGCCCCCTCCCCACCTGTATCCCTACCCCCTCCCCACCTGTATCTCTGCCCCCTCCCCACCTGTATCTCTACCCCCTCCCCACCTGTATCTCTACCCCCTCCCCACCTGTATCTCTGCCCCCTCCCCACCTGTATCCCTGCTCCCTCTCCACCTGTATTCCTGCTCCCTCTCCACCTGTATCCCTGCTCCCTCTCCACCTGTATCTCTGCCCCCTCCCCACCTGTATCTCTACCCCCTCCCCACCTGTATCCCTGCCCCCTCCCCACCTGTATCTCTGCCCCCTCCCCACCTGTATCTCTGCCCCCTCCCCACCTGTATCCCTGCTCCCTCTCCACCTGTATCTCTGCCCCCTCCCCACCTGTATCTCTGCCCCCTCCCCACCTGTATCCCTGCCCCCTCCCCACCTGTATCCCTGCTCCCTCTCCACCTGTATCCCTGCTCCCTCTCCACCTGTATCTCTGCCCCCTCCCCACCTGTATCTCTGCCCCCTCCCCACCTGTATCCCTGCCCCCTCCCCACCTGTATCCCTGCTCCCTCTCCACCTGTATCCCTGCTCCCTCTCCACCTGTATCTCTGCCCCCTCCCCACCTGTATCTCTGCCCCCTCCCCACCTGTATCTCTGCCCCCTCCCCACCTGTATCCCTGCCCCCTCCCCACCTGTATCTCTGCCCCCTCCCCACCTGTATCTCTGCCCCCTCTCCACCTGTATCTCTACCCCCTCCCCACCTGTATCCCTGCCCCCTCCCCACCTGTATCTCTACCCCCTCCCCACCTGTATCCCTGCCCCCTCCCCACCTGTATCTCTGCCCCCTCCCCACCTGTATCTCTACCCCCTCCCCACCTGTATCTCTACCCCCTCCCCACCTGTATCTCTGCCCCCTCCCCACCTGTATCCCTGCTCCCTCTCCACCTGTATCTCTGATCCCTCTCCACCTGTATCCCTGCTCCCTCTCCACCTGTATCTCTGCCCCCTCCCCACCTGTATCTCTACCCCCTCCCCACCTGTATCCCTGCCCCCTCCCCACCTGTATCTCTACCCCCTCCCCACCTGTATCCCTGCTCCCTCTCCACCTGTATCTCTGCCCCCTCCCCACCTGTATCTCTGCCCCCTCCCCACCTGTATCCCTGCTCCCTCTCCACCTGTATCTCTGCCCCCTCCCCACCTGTATCTCTACCCCCTCCCCACCTGTATCCCTGCCCCCACCCCACCTGTATCTCTACCCCCTCCCCACCTGTATCCCTGCTCCCTCTCCACCTGTATCTCTGCCCCCTCCCCACCTGTATCTCTGCCCCCTCCCCACCTGTATCCCTGATCCCTCTCCACCTGTATCTCTGCCCCCTCCCCACCTGTATCCCTGCCCCCTCCCCACCTGTATCTCTACCCCCTCCCCACCTGTATCCCTGCCACCTCCCCACCTGTATCTCTACCCCCTCCCCACCTGTATCCCTGCCCCCTCCCCACCTGTATCTCTGCCCCCTCCCCACCTGTATCTCTGCCCCCTCCCCACCTGTATCTCTGCCCCCTCCCCACCTGTATCTCTGCCCCCTCTCCACCTGTATCTCTGCCCCCTCTCCACCTGTATCTCTACCTCCTCCCCACCTGTATCTCTGCCCCCTCCCCACCTGTATCTCTGATCCCTCTCCACCTGTATCTCTACCTCCTCCCCACCTGTATCTCTGCCCCCTCTCCACCTGTATCTCTACCCCCTCCCCACCTGTATCTCTGATCCCTCTCCACCTGTATCTCTACCTCCTCCCCACCTGTATCTCTGCCCCCTCTCCACCTGTATCTCTACCCCCTCCCCACCTGTATCTCTGATCCCTCTCCACCTGTATCTCTGATCCCTCTCCACCTGTATCTCTACCTCCTCCCCACCTGTATCTCTGCCCCCTCTCCACCTGTATCTCTACCCCCTCTCCACCTGTATCTCTGATCCCTCCCCACCTGTATCTCTGATCCCTCTCCACCTGTATCTCTACCTCCTCCCCACCTGTATCTCTGCCCCCTCTCCACCTGTATCTCTACCTCCTCCCCACCTGTATCTCTACCCCCTCCCCACCTGTATCCCTGCTCCCTCTCCACCTGTATTCCTGCCCCCTCCCCACCTGTATCTCTGCCCCCTCCCCACCTGTATCCCTGCTCCCTCTCCACCTGTATCCCTGCTCCCTCTCCACCTGTATCCCTGCTCCCTCTCCACCTGTATCTCTGCCCCCTCCCCACCTGTATCTCTGCCCCTCCCCACCTGTATCCCTGCTCCCTCTCCACCTGTATTCCTGCTCCCTCCCCACCTGTATCCCTGCTCCCTCTCCACCTGTATCTCTGCCCCCTCCCCACCTGTATCTCTGCCCCCTCCCCACCTGTATCCCTGCCCCCTCCCCACCTGTATCTCTGCCCCCTCCCCACCTGTATCTCTACCCCCTCTCCACCTGTATCTCTACCCCCTCCCCACCTGTATCGTTGCTTCCTTTCCACTTGTATCCCTGCTCCCTCTTCACCTGTATCTCTGCCCCCTCCCCACCTGTATCCCTACCCCCTCCCCACCTGTATCTCTGCCCCCTCCCCACTTGTATCTCTACCCCCTCCCCACCTGTATCTCTACCCCCTCCCCACCTGTATCTCTGCCCCCTCCCCACCTGTATCCCTGCTCCCTCTCCACCTGTATTCCTGCTCCCTCTCCACCTGTATCCCTGCTCCCTCTCCACCTGTATCTCTGCCCCCTCCCCACCTGTATCTCTACCCCCTCCCCACCTGTATCCCTGCCCCCTCCCCACCTGTATCTCTGCCCCCTCCCCACCTGTATCTCTGCCCCCTCCCCACCTGTATCCCTGCTCCCTCTCCACCTGTATCTCTGCCCCCTCCCCACCTGTATCTCTGCCCCCTCCCCACCTGTATCCCTGCCCCCTCCCCACCTGTATCCCTGCTCCCTCTCCACCTGTATCCCTGCTCCCTCTCCACCTGTATCTCTGCCCCCTCCCCACCTGTATCTCTGCCCCCTCCCCACCTGTATCCCTGCCCCCTCCCCACCTGTATCCCTGCTCCCTCTCCACCTGTATCCCTGCTCCCTCTCCACCTGTATCTCTGCCCCCTCCCCACCTGTATCTCTGCCCCCTCCCCACCTGTATCTCTGCCCCCTCCCCACCTGTATCCCTGCCCCCTCCCCACCTGTATCTCTGCCCCCTCCCCACCTGTATCTCTGCCCCCTCTCCACCTGTATCTCTACCCCCTCCCCACCTGTATCCCTGCCCCCTCCCCACCTGTATCTCTACCCCCTCCCCACCTGTATCCCTGCCCCCTCCCCACCTGTATCTCTGCCCCCTCCCCACCTGTATCTCTACCCCCTCCCCACCTGTATCTCTACCCCCTCCCCACCTGTATCTCTGCCCCCTCCCCACCTGTATCCCTGCTCCCTCTCCACCTGTATCTCTGATCCCTCTCCACCTGTATCCCTGCTCCCTCTCCACCTGTATCTCTACCCCCTCCCCACCTGTATCTCTACCCCCTCCCCACCTGTATCCCTGCCCCCTCCCCACCTGTATCTCTACCCCCTCCCCACCTGTATCCCTGCTCCCTCTCCACCTGTATCTCTGCCCCCTCCCCACCTGTATCTCTGCCCCCGCCCCACCTGTATCCCTGCTCCCTCTCCACCTGTATCTCTGCCCCCTCCCCACCTGTATCTCTACCCCCTCCCCACCTGTATCCCTGCCCCCTCCCCACCTGTATCTCTACCCCCTCCCCACCTGTATCCCTGCTCCCTCTCCACCTGTATCTCTGCCCCCTCCCCACCTGTATCTCTGCCCCCTCCCCACCTGTATCCCTGATCCCTCTCCACCTGTATCTCTGCCCCCTCCCCACCTGTATCCCTGCCCCCTCCCCACCTGTATCTCTACCCCCTCCCCACCTGTATCCCTGCCCCCTCCCCACCTGTATCTCTACCCCTCCCCACCTGTATCCCTGCCCCCTCCCCACCTGTATCTCTGCCCCCTCCCCACCTGTATCTCTGCCCCCTCCCCACCTGTATCTCTGCCCCCTCCCCACCTGTATCTCTGCCCCCTCCCCACCTGTATCTCTGCCCCCTCTCCACCTGTATCTCTGCCCCCTCTCCACCTGTATCTCTACCTCCTCCCCACCTGTATCTCTGCCCCCTCCCCACCTGTATCTCTGATCCCTCTCCACCTGTATCTCTACCTCCTCCCCACCTGTATCTCTGCCCCCTCTCCACCTGTATCTCTACCCCCTCCCCACCTGTATCTCTGATCCCTCTCCACCTGTATCTCTACCTCCTCCCCACCTGTATCTCTGCCCCCTCTCCACCTGTATCTCTACCCCCTCCCCACCTGTATCTCTGATCCCTCTCCACCTGTATCTCTGATCCCTCTCCACCTGTATCTCTACCTCCTCCCCACCTGTATCTCTGCCCATTCTCCACCTGTATCTCTACCCCCTCTCCACCTGTATCTCTGATCCCTCCCCACCTGTATCTCTGATCCCTCTCCACCTGTATCTCTACCTCCTCCCCACCTGTATCTCTGCCCCCTCTCCACCTGTATCTCTACCTCCTCCCCACCTGTATCTCTGCCCCCTCCCCACCAGTATCTCTGCCCCCTCTCCACCTGTATCTCTACCTCCTCCCCACCTGTATCTCTGCCCCCTCCCCACCTGTATCTCTGATCCCTCTCCACCTGTATCTCTACCCCCTCCCCACCTGTATCTCTGCCCCCTCCCCACCTGTATCTCTGATCCCTCTCCACCTGTATCTCCACCCCCTCCCCACCTGTATCCCTGCCCCCTCCCCACCTGTATCTCTGCCCCCTCCCCACCTGTATCTCTGCCCCCTCCCCACCTGTATCTCTGCCCCCTCCCCACCTGTATCTCTGCCCCCTCCCCACCTGTATCTCTGCCCCCTCTCCACCTGTATCTCTGCCCCCTCTCCACCTGTATCTCTACCTCCTCCCCACCTGTATCTCTGCCCACTCCCCACCTGTATCTCTGATCCCTCTCCACCTGTATCTCTACCTCCTCCCCACCTGTATCTCTGCCCCCTCTCCACCTGTATCTCTACCCCCTCCCCACCTGTATCTCTGATCCCTCTCCACCTGTATCTCTACCTCCTCCCCACCTGTATCTCTGCCCCCTCTCCACCTGTATCTCTACCCCCTCCCCACCTGTATCTCTGATCCCTCTCCACCTGTATCTCTGATCCCTCTCCACCTGTATCTCTACCTCCTCCCCACCTGTATCTCTGCCCCCTCTCCACCTGTATCTCTACCCCCTCTCCACCTGTATCTCTGATCCCTCCCCACCTGTATCTCTGATCCCTCTCCACCTGTATCTCTACCTCCTCCCCACCTGTATCTCTGCCCCCTCTCCACCTGTATCTCTACCTCCTCCCCACCTGTATCTCTGCCCCCTCCCCACCTGTATCTCTGCCCCCTCTCCACCTGTATCTCTACCTCCTCCCCACCTGTATCTCTGCCCCCTCCCCACCTGTATCTCTGATCCCTCTCCACCTGTATCTCTACCCCCTCCCCACCTGTATCTCTGCCCCCTCCCCACCTGTATCTCTGATCCCTCTCCACCTGTATCTCTACCCCCTCCCCACCTGTATCTCTGCCCCCTCTCCACCTGTATCTCTGCCCCCTCCCCACCTGTATCTCTACCTCCTCCCCACCTGTATCTCTGCCCCCTGCCCACCTGTATCTCTGCCCCCTCCCCACCTGTATCTCTACCCCCTCCCCACCTGTATCTCTACCCCCTCCCCACCTGTATCTCTACCCCCTCCCCACCTTATCTCTACCCCCTTCCCACCTGTGTCTCTGCCCCCTCTCCACCTGTATCTCTGCCCCCTCCCCACCTGTATCTCTGCCCCCTCTCCACACATGTTTCTGCTTTCTCTCAACCCGTGCTTCCGCCTACCTCTCACACTTGTGTCTCTGCCACCTTCACTACTTGTCTCTCTGCCACCTTAACTGCCTGTGTGTCCACCCCTCTTCTCACCTGAGCCTTCCTACTTGCGCCTCTGCTTCGTTCCCCACTTGGGTCTTTGCCCCCTCCTTACTTGTTTCTCTGCATTCTCCCCACTGTGTCCCTTCCCCCTTCACCACCTATGCTTATGGCCCCGTTTACACATGTGACTCTATCCCCCTATCCAGCTGTATCTCTTCCACCCCACCTGTGGTTCTACCTTCTCTATACCTGTGCTTCCACCTCCCTCTCCACCTCTCCAAAAGCATCTCTGTCTCCCTTCACACCTGTATCTTTTCCCCCCTCTCCACCTGTATCTCTATCTTCCTCTCCACCTATCCATCTACTATTCTGCCTCACTCTCCACCTGTGGTACTACTCCCTTCGACCCATGCTTCCGCCCATCTCACTGTAACCAGTTTCGCAGGGACAGAGCTCACTCACAAGCTCTGTCTCTGAATATGATAATTGATACATCCTTGTGATGTATTCAGTCATCTCAATGTGATTTTGGTCGAATTTATCACATTCTATTCACATCTGAGATGTGGATTGTAATAAATATGCCCCATAGTGCAGAGATGTAGTGTAGTAGTAATTGTACTAAGCAGTGATAAGAGCGGAGAAGTGAGCCAATGGAGAAGTTGTCCCATCAACCAATCAGCATTGACGTAACATTTATCATTTGCAAACTATAAAAGTATACAGAGCAGTTCCACTGGCTCACTTCTCCACTTTTATCACTGCTTAATACATCTCCACCATAGTTAAGAGATGTAGTATGAGGAGGGAGTGCAGTGATGTAGTATGCCACCACACACCCCTACCCTCCCAGGGAGAAATTCTGTGACGCTAATCACACCCACTGCGTGGCGCGCAATAGGCCCTTCATAAATTTCAGCTCCAGGCCCATGTGGACCTTAATCTGGCACTGCAGATACATATGATGAACGATCTCCAAGCGCTGCTACATAAAACTCGAAATCCTTATATCCTGGGAATTTTCTAAGAAACAGAATATAACACCATATATGAGAAAGTCCTCAATCTGTTTGTTGCAATCCTGTTCTGTCACGGAGACTAACCTTGTTCACAAACCCTATGTTCCCATAAAGGTTTCTTTCAAGAGTTTCTCACTACTTCCATGCACTATACAGTTATACCAATGGCATCCATCCATCAAAACATGGCTTACCTTTATAAGGAGCCCTATATGCACCAAAAGGTATCTTTAGCGCTCCTTCCTTCACCGGGATTTTCCTGTATTCCAGATATAGCCTTTCATGCAATATTAAAAATCCAACTGCATGTTCTCTCATAAAAAACACAATTTATTTTCACCCAACAGTGAAAAAAATACAGAACAATAAAAACAATAAAAACAAGGAACCCCCTATCGACAGGCAAGGCCACTTCCACTCATACCCCTTAGATAGAATAGGGGATGTGTATACACCGCTAAGATAATTGGTAGTTATACTCAATCTCAGTGGATGTCCACATAGGTGGTGGGATTCAAGCCTGGGGTCCTTCTGTCATAAAACCAACGCGTTTCGGATGTAAATCCTTCCTCAGGGTGTGATTTTGGAAGTGACCTTCTCGGTCTTATATACCCACTAACCCTCATCACATGACAGTGTTCACCAATAAGATTCCAACAATATCAAATCATATGTTTTTACATGACTGACTTCTCTCCAATCATTAACATATATATAATCTGCATATATCCCTAACAATGATTTTAATTTTTCCAAAAATTCATTTAAAATAACCCTAAAAACTTTAAATTCATATTAATTGGCTATATCTAAAACCCGGTTGTAATCCAAATGTATTCCATCCTTATATAATAATGTTCCAGTTCCTGGATTTTATTGTCCTTATATTATCCAGGTCAAGCAGCATCATTCTCCTCCTTCAATGACGTAATATCCTTTTCCTAGTTTGTTTCACCCGTTGCCTTGGATTCCGCACGTACATACTCTGTGTTGTCATAGTGTAATCTCCTCCCCGCTGTTGTCCTGGTTACGGGGAGTGTTTACTGTAATTAGGGAACATACGTCATCCCCTCCTCATCCGCCCTGTGGTTGAATCGGCCGGGAGGTTCCGTATCTTACGCGACTTCCGGAATTTGGAACGCAAACCGGAAGTCGACATCTCACCGCTATGGAACCATACCGCTGTTCCATATATCCCATTCAGACATAGGAGGAAGAGACAAAATATCAATTATGTTATTCATGATACCATACTCATTTCAAATGATATTTATATATCTCTATTCTTAATTGATACATCAGTAACATTCATTCCCTATAAAAACCAGCATATTTAGCACCAATTACGCATTCTCCATACCATACCCATAATTCAGAGAAACCATTTGGTCTCAAAATCCATGTTGAGACCATTTGGATGTAATGTTTTTAATTCAAATATTTTTCTCATTTCTGCCTTCGCTAATTGTTCCTCATCATCATTTCTTCGCCAATTTGGACTTATACACATAATGGCACAGAAATTCACAAGCTGATTAATATTGCAATTGTGCACATTTTTAAAATGAAGTGAAACGTTATGCGTTTCCAGCCCATTCTTTATATTTCTGACATGCTCTGCCATGCGTACCTTCAGTGTCCTTGTGGTACGCCCCACATATTGGGACCCACATGCACACTGTAATAGATATACACAGTTTTTTGTGGAGCAAGTCAAGAA
Organism: Pseudophryne corroboree; assembly: GCF_028390025.1. Taxonomy (NCBI): domain Eukaryota; kingdom Metazoa; phylum Chordata; class Amphibia; order Anura; family Myobatrachidae; genus Pseudophryne; species Pseudophryne corroboree. The sequence goes on along the minus strand of NC_086451.1, from coordinate 425,714,663 downwards.
ATCCCTAATCGGATATACTTGTTTGGTATACGTAGAAGTATATTCAGTGATCTTATTCCTTTTATCCTTACAGGAGCGGCACATCTTACATGAGCCGCACCTGTAAAATCCTTTGGATTTGATCCTTGTTTGCATTTTTGGGACCGCTATAACACTGCTGACAATACCATCTTTTAAATTTCTCGCTTTCCGATAAACAAATCTAGGGCCTTTAGACACATATCCTTCCAGTGAGGGATCTCTAATCAAAATGTCCCAATGTTTTCTTACTATCTTTTCTATCTGTTTATGCTGACTATTATATCCTGTGACAAAGGCTACTTCATCATTCCTCCTATTTTCAGTAACCTTAACTTTTTTGATGATATTAGTGCGATCCAGATTGGTCCCTACTTTCCTAGCTTTTTCTATTACTTGGGGGTCATATCCTTTTTCCAACAGATGTTCCTGCAAAACATCTGCCTGCTGTTCATATACCTCTATGTCCGTACAGTTTCTTCTAATGCGGTGGAATTGGCTCATTGGAATGCTCCGCAGCCAATTCATATGGTGGTTGCTTGTAAACTCAATGAATGAGTTGCAATCCGTATCTTTTACAAAATTGCTGGTTTTAATTACCCCATCCTCCACATAAATTCTTAGATCTAGGAAATTGACCTCTACTTCACTAATATTGAATGTGAGTTTAATGTTATATCGATTATCATTTAAATGTGCACAGAAGGTATCCAAAGTGCTACGGTCTCCTCCCCAAACAAAGACAACATCATCAATATAACGATGCCATGACACCAGACTGGCGCCATGTTGATGGCCCCCCCATACTGAATTCTCCTCCCAGAGGGCCATAAACAAGTTTGCATAACTGGGCGCCAGTCTGGTGCCCATAGCTGTACCTGTCAGCTGCAGATAAAAAGAGTCATGGAACCAAAAAAAGTTATTTTTAAGTATCAAAGATATACCCTCCAGGATAAAGTCCCTCTGTTTTTCCTCCATCTGATGCTTCTCTAGAAAGAATCTAATCGCTTCCAAGCCATGTTCATGTTCTATAATCGTGTACAGCGATGTCACGTCAGCCGTCACTAAAAAGAACCCAGGTTTCCATTCTATCTCTGTAAGTTTATTGATAGTATCAATGGTGTCCTTCAAATGGGACTGGGTTAATTTAACCATAGGTTGCAATTTCCTATCAATAAACATAGACAGATTAGATAGACAGGAGTTCGTGCCAGCCACAATGGGCCGTCCTGGCGGTCTTTCCTTGTTCTTATGAATTTTAGGAAGTACATAAAGTACTGGTACAGAGGGACTTATAATGGTGATAAACTCATTATCTTCTTTAGATATTACCTCCCCAGACATGTATATGGCTAGAAATGTCCTAAGTTTCTCCTCAATATTAGATGTCGGGTTGCCCCTTAATTTTTTATATGTATTCCCATCCTGTAATTGTCGAAAGACCTCAGCATTGTAATCTTCTAGGTTCATGATGACCACACTGCCCCCCTTATCGGCGGGTTTGACCACTATATTTTTATTCTCTCTCAGGGTTGTAATAGCACCACGTTCCTCCTTGGTAAGGTTCGTTCTTCTATTGGGTCTTAGTTTAATACTTTCAAGGTCGCTTTTAACCGATTTCTCAAATGCTTCTATGAAGCTCCCCTTTTTGTGCCTAGGGTAAAACGTGGATTTCCGTCTCAATTTAATTTCCCCCTCAACCAGTGGTATACTTGATTCAGGTTTATCATCAAAAAATCTTTTCAACGTGAGGCGTCTGATAAATCTTTCTATGTCTACATATACATCGAATTTGTCACAACGATTAGATGGGGCAAATTTGAGACCCTTTTTTAGGATTTCCTCCTCATATTTGGTCAGTTGATTATCACTTAGATTATATATCTTAGTGGTACTCTTAGAGTTGACCTGGTTCTCCAGGGCCACTGGGGTTTCTATCTCCTTACTATTATTTTGTATAGAGTCCAATTCATTATTTAAAGCTCTAACCTTTCGTCTCCTCTTTGAATTAAGAGATTTATATTTCCCCCCTCTTTTGCCCCTAGTTCTCATTTTGCCCTCAATTAACCCCATCTTTTGTGGTTCCTTTCTCTCACCTCTAAAAAATGATTATTATGTCTGTGGTTATCCTGATCATCTCTCCCCCTTGAATTAATTTGTCTATACTCTTCCCTTCCATTCCTCCAACTAAGATCTTCCTGATGTCTCCTATTTCTCCATTTCCTATCATCCTCTCTCTGCATATTGAATCTTCCATTATTAACCTGATCATAATAATTTCTTTTTTCGTCCTGGTTATTTCTATATGTACGATTAAACCTCTGGTGCTTCCCAACATAATATGTATTTTTTTCATTAACATAATATTTCCCCAATTTCCTTTTAGTATTTTCCTTAATCGGAGTTTCCTCTGTATTCCTCTTATCGTCTCTTTCCTGGGATTTAGCTTCTCCCCTCTTTCTCTTAACCTCTTCAGTATCCCTAAGGTACTTCTTACGTTTTTTATCTTTTATTTCCCTCTCATTCCTTGATACCTTCTTAATAACCTCATCCTCCATTTCTTTAAAATCTCTGAGTTCCGAAAAGGGTTCTACCAGAGATCTCAACATATCGATCTCTTCCTCTATGCCTTTAAGGATCTTACTTTTTTCTCCCATAATTAACTGCATAAGGGAGTACGAGCAACCATCAAGGATCTTTTGCCATTCATTTCGGAAGTCAGTCGACTCATTGTTAAAGGAGGGTGTTTTAATAATTTTTAAACCCTTTGGTACCAATCCCTCCGAACAATATTTCTCGAGAAACGCTATCTCCCACCATACTTTACTTTCTCTTATAAGTAGCTTTTCTAATTTGGACATTGCCTCCTCTAAATTATTATCCATCAGCTCTACATCTCTATTCTCTCTGAATAGACCATCAATCTGGGCCTGCCTATTGGCCCTATGCGAAAACATATTTTAGGCAGCAAGACACAATTATATGGTAAAAAATGAATACAGTATTGAAAGACGAAACAGTGACTTGCGCCCTAGCTGCAGCTTGGCACTCGTCCAATAGAACACCACTTCCTTCTTAGATATACAGATACATATGATGAACGATCTCCAAGCGCTGCTACATAAAACTCGAAATCCTTATATCCTGGGAATTTTCTAAGAAACAGAATATAACACCATATATGAGAAAGTCCTCAATCTGTTTGTTGCAATCCTGTTCTGTCACGGAGACTAACCTTGTTCACAAACCCTATGTTCCCATAAAGGTTTCTTTCAAGAGTTTCTCACTTCTTCCATGCACTATACAGTTATACCAATGGCATCCATCCATCAAAACATGGCTTACCTTTATAAGGAGCCCTATATGCACCAAAAGGTATATTTAGCACTCCTTCCTTCACCGGGATTTTCCTGTATTCCAGATATAGCCTTTCATGCAATATTAAAAATCCAACTGCATGTTCTCTCATAAAAAACACAATTTATTTTCACCCAACAGTGAAAAAAATACAGAACAATAAAAACAATAAAAACAAGGAACCCCCTATCGACAGGCAAGGCCACTTCCACTCATACCCCTTAGATAGAATAGGGGATGTGTATACACCGCTAAGATAATTGGTAGTTATACTCAATCTCAGTGGATGTCCACATAGGTGGTGGGATTCAAGCCTGGGGTCCTTCTGTCATAAAACCAACGCGTTTCGGATGTAAATCCTTCCTCAGGGTGTGATTTTGGAAGTGACCTTCTCGGTCTTATATACCCACTAACCCTCATCACATGACAGTGTTCACCAATAAGATTCCAACAATATCAAATCATATGTTTTTACATGACTGACTTCTCTCCAATCATTAACATATATATAATCTGCATATATCCCTAACAATGATTTTAATTTTTCCAAAAATTCATTTAAAATAACCCTAAAAACTTTAAATTCATATTAATTGGCTATATCTAAAACCCGGTTGTAATCCAAATGTATTCCATCCTTATATAATAATGTTCCAGTTCCTGGATTTTATTGTCCTTATATTATCCAGGTCAAGCAGCATCATTCTCCTCCTTCAATGACGTAATATCCTTTTCCTAGTTTGTTTCACCCGTTGCCTTGGATTCCGCACGTACATACTCTGTGTTGTCATAGTGTAATCTCCTCCCCGCTGTTGTCCTGGTTACGGGGAGTGTTTACTGTAATTAGGGAACATACGTCATCCCCTCCTCATCCGCCCTGTGGTTGAATCGGCCGGGAGGTTCCGTATCTTACGCGACTTCCGGAATTTGGAACGCAAACCGGAAGTCGACATCTCACCGCTATGGAACCATACCGCTGTTCCATATATCCCATTCAGACATAGGAGGAAGAGACAAAATATCAATTATGTTATTCATGATACCATACTCATTTCAAATGATATTTATATATCTCTATTCTTAATTGATACATCAGTAACATTCATTCCCTATAAAAACCAGCATATTTAGCACCAATTACGCATTCTCCATACCATACCCATAATTCAGAGAAACCATTTGGTCTCAAAATCCATGTTGAGACCATTTGGATGTAATGTTTTTAATTCAAATATTTTTCTCATTTCTGCCTTCGCTAATTGTTCCTCATCATCATTTCTTCGCCAATTTGGACTTATACACATAATGGCACAGAAATTCACAAGCTGATTAATATTGCAATTGTGCACATTTTTAAAATGAAGTGAAACGTTATGCGTTTCCAGCCCATTCTTTATATTTCTGACATGCTCTGCCATGCGTACCTTCAGTGTCCTTGTGGTACGCCCCACATATTGGGACCCACATGCACACTGTAATAGATATACACAGTTTTTTGTGGAGCAAGTCAAGAAATCCCTAATCGGATATACTTGTTTGGTATACGTAGAAGTATATTCAGTGATCTTATTCCTTTTATCCTTACAGGAGCGGCACATCTTACATGAGCCGCACCTGTAAAATCCTTTGGATTTGATCCTTGTTTGCATTTTTGGGACCGCTATAACACTGCTGACAATACCATCTTTTAAATTTCTCGCTTTCCGATAAACAAATCTAGGGCCTTTAGACACATATCCTTCCAGTGAGGGATCTCTAATCAAAATGTCCCAATGTTTTCTTACTATCTTTTCTATCTGTTTATGCTGACTATTATATCCTGTGACAAAGGCTACTTCATCATTCCTCCTATTTTCAGTAACCTTAACTTTTTTGATGATATTAGTGCGATCCAGATTGGTCCCTACTTTCCTAGCTTTTTCTATTACTTGGGGGTCATATCCTTTTTCCAACAGATGTTCCTGCAAAACATCTGCCTGCTGTTCATATACCTCTATGTCCGTACAGTTTCTTCTAATGCGGTGGAATTGGCTCATTGGAATGCTCCGCAGCCAATTCATATGGTGGTTGCTTGTAAACTCAATGAATGAGTTGCAATCCGTATCTTTTACAAAATTGCTGGTTTTAATTACCCCATCCTCCACATAAATTCTTAGATCTAGGAAATTGACCTCTACTTCACTAATATTGAATGTGAGTTTAATGTTATATCGATTATCATTTAAATGTGCACAGAAGGTATCCAAAGTGCTACGGTCTCCTCCCCAAACAAAGACAACATCATCAATATAACGATGCCATGACACCAGACTGGCACCATGTTGATGGCCCCCCCATACTGAATTCTCCTCCCAGAGGGCCATAAACAAGTTTGCATAACTGGGCGCCAGTCTGGTGCCCATAGCTGTACCTGTCAGCTGCAGATAAAAAGAGTCATGGAACCAAAAAAAGTTATTTTTAAGTATCAAAGATATACCCTCCAGGATAAAGTCCCTCTGTTTTTCCTCCATCTGATGCTTCTCTAGAAAGAATCTAATCGCTTCCAAGCCATGTTCATGTTCTATAATCGTGTACAGCGATGTCACGTCAGCCGTCACTAAAAAGAACCCAGGTTTCCATTCTATCTCTGTAAGTTTATTGATAGTATCAATGGTGTCCTTCAAATGGGACTGGGTTAATTTAACCATAGGTTGCAATTTCCTATCAATAAACATAGACAGATTAGATAGACAGGAGTTCGTGCCAGCCACAATGGGCCGTCCTGGCGGTCTTTCCTTGTTCTTATGAATTTTAGGAAGTACATAAAGTACTGGTACAGAGGGACTTATAATGGTGATAAACTCATTATCTTCTTTAGATATTACCTCCCCAGACATGTATATGGCTAGAAATGTCCTAAGTTTCTCCTCAATATTAGATGTCGGGTTGCCCCTTAATTTTTTATATGTATTCCCATCCTGTAATTGTCGAAAGACCTCAGCATTGTAATCTTCTAGGTTCATGATGACCACACTGCCCCCCTTATCGGCGGGTTTGACCACTATATTTTTATTCTCTCTCAGGGTTGTAATAGCACCACGTTCCTCCTTGGTAAGGTTCGTTCTTCTATTGGGTCTTAGTTTAATACTTTCAAGGTCGCTTTTAACCGATTTCTCAAATGCTTCTATGAAGCTCCCCTTTTTGTGCCTAGGGTAAAACGTGGATTTCCGTCTCAATTTAATTTCCCCCTCAACCAGTGGTATACTTGATTCAGGTTTATCATCAAAAAATCTTTTCAACGTGAGGCGTCTGATAAATCTTTCTATGTCTACATATACATCGAATTTGTCACAACGATTAGATGGGGCAAATTTGAGACCCTTTTTTAGGATTTCCTCCTCATATTTGGTCAGTTGATTATCACTTAGATTATATATCTTAGTGGTACTCTTAGAGTTGACCTGGTTCTCCAGGGCCACTGGGGTTTCTATCTCCTTACTATTATTTTGTATAGAGTCCAATTCATTATTTAAAGCTCTAACCTTTCGTCTCCTCTTTGAATTAAGAGATTTATATTTCCCCCCTCTTTTGCCCCTAGTTCTCATTTTGCCCTCAATTAACCCCATCTTTTGTGGTTCCTTTCTCTCACCTCTAAAAAATGATTATTATGTCTGTGGTTATCCTGATCATCTCTCCCCCTTGAATTAATTTGTCTATACTCTTCCCTTCCATTCCTCCAACTAAGATCTTCCTGATGTCTCCTATTTCTCCATTTCCTATCATCCTCTCTCTGCATATTGAATCTTCCATTATTAACCTGATCATAATAATTTCTTTTTTCGTCCTGGTTATTTCTATATGTACGATTAAACCTCTGGTGCTTCCCAACATAATATGTATTTTTTTCATTAACATAATATTTCCCCAATTTCCTTTTAGTATTTTCCTTAATCGGAGTTTCCTCTGTATTCCTCTTATCGTCTCTTTCCTGGGATTTAGCTTCTCCCCTCTTTCTCTTAACCTCTTCAGTATCCCTAAGGTACTTCTTACGTTTTTTATCTTTTATTTCCCTCTCATTCCTTGATACCTTCTTAATAACCTCATCCTCCATTTCTTTAAAATCTCTGAGTTCCGAAAAGGGTTCTACCAGAGATCTCAACATATCGATCTCTTCCTCTATGCCTTTAAGGATCTTACTTTTTTCTCCCATAATTAACTGCATAAGGGAGTACGAGCAACCATCAAGGATCTTTTGCCATTCATTTCGGAAGTCAGTCGACTCATTGTTAAAGGAGGGTGTTTTAATAATTTTTAAACCCTTTGGTACCAATCCCTCCGAACAATATTTCTCGAGAAACGCTATCTCCCACCATACTTTACTTTCTCTTATAAGTAGCTTTTCTAATTTGGACATTGCCTCCTCTAAATTATTATCCATCAGCTCTACATCTCTATTCTCTCTGAATAGACCATCAATCTGGGCCTGCCTATTGGCCCTATGCGAAAACATATTTTAGGCAGCAAGACACAATTATATGGTAAAAAATGAATACAGTATTGAAAGACGAAACAGTGACTTGCGCCCTAGCTGCAGCTTGGCACTCGTCCAATAGAACACCACTTCCTTCTTAGATATACAGATACATATGATGAACGATCTCCAAGCGCTGCTACATAAAACTCGAAATCCTTATATCCTGGGAATTTTCTAAGAAACAGAATATAACACCATATATGAGAAAGTCCTCAATCTGTTTGTTGCAATCCTGTTCTGTCACGGAGACTAACCTTGTTCACAAACCCTATGTTCCCATAAAGGTTTCTTTCAAGAGTTTCTCACTTCTTCCATGCACTATACAGTTATACCAATGGCATCCATCCATCAAAACATGGCTTACCTTTATAAGGAGCCCTATATGCACCAAAAGGTATATTTAGCACTCCTTCCTTCACCGGGATTTTCCTGTATTCCAGATATAGCCTTTCATGCAATATTAAAAATCCAACTGCATGTTCTCTCATAAAAAACACAATTTATTTTCACCCAACAGTGAAAAAAATACAGAACAATAAAAACAATAAAAACAAGGAACCCCCTATCGACAGGCAAGGCCACTTCCACTCATACCCCTTAGATAGAATAGGGGATGTGTATACACCGCTAAGATAATTGGTAGTTATACTCAATCTCAGTGGATGTCCACATAGGTGGTGGGATTCAAGCCTGGGGTCCTTCTGTCATAAAACCAACGCGTTTCGGATGTAAATCCTTCCTCAGGGTGTGATTTTGGAAGTGACCTTCTCGGTCTTATATACCCACTAACCCTCATCACATGACAGTGTTCACCAATAAGATTCCAACAATATCAAATCATATGTTTTTACATGACTGACTTCTCTCCAATCATTAACATATATATAATCTGCATATATCCCTAACAATGATTTTAATTATTCCAAAAATTCATTTAAAATAACCCTAAAAACTTTAAATTCATATTAATTGGCTATATCAAAAACCCGGTTGTAATCCAAATGTATTCCATCCTTATATAATAATGTTCCAGTTCCTGGATTTTATTGTCCTTATATTATCCAGGTCAAGCAGCATCATTCTCCTCCTTCAATGACGTAATATCCTTTTCCTAGTTTGTTTCACCCGTTGCCTTGGATTCCGCACGTACATACTCTGTGTTGTCATAGTGTAATCTCCTCCCCGCTGTTGTCCTGGTTACGGGGAGTGTTTACTGTAATTAGGGAACATACGTCATCCCCTCCTCATCCGCCCTGTGGTTGAATCGGCCGGGAGGTTCCGTATCTTACGCGACTTCCGGAATTTGGAACGCAAACCGGAAGTCGACATCTCATCGCTATGGAACGCATACCGCTGTTCCATATATCCCATTCAGACATAGGAGGAAGAGACAAAATATCAATTATGTTATTCATGATACCATACTCATTTCAAATGATATTTATATATCTCTATTCTTAATTGATACATCAGTAACATTCATTCCCTATAAAAACCAGCATATTTAGCACCAATTACGCATTCTCCATACCATATAAATATACCCATAATTTAGAGAAACCATTTGGTCTCAAAATCCATGTTGAGACCATTTGGATGTAATGTTTTTAATTCAAATATTTTTCTCATTTCTGCCTTCGCTAATCGTTCCTCATCATCATTTCTTCGCCAATTTGGACTTATACACATAATGGCACAGAAATTCACAAGCTGATTAATATTGCAATTGTGCACATTTTTAAAATGAAGTGAAACGTTATGCGTTTCCAGCCCATTCTTTATATTTCTGACATGCTCTGCCATGCGTACCTTCAGTGTCCTTGTGGTACGCCCCACATATTGGGACCCACATGCACACTGTAATAGATATACACAGTTTTTTGTGGAGCAAGTCAAGAAATCCCTAATCGGATATACTTGTTTGGTATACGTAGAAGTATATTCAGTGATCTTATTCCTTTTATCCTTACAGGAGCGGCACATCTTACATGAGCCGCACCTGTAAAATCCTTTGGATTTGATCCTTGTTTGCATTTTTGGGACCGCTATAACACTGCTGACAATACCATCTTTTAAATTTCTCGCTTTCCGATAAACAAATCTAGGGCCTTTAGACACATATCCTTCCAGTGAGGGATCTCTAATCAAAATGTCCCAATGTTTTCTTACTATCTTTTCTATCTGTTTATGCTGACTATTATATCCTGTGACAAAGGCTACTTCATCATTCCTCCTATTTTCAGTAACCTTAACTTTTTTGATGATATTAGTGCGATCCAGATTGGTCCCTACTTTCCTAGCTTTTTCTATTACTTGGGGGTCATATCCTTTTTCCAACAGATGTTCCTGCAAAACATCTGCCTGCTGTTCATATACCTCTATGTCCGTACAGTTTCTTCTAATGCGGTGGAATTGGCTCATTGGAATGCTCCGCAGCCAATTCATATGGTGGTTGCTTGTAAACTCAATGAATGAGTTGCAATCCGTATCTTTTACAAAATTGCTGGTTTTAATTACCCCATCCTCCACATAAATTCTTAGATCTAGGAAATTGACCTCTACTTCACTAATATTAATAGACAAATTAATTCAAGGGGGAGAGATGATCAGGATAACCACAGACATAATAATCATTTTCTAGAGGTGAGAGAAAGGAACCACAAAAGATGGGGTTAATTGAGGGCAAAATGAGAACTAGGGGCAAAAGAGGGGGGAAATATAAATCTCTTAATTCAAAGAGGAGACGAAAGGTTAGAGCTTTAAATAATGAATTGGACTCTATACAAAATAATAGTAAGGAGATAGAAACCCCAGTGGCCCTGGAGAACCAGGTCAACTCTAAGAGTACCACTAAGATATATAATCTAAGTGATTATCAACTGACCAAATATGAGGAGGAAATCCTAAAAAAGGGTCTCAAATTTGCCCCATCTAATCGTTGTGACAAATTCGATGTATATGTAGACATAGAAAGATTTATCAGACGCCTCACGTTGAAAAGATTTTTTGATGATAAACCTGAATCAAGTATACCACAGGTTGAGGGGGAAATTAAATTGAGACGGAAATCCACGTTTTACCCTAGGCACAAAAAGGGGAGCTTCATAGAAGCATTTGAGAAATCGGTTAAAAGCGACCTTGAAAGTATTAAACTAAGACCCAATAGAAGAACGAACCTTACCAAGGAGGAACGTGGTGCTATTACAACCCTGAGAGAGAATAAAAATATAGTGGTCAAACCCGCCGATAAGGGGGGCAGTGTGGTCATCATGAACCTAGAAGATTACAATGCTGAGGTCTTTCGACAATTACAGGATGGGAATACATATAAAAAATTAAGGGGCAACCCGACATCTAATATTGAGGAGAAACTTAGGACATTTCTAGCCATATACATGTCTGGGGAGGTAATATCTAAAGAAGATAATGAGTTTATCACCATTATAAGTCCCTCTGTACCAGTACTTTATGTACTTCCTAAAATTCATAAGAACAAGGAAAGACCGCCAGGACGGCCCATTGTGGCTGGCACGAACTCCTGTCTATCTAATCTGTCTATGTTTATTGATAGGAAATTGCAACCTATGGTTAAATTAACCCAGTCCCATTTGAAGGACACCATTGATACTATCAATAAACTTACAGAGATAGAATGGAAACCTGGGTTCTTTTTAGTGACGGCTGACGTGACATCGCTGTACACGATTATAGAACATGAACATGGCTTGGAAGCGATTAGATTCTTTCTAGAGAAGCATCAGATGGAGGAAAAACAGAGGGACTTTATCCTGGAGGGTATATCTTTGATACTTAAAAATAACTTTTTTTGGTTCCATGACTCTTTTTATCTGCAGCTGACAGGTACAGCTATGGGCACCAGACTGGCGCCCAGTTATGCAAACTTGTTTATGGCCCTCTGGGAGGAGAATTCAGTATGGGGGGGCCATCAACATGGCGCCAGTCTGGTGTCATGGCATCGTTATATTGATGATGTTGTCTTTGTTTGGGGAGGAGACCGTAGCACTTTGGATACCTTCTGTGCACATTTAAATGATAATCGATATAACATTAAACTCACATTCAATATTAGTGAAGTAGAGGTCAATTTCCTAGATCTAAGAATTTATGTGGAGGATGGGGTAATTAAAACCAGCAATTTTGTAAAAGATACGGATTGCAACTCATTCATTGAGTTTACAAGCAACCACCATATGAATTGGCTGCGGAGCATTCCAATGAGCCAATTCCACCGCATTAGAAGAAACTGTACGGACATAGAGGTATATGAACAGCAGGCAGATGTTTTGCAGGAACATCTGTTGGAAAAAGGATATGACCCCCAAGTAATAGAAAAAGCTAGGAAAGTAGGGACCAATCTGGATCGCACTAATATCATCAAAAAAGTTAAGGTTACTGAAAATAGGAGGAATGATGAAGTAGCCTTTGTCACAGGATATAATAGTCAGCATAAACAGATAGAAAAGATAGTAAGAAAACATTGGGACATTTTGATTAGAGATCCCTCACTGGAAGGATATGTGTCTAAAGGCCCTAGATTTGTTTATCGGAAAGCGAGAAATTTAAAAGATGGTATTGTCAGCAGTGTTATAGCGGTCCCAAAAATGCAAACAAGGATCAAATCCAAAGGATTTTACAGGTGCGGCTCATGTAAGATGTGCCGCTCCTGTAAGGATAAAAGGAATAAGATCACTGAATATACTTCTACGTATACCAAACAAGTATATCCGATTAGGGATTTCTTGACTTGCTACACAAAAAACTGTGTATATCTATTACAGTGTGCATGTGGGTCCCAATATGTGGGGCGTACCACAAGGACACTGAAGGTACGCATGGCAGAGCATGTCAGAAATATAAAGAATGGGCTGGAAACGCATAACGTTTCACTTCATTTTAAAAATGTGCACAATTGCAATATTAATCAGCTTGTGAATTTCTGTGCCATTATGTGTATAAGTCCAAATTGGCGAAGAAATGATGATGAGGAACGATTAGCGAAGGCAGAAATGAGAAAAATATTTGAATTAAAAACATTACATCCAAATGGTCTCAACATGGATTTTGAGACCAAATGGTTTCTCTAAATTATGGGTATATTTATATGGTATGGAGAATGCGTAATTGGTGCTAAATATGCTGGTTTTTATAGGGAATGAATGTTACTGATGTATCAATTAAGAATAGAGATATATAAATATCATTTGAAATGAGTATGGTATCATGAATAACATAATTGATATTTTGTCTCTTCCTCCTATGTCTGAATGGGATATATGGAACAGCGGTATGCGTTCCATAGCGGTGAGATGTCGACTTCCGGTTTGCGTTCCAAATTCCGGAAGTCGCGTAAGATACGGAACCTCCCGGCCGATTCAACCACAGGGCGGATGAGGAGGGGATGACGTATGTTCCCTAATTACAGTAAACACTCCCCGTAACCAGGACAACAGCGGGGAGGAGATTACACTATGACAACACAGAGTATGTACGTGCGGAATCCAAGGCAACGGGTGAAACAAACTAGGAAAAGGATATTACGTCATTGAAGGAGGAGAATGATGCTGCTTGACCTGGATAATATAAGGACAATAAAATCCAGGAACTGGAACATTATTATATAAGGATGGAATACATTTGGATTACAACCGGGTTTTAGATATAGCCAATTAATATGAATTTAAAGTTTTTAGGGTTATTTTAAATGAATTTTTGGAATAATTAAAATCATTGTTAGGGATATATGCAGATTATATATATGTTAATGATTGGAGAGAAGTCAGTCATGTAAAAACATATGATTTGATATTGTTGGAATCTTATTGGTGAACACTGTCATGTGATGAGGGTTAGTGGGTATATAAGACCGAGAAGGTCACTTCCAAAATCACACCCTGAGGAAGGATTTACATCCGAAACGCGTTGGTTTTATGACAGAAGGACCCCAGGCTTGAATCCCACCACCTATGTGGACATCCACTGAGATTGAGTATAACTACCAATTATCTTAGCGGTGTATACACATCCCCTATTCTATCTAAGGGGTATGAGTGGAAGTGGCCTTGCCTGTCGATAGGGGGTTCCTTGTTTTTATTGTTTTTATTGTTCTGTATTTTTTTCACTGTTGGGTGAAAATAAATTGTGTTTTTTATGAGAGAACATGCAGTTGGATTTTTAATATTGCATGAAAGGCTATATCTGGAATACAGGAAAATCCCGGTGAAGGAAGGAGCGCTAAATATACCTTTTGGTGCATATAGGGCTCCTTATAAAGGTAAGCCATGTTTTGATGGATGGATGCCATTGGTATAACTGTATAGTGCATGGAAGAAGTGAGAAACTCTTGAAAGAAACCTTTATGGGAACATAGGGTTTGTGAACAAGGTTAGTCTCCGTGACAGAACAGGATTGCAACAAACAGATTGAGGACTTTCTCATATATGGTGTTATATTCTGTTTCTTAGAAAATTCCCAGGATATAAGGATTTCGAGTTTTATGTAGCAGCGCTTGGAGATCGTTCATCATATGTATCTGTATATCTAAGAAGGAAGTGGTGTTCTATTGGATGAGTGCCAAGCTGCAGCTAGGGCGCAAGTCACTGTTTCGTCTTTCAATACTGTATTCATTTTTTACCATATAATTGTGTCTTGCTGCCTAAAATATGTTTTCGCATAGGGCCAATAGGCAGGCCCAGATTGATGGTCTATTCAGAGAGAATAGAGATGTAGAGCTGATGGATAATAATTTGGAGGAGGCAATGTCCAAATTAGAAAAGCTACTTATAAGAGAAAGTAAAGTATGGTGGGAGATAGCGTTTCTCGAGAAATATTGTTCGGAGGGATTGGTACCAAAGGGTTTAAAAATTATTAAAACACCCTCCTTTAACAATGAGTCGACTGACTTCCGAAATGAATGGCAAAAGATCCTTGATGGTTGCTCGTACTCCCTTATGCAGTTAATTATGGGAGAAAAAAGTAAGATCCTTAAAGGCATAGAGGAAGAGATCGATATGTTGAGATCTCTGGTAGAACCCTTTTCGGAACTCAGAGATTTTAAAGAAATGGAGGATGAGGTTATTAAGAAGGTATCAAGGAATGAGAGGGAAATAAAAGATAAAAAACGTAAGAAGTACCTTAGGGATACTGAAGAGGTTAAGAGAAAGAGGAGAGAAGCTAAATCCCAGGAAAGAGACGATAAGAGGAATACAGAGGAAACTCCGATTAAGGAAAATACTAAAAGGAAATTGGGGAAATATTATGTTAATGAAAAAAAGACATATTATGTTGGGAAGCACCAGAGGTTTAATCGTACATATAGAAATAACCAGGACGAAAAAAGAAATTATTATGATCAGGTTAATAATGGAAGATTCAATATGCAGAGAGAGGATGATAGGAAATGGAGAAATAGGAGACATCAGGAAGATCTTAGTTGGAGGAATGGAAGGGAAGAGTATAGACAAATTAATTCAAGGGGGAGAGATGATCAGGATAACCACAGACATAATAATCATTTTTTAGAGGTGAGAGAAAGGAACCACAAAAGATGGGGTTAATTGAGGGCAAAATGAGAACTAGTGGCAAAAGAGGGGGGAAATATAAATCTCTTAATTCAAAGAGGAGACGAAAGGTTAGAGCTTTAAATAATGAATTGGACTCTATACAAAATAATAGTAAGGAGATAGAAACCCCAGTGGCCCTGGAGAACCAGGTCAACTCTAAGAGTACCACTAAGATATATAATCTAAGTGATTATCAACTGACCAAATATGAGGAGGAAATCCTAAAAAAGGGTCTCAAATTTGCCCCATCTAATCGTTGGGACAAATTCGATGTATATGTAGACATAGAAAGATTTATCAGACGCCTCACGTTGAAAAGATTTTTTGATGATAAACCTGAATCAAGTATACCACAGGTTGAGGGGGAAATTAAATTGAGACGGAAATCCACGTTTTACCCTAGGCACAAAAAGGGGAGCTTCATAGAAGCATTTGAGAAATCGGTTAAAAGCGACCTTGAAAGTATTAAACTAAGACCCAATAGAAGAACGAACCTTACCAAGGAGGAACGTGGTGCTATTAAAACCCTGAGAGAGAATAAAAATATAGTGGTCAAACCCGCCGATAAGGGGGGCAGTGTGGTCATCATGAACCTAGAAGATTACAATGCTGAGGTCTTTCGACAATTACAGGATGGGAATACATATAAAAAATTAAGGGGCAACCCGACATCTAATATTGAGGAGAAACTTAGGACATTTCTAGCCATATACATGTCTGGGGAGGTAATATCTAAAGAAGATAATGAGTTTATCACCATTATAAGTCCCTCTGTACCAGTACTTTATGTACTTCCTAAAATTCATAAGAACAAGGAAAGACCGCCAGGACGGCCCATTGTGGCTGGCACGAACTCCTGTCTATCTAATCTGTCTATGTTTATTGATAGGAAATTGCAACCTATGGTTAAATTAACCCAGTCCCATTTGAAGGACACCATTGATACTATCAATAAACTTACAGAGATAGAATGGAAACCTGGGTTCTTTTTAGTGATGGCTGACGTGACATCGCTGTACACGATTATAGAACATGAACATGGCTTGGAAGCGATTAGATTCTTTCTAGAGAAGCATCAGATGGAGGAAAAACAGAGGGACTTTATCCTGGAGGGTATATCTTTGATACTTAAAAATAACTTTTTTTGGTTCCATGACTCTTTTTATCTGCAGCTGACAGGTACAGCTATGGGCACCAGACTGGCGCCCAGTTATGCAAACTTGTTTATGGCCCTCTGGGAGGAGAATTCAGTATGGGGGGGCCATCAACATGGCGCCAGTCTGGTGTCATGGCATCGTTATATTGATGATGTTGTCTTTGTTTGGGGAGGAGACCGTAGCACTTTGGATACCTTCTGTGCACATTTAAATGATAATCGATATAACATTAAACTCACATTCAATATTAGTGAAGTAGAGGTCAATTTCCTAGATCTAAGAATTTATGTGGAGGATGGGGTAATTAAAACCAGCAATTTTGTAAAAGATACGGATTGCAACTCATTCATTGAGTTTACAAGCAACCACCATATGAATTGGCTGCGGAGCATTCCAATGAGCCAATTCCACCGCATTAGAAGAAACTGTACGGACATAGAGGTATATGAACAGCAGGCAGATGTTTTGCAGGAACATCTGTTGGAAAAAGGATATGACCCCCAAGTAATAGAAAAAGCTAGGAAAGTAGGGACCAATCTGGATCGCACTAATATCATCAAAAAAGTTAAGGTTACTGAAAATAGGAGGAATGATGAAGTAGCCTTTGTCACAGGATATAATAGTCAGCATAAACAGATAGAAAAGATAGTAAGAAAACATTGGGACATTTTGATTAGAGATCCCTCACTGGAAGGATATGTGTCTAAAGGCCCTAGATTTGTTTATCGGAAAGCGAGAAATTTAAAAGATGGTATTGTCAGCAGTGTTATAGCGGTCCCAAAAATGCAAACAAGGATCAAATCCAAAGGATTTTACAGGTGCGGCTCATGTAAGATGTGCCGCTCCTGTAAGGATAAAAGGAATAAGATCACTGAATATACTTCTACGTATACCAAACAAGTATATCCGATTAGGGATTTCTTGACTTGCTACACAAAAAACTGTGTATATCTATTACAGTGTGCATGTGGGTCCCAATATGTGGGGCGTACCACAAGGACACTGAAGGTACGCATGGCAGAGCATGTCAGAAATATAAAGAATGGGCTGGAAACGCATAACGTTTCACTTCATTTTAAAAATGTGCACAATTGCAATATTAATCAGCTTGTGAATTTCTGTGCCATTATGTGTATAAGTCCAAATTGGCGAAGAAATGATGATGAGGAACGATTAGCGAAGGCAGAAATGAGAAAAATATTTGAATTAAAAACATTACATCCAAATGGTCTCAACATGGATTTTGAGACCAAATGGTTTCTCTAAATTATGGGTATATTTATATGGTATGGAGAATGCGTAATTGGTGCTAAATATGCTGGTTTTTATAGGGAATGAATGTTACTGATGTATCAATTAAGAATAGAGATATATAAATATCATTTGAAATGAGTATGGTATCATGAATAACATAATTGATATTTTGTCTCTACCTCCTATGTCTGAATGGGATATATGGAACAGCGGTATGCGTTCCATAGCGGTGAGATGTCGACTTCCGGTTTGCGTTCCAAATTCCGGAAGTCGCGTAAGATACGGAACCTCCCGGCCGATTCAACCACAGGGCGGATGAGGAGGGGATGACGTATGTTCCCTAATTACAGTAAACACTCCCCGTAACCAGGACAACAGCGGGGAGGAGATTACACTATGACAACACAGAGTATGTACGTGCGGAATCCAAGGCAACGGGTGAAACAAACTAGGAAAAGGATATTACGTCATTGAAGGAGGAGAATGATGCTGCTTGACCTGGATAATATAAGGACAATAAAATCCAGGAACTGGAACATTATTATATAAGGATGGAATACATTTGGATTACAACCGGGTTTTAGATATAGCCAATTAATATGAATTTAAAGTTTTTAGGGTTATTTTAAATGAATTTTTGGAATAATTAAAATCATTGTTAAGGATATATGCAGATTATATATATGTTAATGATTGGAGAGAAGTCAGTCATGTAAAAACATATGATTTGATATTGTTGGAATCTTATTGGTGAACACTGTCATGTGATGAGGGTTAGTGGGTATATAAGACCGAGAAGGTCACTTCCAAAATCACACCCTGAGGAAGGATTTACATCCGAAACGCGTTGGTTTTATGACAGAAGGACCCCAGGCTTGAATCCCACCACCTATGTGGACATCCACTGAGATTGAGTATAACTACCAATTATCTTAGCGGTGTATACACATCCCCTATTCTATCTAAGGGGTATGAGTGGAAGTGGCCTTGCCTGTCGATAGGGGGTTCCTTGTTTTTATTGTTTTTATTGTTCTGTATTTTTTTCACTGTTGGGTGAAAATAAATTGTGTTTTTTATGAGAGAACATGCAGTTGGATTTTTAATATTGCATGAAAGGCTATATCTGGAATACAGGAAAATCCCGGTGAAGGAAGGAGCGCTAAAGATACCTTTTGGTGCATATAGGGCTCCTTATAAAGGTAAGCCATGTTTTGATGGATGGATGCCATTGGTATAACTGTATAGTGCATGGAAGAAGTGAGAAACTCTTGAAAGAAACCTTTATGGGAACATAGGGTTTGTGAACAAGGTTAGTCTCCGTGACAGAACAGGATTGCAACAAACAGATTGAGGACTTTCTCATATATGGTGTTATATTCTGTTTCTTAGAAAATTCCCAGGATATAAGGATTTCGAGTTTTATGTAGCAGCGCTTGGAGATCGTTCATCATATGTATCTGTATATCTAAGAAGGAAGTGGTGTTCTATTGGACGAGTGCCAAGCTGCAGCTAGGGCGCAAGTCACTGTTTCGTCTTTCAATACTGTATTCATTTTTTACCATATAATTGTGTCTTGCTGCCTAAAATATGTTTTCGCATAGGGCTAATAGGCAGGCCCAGATTGATGGTCTATTCAGAGAGAATAGAGATGTAGAGCTGATGGATAATAATTTGGAGGAGGCAATGTCCAAATTAGAAAAGCTACTTATAAGAGAAAGTAAAGTATGGTGGGAGATAGCGTTTCTCGAGAAATATTGTTCGGAGGGATTGGTACCAAAGGGTTTAAAAATTATTAAAACACCCTCCTTTAACAATGAGTCGACTGACTTCCGAAATGAATGGCAAAAGATCCTTGATGGTTGCTCGTACTCCCTTATGCAGTTAATTATGGGAGAAAAAAGTAAGATCCTTAAAGGCATAGAGGAAGAGATCGATATGTTGAGATCTCTGGTAGAACCCTTTTCGGAACTCAGAGATTTTAAAGAAATGGAGGATGAGGTTATTAAGAAGGTATCAAGGAATGAGAGGGAAATAAAAGATAAAAAACGTAAGAAGTACCTTAGGGATACTGAAGAGGTTAAGAGAAAGAGGGGAGAAGCTAAATCCCAGGAAAGAGACAATAAGAGGAATACAGAGGAAACTCCGATTAAGGAAAATACTAAAAGGAAATTGGGGAAATATTATGTTAATGAAAAAAATACATATTATGTTGGGAAGCACCAGAGGTTTAATCGTACATATAGAAATAACCAGGACGAAAAAAGAAATTATTATGATCAGGTTAATAATGGAAGATTCAATATGCAGAGAGAGGATGATAGGAAATGGAGAAATAGGAGACATCAGGAAGATCTTAGTTGGAGGAATGGAAGGGAAGAGTATAGACAAATTAATTCAAGGGGGAGAGATGATCAGGATAACCACAGACATAATAATCATTTTTTAGAGGTGAGAGAAAGGAACCACAAAAGATGGGGTTAATTGAGGGCAAAATGAGAACTAGGGGCAAAAGAGGGGGGAAATATAAATCTCTTAATTCAAAGAGGAGACGAAAGGTTAGAGCTTTAAATAATGAATTGGACTCTATACAAAATAATAGTAAGGAGATAGAAACCCCAGTGGCCCTGGAGAACCAGGTCAACTCTAAGAGTACCACTAAGATATATAATCTAAGTGATTATCAACTGACCAAATATGAGGAGGAAATCCTAAAAAAGGGTCTCAAATTTGCCCCATCTAATCGTTGGGACAAATTCGATGTATATGTAGACATAGAAAGATTTATCAGACACCTCACGTTGAAAAGATTTTTTGATGATAAACCTGAATCAAGTATACCACAGGTTGAGGGGGAAATTAAATTGAGACGGAAATCCACGTTTTACCCTAGGCACAAAAAGGGGAGCTTCATAGAAGCATTTGAGAAATCGGTTAAAAGCGACCTTGAAAGTATTAAACTAAGACCCAATAGAAGAACGAACCTTACCAAGGAGGAACGTGGTGCTATTACAACCCTGAGAGAGAATAAAAATATAGTGGTCAAACCCGCCGATAAGGGGGGCAGTGTGGTCATCATGAACCTAGAAGATTACAATGCTGAGGTCTTTCGACAATTACAGGATGGGAATACATATAAAAAATTAAGGGGCAACCCGACATCTAATATTGAGGAGAAACTTAGGACATTTCTAGCCATATACATGTCTGGGGAGGTAATATCTAAAGAAGATAATGAGTTTATCACCATTATAAGTCCCTCTGTACCAGTACTTTATGTACTTCCTAAAATTCATAAGAACAAGGAAAGACTGCCAGGACGGCCCATTGTGGCTGGCACGAACTCCTGTCTATCTAATCTGTCTATGTTTATTGATAGGAAATTGCAACCTATGGTTAAATTAACCCAGTCCCATTTGAAGGACACCATTGATACTATCAATAAACTTACAGAGATAGAATGGAAACCTGGGTTCTTTTTAGTGACGGCTGACGTGACATCGCTGTACACGATTATAGAACATGAACATGGCTTGGAAGCGATTAGATTCTTTCTAGAGAAGCATCAGATGGAGGAAAAACAGAGGGACTTTATCCTGGAGGGTATATCTTTGATACTTAAAAATAACTTTTTTTGGTTCCATGACTCTTTTTATCTGCAGCTGACAGGTACAGCTATGGGCACCAGACTGGCGCCCAGTTATGCAAACTTGTTTATGGCCCTCTGGGAGGAGAATTCAGTATGGGGGGGCCATCAACATGGCGCCAGTCTGGTGTCATGGCATCGTTATATTGATGATGTTGTCTTTGTTTGGGGAGGAGACCGTAGCACTTTGGATACCTTCTGTGCACATTTAAATGATAATCGATATAACATTAAACTCACATTCAATATTAGTGAAGTAGAGGTCAATTTCCTAGATCTAAGAATTTATGTGGAGGATGGGGTAATTAAAACCAGCAATTTTGTAAAAGATACGGATTGCAACTCATTCATTGAGTTTACAAGCAACCACCATATGAATTGGCTGCGGAGCATTCCAATGAGCCAATTCCACCGCATTAGAAGAAACTGTACGGACATAGAGGTATATGAACAGCAGGCAGATGTTTTGCAGGAACATCTGTTGGAAAAAGGATATGACCCCCAAGTAATAGAAAAAGCTAGGAAAGTAGGGACCAATCTGGATCGCACTAATATCATCAAAAAAGTTAAGGTTACTGAAAATAGGAGGAATGATGAAGTAGCCTTTGTCACAGGATATAATAGTCAGCATAAACAGATAGAAAAGATAGTAAGAAAACATTGGGACATTTTGATTAGAGATCCCTCACTGGAAGGATATGTGTCTAAAGGCCCTAGATTTGTTTATCGGAAAGCGAGAAATTTAAAAGATGGTATTGTCAGCAGTGTTATAGCGGTCCCAAAAATGCAAACAAGGATCAAATCCAAAGGATTTTACAGGTGCGGCTCATGTAAGATGTGCCGCTCCTGTAAGGATAAAAGGAATAAGATCACTGAATATACTTCTACGTATACCAAACAAGTATATCCGATTAGGGATTTCTTGACTTGCTCCACAAAAAACTGTGTATATCTATTACAGTGTGCATGTGGGTCCCAATATGTGGGGCGTACCACAAGGACACTGAAGGTACGCATGGCAGAGCATGGCAGAAATATAAAGAATGGGCTGGAAACGCATAACGTTTCACTTCATTTTAAAAATGTGCACAATTGCAATATTAATCAGCTTGTGAATTTCTGTGCCATTATGTGTATAAGTCCAAATTGGCGAAGAAATGATGATGAGGAACGATTAGCGAAGGCAGAAATGAGAAAAATATTTGAATTAAAAACATTACATCCAAATGGTCTCAACATGGATTTTGAGACCAAATGGTTTCTCTAAATTATGGGTATATTTATATGGTATGGAGAATGCGTAATTGGTGCTAAATATGCTGGTTTTTATAGGGAATGAATGTTACTGATGTATCAATTAAGAATAGAGATATATAAATATCATTTGAAATGAGTATGGTATCATGAATAACATAATTGATATTTTGTCTCTTCCTCCTATGTCTGAATGGGATATATGGAACAGCGGTATGCGTTCCATAGCGGTGAGATGTCGACTTCCGGTTTGCGTTCCAAATTCCGGAAGTCGCGTAAGATACGGAACCTCCCGGCCGATTCAACCACAGGGCGGATGAGGAGGGGATGACGTATGTTCCCTAATTACAGTAAACACTCCCCGTAACCAGGACAACAGCGGGGAGGAGATTACACTATGACAACACAGAGTATGTACGTGCGGAATCCAAGGCAACGGGTGAAACAAACTAGGAAAAGGATATTACGTCATTGAAGGAGGAGAATGATGCTGCTTGACCTGGATAATATAAGGACAATAAAATCCAGGAACTGGAACATTATTATATAAGGATGGAATACATTTGGATTACAACCGGGTTTTAGATATAGCCAATTAATATGAATTTAAAGTTTTTAGGGTTATTTTAAATGAATTTTTGGAAAAATTAAAATCATTGTTAGGGATATATGCAGATTATATATATGTTAATGATTGGAGAGAAGTCAGTCATGTAAAAACATATGATTTGATATTGTTGGAATCTTATTGGTGAACACTGTCATGTGATGAGGGTTAGTGGGTATATAAGACCGAGAAGGTCACTTCCAAAATCACACCCTGAGGAAGGATTTACATCCGAAATGCGTTGGTTTTATGACAGAAGGACCCCAGGCTTGAATCCCACCACCTATGTGGACATCCACTGAGATTGAGTATAACTACCAATTATCTTAGCGGTGTATACACATCCCCTATTCTATCTAAGGGGTATGAGTGGAAGTGGCCTTGCCTGTCGATAGGGGGTTCCTTGTTTTTATTGTTTTTATTGTTCTGTATTTTTTTCACTGTTGGGTGAAAATAAATTGTGTTTTTTATGAGAGAACATGCAGTTGGATTTTTAATATTGCATGAAAGGCTATATCTGGAATACAGGAAAATCCCGGTGAAGGAAGGAGCGCTAAAGATACCTTTTGGTGCATATAGGGCTCCTTATAAAGGTAAGCCATGTTTTGATGGATGGATGCCATTGGTATAACTGTATAGTGCATGGAAGAAGTGAGAAACTCTTGAAAGAAACCTTTATGGGAACATAGGGTTTGTGAACAAGGTTAGTCTCCGTGACAGAACAGGATTGCAACAAACAGATTGAGGACTTTCTCATATATGGTGTTATATTCTGTTTCTTAGAAAATTCCCAGGATATAAGGATTTCGAGTTTTATGTAGCAGCGCTTGGAGATCGTTCATCATATGTATCTGTATATCTAAGAAGGAAGTGGTGTTCTATTGGACGAGTGCCAAGCTGCAGCTAGGGCGCAAGTCACTGTTTCGTCTTTCAATACTGTATTCATTTTTTACCATATAATTGTGTCTTGCTGCCTAAAATATGTTTTCGCATTGGGCCAATAGGCAGGCCCAGATTGATGGTCTATTCAGAGAGAATAGAGATGTAGAGCTGATGGATAATAATTTGGAGGAGGCAATGTCCAAATTAGAAAAGCTACTTATAAGAGAAAGTAAAGTATGGTGGGAGATAGCGTTTCTCGAGAAATATTGTTCGGAGGGATTGGTACCAAAGGGTTTAAAAATTATTAAAACACCCTCCTTTAACAATGAGTCGACTGACTTCCGAAATGAATGGCAAAAGATCCTTGATGGTTGCTCGTACTCCCTTATGCACTTAATTATGGTAGAAAAAAGTAAGATCCTTAAAGGCATAGAGGAAGAGATCGATATGTTGAGATTTCTGGTAGAACCCTTTTCGGAACTCCGAGATTTTAAAGAAATGGAGGATGAGGTTATTAAGAAGGTATCAAGGAATGAGAGGGAAATAAAAGATAAAAAACGTAAGAAGTACCTTAGGGATACTGAAGAGGTTAAGAGAAAGAGGAGAGAAGCTAAATCCCAGGAAAGAGACGATAAGAGGAATACAGAGGAAACTCCGATTAAGGAAAATACTAAAAGGAAATTGGGGAAAAATTATGTTAATGAAAAAAAGACATATTATGTTGGGAAGCACCAGAAGTTTAATCGTACATATAGAAATAACCAGGACGAAAAAAGAAATTATTATGATCAGGTTAATAATGGAAGATTCAATATGCAGAGAGAGGATGATAGGAAATGGAGAAATAGGAGACATCAGGAAGATCTTAGTTGGAGGAATGGAAGGGAAGAGTATAGACAAATTAATTCAAGGGGGAGAGATGATCAGGATAACCACAGACATAATAATCATTTTTTAGAGGTGAGAGAAAGGAACCACAAAAGATGGGGTTAATTGAGGGCAAAATGAGAACTAGGGGCAAAAGAGGGGGGAAATATAAATCTCTTAATTCAAAGAGGAGACGAAAGGTTAGAGCTTTAAATAATGAATTGGACTCTATACAAAATAATAGTAAGGAGAGAGAAACCCCAGTGGCCCTGGAGAACCAGGTCAACTCTAAGAGTACCACTAAGATATATAATCTAAGTGATTATCAACTGACCAAATATGAGGAGGAAATCCTAAAAAAGGGTCTCAAATTTGCCCCATCTAATCGTTGGGACAAATTCGATGTATATGTAGACATAGAAAGATTTATCAGACGCCTCACGTTGAAAAGATTTTTTGATGATAAACCTGAATCAAGTATACCACAGGTTGAGGGGGAAATTAAATTGAGACGGAAATCCACGTTTTACCCTAGGCACAAAAAGGGGAGCTTCATAGAAGCATTTGAGAAATCGGTTAAAAGCGACCTTGAAAGTATTAAACTAAGACCCAATAGAAGAACGAACCTTACCAAGGAGGAACGTGGTGCTATTAAAACCCTGAGAGAGAATAAAAATATAGTGGTCAAACCCGCCGATAAGGGGGGCAGTGTGGTCATCATGAACCTAGAAGATTACAATGCTGAGGTCTTTCGACAATTACAGGATGGGAATACATATAAAAAATTAAGGGGCAACCCGACATCTAATATTGAGGAGAAACTTAGGACATTTCTAGCCATATACATGTCTGGGGAGGTAATATCTAAAGAAGATAATGAGTTTATCACCATTATAAGTCCCTCTGTACCAGTACTTTATGTACTTCCTAAAATTCATAAGAACAAGGAAAGACCGCCAGGACGGCCCATTGTGGCTGGCACGAACTCCTGTCTATCTAATCTGTCTATGTTTATTGATAGGAAATTGCAACCTATGGTTAAATTAACCCAGTCCCATTTGAAGGACACCATTGATACTATCAATAAACTTACAGAGATAGAATGGAAACCTGGGTTCTTTTTAGTGATGGCTGACGTGACATCGCTGTACACGATTATAGAACATGAACATGGCTTGGAAGCGATTAGATTCTTTCTAGAGAAGCATCAGATGGAGGAAAAACAGAGGGACTTTATCCTGGAGGGTATATCTTTGATACTTAAAAATAACTTTTTTTGGTTCCATGACTCTTTTTATCTGCAGCTGACAGGTACAGCTATGGGCACCAGACTGGCGCCCAGTTATGCAAACTTGTTTATGGCCCTCTGGGAGGAGAATTCAGTATGGGGGGGCCATCAACATGGCGCCAGTCTGGTGTCATGGCATCGTTATATTGATGATGTTGTCTTTGTTTGGGGAGGAGACCGTAGCACTTTGGATACCTTCTGTGCACATTTAAATGATAATCGATATAACATTAAACTCACATTCAATATTAGTGAAGTAGAGGTCAATTTCGTAGATCTAAGAATTTATGTGGAGGATGGGGTAATTAAAACCAGCAATTTTGTAAAAGATACGGATTGCAACTCATTCATTGAGTTTACAAGCAACCACCATATGAATTGGCTGCATTCCAATGAGCCAATTCCACCGCATTAGAAGAAACTGTACGGACATAGAGGTATATGAACAGCAGGCAGATGTTTTGCAGGAACATCTGTTGGAAAAAGGATATGACCCCCAAGTAATAGAAAAAGCTAGGAAAGTAGGGACCAATCTGGATCGCACTAATATCATCAAAAAAGTTAAGGTTACTGAAAATAGGAGGAATGATGAAGTAGCCTTTGTCACAGGATATAATAGTCAGCATAAACAGATAGAAAAGATAGTAAGAAAACATTGGGACATTTTGATTAGAGATCCCTCACTGGAAGGATATGTGTCTAAAGGCCCTAGATTTGTTTATCGGAAAGCGAGAAATTTAAAAGATGGTATTGTCAGCAGTGTTATAGCGGTCCCAAAAATGCAAACAAGGATCAAATCCAAAGGATTTTACAGGTGCGGCTCATGTAAGATGTGCCGCTCCTGTAAGGATAAAAGGAATAAGATCACTGAATATACTTCTACGTATACCAAACAAGTATATCCGATTAGGGATTTCTTGACTTGCTCCACAAAAAACTGTGTATATCTATTACAGTGTGCATGTGGGTCCCAATATGTGGGGCGTACCACAAGGACACTGAAGGTACGCATGGCAGAGCATGTCAGAAATATAAAGAATGGGCTGGAAACGCATAACGTTTCACTTCATTTTAAAAATGTGCACAATTGCAATATTAATCAGCTTGTGAATTTCTGTGCCATTATGTGTATAAGTCCAAATTGGCGAAGAAATGATGATGAGGAACGATTAGCGAAGGCAGAAATGAGAAAAATATTTGAATTAAAAACATTACATCCAAATGGTCTCAACATGGATTTTGAGACCAAATGGTTTCTCTAAATTATGGGTATATTTATATGGTATGGAGAATGCGTAATTGGTGCTAAATATGCTGGTTTTTATAGGGAATGAATGTTACTGATGTATCAATTAAGAATAGAGATATATAAATATCATTTGAAATGAGTATGGTATCATGAATAACATAATTGATATTTTGTCTCTTCCTCCTATGTCTGAATGGGATATATGGAACAGCGGTATGCGTTCCATAGCGGTGAGATGTCGACTTCCGGTTTGCGTTCCAAATTCCGGAAGTCGCGTAAGATACGGAACCTCCCGGCCGATTCAACCACAGGGCGGATGAGGAGGGGATGACGTATGTTCCCTAATTACAGTAAACACTCCCCGTAACCAGGACAACAGCGGGGAGGAGATTACACTATGACAACACAGAGTATGTACGTGCGGAATCCAAGGCAACGGGTGAAACAAACTAGGAAAAGGATATTACGTCATTGAAGGAGGAGAATGATGCTGCTTGACCTGGATAATATAAGGACAATAAAATCCAGGAACTGGAACATTATTATATAAGGATGGAATACATTTGGATTACAACCGGGTTTTAGATATAGCCAATTAATATGAATTTAAAGTTTTTAGGGTTATTTTAAATGAATTTTTGGAAAAATTAAAATCATTGTTAGGGATATATGCAGATTATATATATGTTAATGATTGGAGAGAAGTCAGTCATGTAAAAACATATGATTTGATATTGTTGGAATCTTATTGGTGAACACTGTCATGTGATGAGGGTTAGTGGGTATATAAGACCGAGAAGGTCACTTCCAAAATCACACCCTGAGGAAGGATTTACATCCGAAACGCGTTGGTTTTATGACAGAAGGACCCCAGGCTTGAATCCCACCACCTATGTGGACATCCACTGAGATTGAGTATAACTACCAATTATCTTAGCGGTGTATACACATCCCCTATTCTATCTAAGGGGTATGAGTGGAAGTGGCCTTGCCTGTCGATAGGGGGTTCCTTGTTTTTATTGTTTTTATTGTTCTGTATTTTTTTCACTGTTGGGTGAAAATAAATTGTGTTTTTTATGAGAGAACATGCAGTTGGATTTTTAATATTGCATGAAAGGCTATATCTGGAATACAGGAAAATCCCGGTGAAGGAAGGAGCGCTAAAGATACCTTTTGGTGCATATAGGGCTCCTTATAAAGGTAAGCCATGTTTTGATGGATGGATGCCATTGGTATAACTGTATAGTGCATGGAAGAAGTGAGAAACTCTTGAAAGAAACCTTTATGGGAACATAGGGTTTGTGAACAAGGTTAGTCTCCGTGACAGAACAGGATTGCAACAAACAGATTGAGGACTTTCTCATATATGGTGTTATATTCTGTTTCTTAGAAAATTCCCAGGATATAAGGATTTCGAGTTTTATGTAGCAGCGCTTGGAGATCGTTCATCATATGTATCTGTATATCTAAGAAGGAAGTGGTGTTCTATTGGACGAGTGCCAAGCTGCAGCTAGGGCGCAAGTCACTGTTTCGTCTTTCAATACTGTATTCATTTTTTACCATATAATTGTGTCTTGCTGCCTAAAATATGTTTTCGCATTGGGCCAATAGGCAGCCCCAGATTGATGGTCTATTCAGAGAGAATAGAGATGTAGAGCTGATGGATAATAATTTGGAGGAGGCAATGTCCAAATTAGAAAAGCTACTTATAAGAGAAAGTAAAGTATGGTGGGAGATAGCGTTTCTCGAGAAATATTGTTCGGAGGGATTGGTACCAAAGGGTTTAAAAATTATTAAAACACCCTCCTTTAACAATGAGTCGACTGACTTCCGAAATGAATGGCAAAAGATCCTTGATGGTTGCTCGTACTCCCTTATGCACTTAATTATGGTAGAAAAAAGTAAGATCCTTAAAGGCATAGAGGAAGAGATCGATATGTTGAGATTTCTGGTAGAACCCTTTTCGGAACTCCGAGATTTTAAAGAAATGGAGGATGAGGTTATTAAGAAGGTATCAAGGAATGAGAGGGAAATAAAAGATAAAAAACGTAAGAAGTACCTTAGGGATACTGAAGAGGTTAAGAGAAAGAGGAGAGAAGCTAAATCCCAGGAAAGAGACGATAAGAGGAATACAGAGGAAACTCCGATTAAGGAAAATACTAAAAGGAAATTGGGGAAAAATTATGTTAATGAAAAAAAGACATATTATGTTGGGAAGCACCAGAAGTTTAATCGTACATATAGAAATAACCAGGACGAAAAAAGAAATTATTATGATCAGGTTAATAATGGAAGATTCAATATGCAGAGAGAGGATGATAGGAAATGGAGAAATAGGAGACATCAGGAAGATCTTAGTTGGAGGAATGGAAGGGAAGAGTATAGACAAATTAATTCAAGGGGGAGAGATGATCAGGATAACCACAGACATAATAATCATTTTTTAGAGGTGAGAGAAAGGAACCACAAAAGATGGGGTTAATTGAGGGCAAAATGAGAACTAGGGGCAAAAGAGGGGGGAAATATAAATCTCTTAATTCAAAGAGGAGACGAAAGGTTAGAGCTTTAAATAATGAATTGGACTCTATACAAAATAATAGTAAGGAGAGAGAAACCCCAGTGGCCCTGGAGAACCAGGTCAACTCTAAGAGTACCACTAAGATATATAATCTAAGTGATTATCAACTGACCAAATATGAGGAGGAAATCCTAAAAAAGGGTCTCAAATTTGCCCCATCTAATCGTTGGGACAAATTCGATGTATATGTAGACATAGAAAGATTTATCAGACGCCTCACGTTGAAAAGATTTTTTGATGATAAACCTGAATCAAGTATACCACAGGTTGAGGGGGAAATTAAATTGAGACGGAAATCCACGTTTTACCCTAGGCACAAAAAGGGGAGCTTCATAGAAGCATTTGAGAAATCGGTTAAAAGCGACCTTGAAAGTATTAAACTAAGACCCAATAGAAGAACGAACCTTACCAAGGAGGAACGTGGTGCTATTAAAACCCTGAGAGAGAATAAAAATATAGTGGTCAAACCCGCCGATAAGGGGGGCAGTGTGGTCATCATGAACCTAGAAGATTACAATGCTGAGGTCTTTCGACAATTACAGGATGGGAATACATATAAAAAATTAAGGGGCAACCCGACATCTAATATTGAGGAGAAACTTAGGACATTTCTAGCCATATACATGTCTGGGGAGGTAATATCTAAAGAAGATAATGAGTTTATCACCATTATAAGTCCCTCTGTACCAGTACTTTATGTACTTCCTAAAATTCATAAGAACAAGGAAAGACCGCCAGGACGGCCCATTGTGGCTGGCACGAACTCCTGTCTATCTAATCTGTCTATGTTTATTGATAGGAAATTGCAACCTATGGTTAAATTAACCCAGTCCCATTTGAAGGACACCATTGATACTATCAATAAACTTACAGAGATAGAATGGAAACCTGGGTTCTTTTTAGTGATGGCTGACGTGACATCGCTGTACACGATTATAGAACATGAACATGGCTTGGAAGCGATTAGATTCTTTCTAGAGAAGCATCAGATGGAGGAAAAACAGAGGGACTTTATCCTGGAGGGTATATCTTTGATACTTAAAAATAACTTTTTTTGGTTCCATGACTCTTTTTATCTGCAGCTGACAGGTACAGCTATGGGCACCAGACTGGCGCCCAGTTATGCAAACTTGTTTATGGCCCTCTGGGAGGAGAATTCAGTATGGGGGGGCCATCAACATGGCGCCAGTCTGGTGTCATGGCATCGTTATATTGATGATGTTGTCTTTGTTTGGGGAGGAGACCGTAGCACTTTGGATACCTTCTGTGCACATTTAAATGATAATCGATATAACATTAAACTCACATTCAATATTAGTGAAGTAGAGGTCAATTTCGTAGATCTAAGAATTTATGTGGAGGATGGGGTAATTAAAACCAGCAATTTTGTAAAAGATACGGATTGCAACTCATTCATTGAGTTTACAAGCAACCACCATATGAATTGGCTGCATTCCAATGAGCCAATTCCACCGCATTAGAAGAAACTGTACGGACATAGAGGTATATGAACAGCAGGCAGATGTTTTGCAGGAACATCTGTTGGAAAAAGGATATGACCCCCAAGTAATAGAAAAAGCTAGGAAAGTAGGGACCAATCTGGATCGCACTAATATCATCAAAAAAGTTAAGGTTACTGAAAATAGGAGGAATGATGAAGTAGCCTTTGTCACAGGATATAATAGTCAGCATAAACAGATAGAAAAGATAGTAAGAAAACATTGGGACATTTTGATTAGAGATCCCTCACTGGAAGGATATGTGTCTAAAGGCCCTAGATTTGTTTATCGGAAAGCGAGAAATTTAAAAGATGGTATTGTCAGCAGTGTTATAGCGGTCCCAAAAATGCAAACAAGGATCAAATCCAAAGGATTTTACAGGTGCGGCTCATGTAAGATGTGCCGCTCCTGTAAGGATAAAAGGAATAAGATCACTGAATATACTTCTACGTATACCAAACAAGTATATCCGATTAGGGATTTCTTGACTTGCTCCACAAAAAACTGTGTATATCTATTACAGTGTGCATGTGGGTCCCAATATGTGGGGCGTACCACAAGGACACTGAAGGTACGCATGGCAGAGCATGTCAGAAATATAAAGAATGGGCTGGAAACGCATAACGTTTCACTTCATTTTAAAAATGTGCACAATTGCAATATTAATCAGCTTGTGAATTTCTGTGCCATTATGTGTATAAGTCCAAATTGGCGAAGAAATGATGATGAGGAACGATTAGCGAAGGCAGAAATGAGAAAAATATTTGAATTAAAAACATTACATCCAAATGGTCTCAACATGGATTTTGAGACCAAATGGTTTCTCTAAATTATGGGTATATTTATATGGTATGGAGAATGCGTAATTGGTGCTAAATATGCTGGTTTTTATAGGGAATGAATGTTACTGATGTATCAATTAAGAATAGAGATATATAAATATCATTTGAAATGAGTATGGTATCATGAATAACATAATTGATATTTTGTCTCTTCCTCCTATGTCTGAATGGGATATATGGAACAGCGGTATGCGTTCCATAGCGGTGAGATGTCGACTTCCGGTTTGCGTTCCAAATTCCGGAAGTCGCGTAAGATACGGAACCTCCCGGCCGATTCAACCACAGGGCGGATGAGGAGGGGATGACGTATGTTCCCTAATTACAGTAAACACTCCCCGTAACCAGGACAACAGCGGGGAGGAGATTACACTATGACAACACAGAGTATGTACGTGCGGAATCCAAGGCAACGGGTGAAACAAACTAGGAAAAGGATATTACGTCATTGAAGGAGGAGAATGATGCTGCTTGACCTGGATAATATAAGGACAATAAAATCCAGGAACTGGAACATTATTATATAAGGATGGAATACATTTGGATTACAACCGGGTTTTAGATATAGCCAATTAATATGAATTTAAAGTTTTTAGGGTTATTTTAAATGAATTTTTGGAAAAATTAAAATCATTGTTAGGGATATATGCAGATTATATATATGTTAATGATTGGAGAGAAGTCAGTCATGTAAAAACATATGATTTGATATTGTTGGAATCTTATTGGTGAACACTGTCATGTGATGAGGGTTAGTGGGTATATAAGACCGAGAAGGTCACTTCCAAAATCACACCCTGAGGAAGGATTTACATCCGAAACGCGTTGGTTTTATGACAGAAGGACCCCAGGCTTGAATCCCACCACCTATGTGGACATCCACTGAGATTGAGTATAACTACCAATTATCTTAGCGGTGTATACACATCCCCTATTCTATCTAAGGGGTATGAGTGGAAGTGGCCTTGCCTGTCGATAGGGGGTTCCTTGTTTTTATTGTTTTTATTGTTCTGTATTTTTTTCACTGTTGGGTGAAAATAAATTGTGTTTTTTATGAGAGAACATGCAGTTGGATTTTTAATATTGCATGAAAGGCTATATCTGGAATACAGGAAAATCCCGGTGAAGGAAGGAGCGCTAAAGATACCTTTTGGTGCATATAGGGCTCCTTATAAAGGTAAGCCATGTTTTGATGGATGGATGCCATTGGTATAACTGTATAGTGCATGGAAGAAGTGAGAAACTCTTGAAAGAAACCTTTATGGGAACATAGGGTTTGTGAACAAGGTTAGTCTCCGTGACAGAACAGGATTGCAACAAACAGATTGAGGACTTTCTCATATATGGTGTTATATTCTGTTTCTTAGAAAATTCCCAGGATATAAGGATTTCGAGTTTTATGTAGCAGCGCTTGGAGATCGTTCATCATATGTATCTGTATATCTAAGAAGGAAGTGGTGTTCTATTGGACGAGTGCCAAGCTGCAGCTAGGGCGCAAGTCACTGTTTCGTCTTTCAATACTGTATTCATTTTTTACCATATAATTGTGTCTTGCTGCCTAAAATATGTTTTCGCATAGGGCCAATAGGCAGGCCCAGATTGATGGTCTATTCAGAGAGAATAGAGATGTAGAGCTGATGGATAATAATTTGGAGGAGGCAATGTCCAAATTAGAAAAGCTACTTATAAGAGAAAGTAAAGTATGGTGGGAGATAGCGTTTCTCGAGAAATATTGTTCGGAGGGATTGGTACCAAAGGGTTTAAAAATTATTAAAACACCCTCCTTTAACAATGAGTCGACTGACTTCCGAAATGAATGGCAAAAGATCCTTGATGGTTGCTCGTACTCCCTTATGCAGTTAATTATGGGAGAAAAAAGTAAGATCCTTAAAAGGCATAGAGGAAGAGATCGATATGTTGAGATCTCTGGTAGAACCCTTTTCGGAACTCAGAGATTTTAAAGAAATGGAGGATGAGGTTATTAAGAAGGTATCAAGGAATGAGAGGGAAATAAAAGATAAAAAACGTAAGAAGTACCTTAGGGATACTGAAGAGGTTAAGAGAAAGAGGAGAGAAGCTAAATCCCAGGAAAGAGACGATAAGAGGAATACAGAGGAAACTCCGATTAAGGAAAATACTAAAAGGAAATTGGGAAAATATTATGTTAATGAAAAAAAGACATATTATGTTGGGAAGCACCAGAGGTTTAATCGTACATATAGAAATAACCAGGACGAAAAAAGAAATTATTATGATCAGGTTAATAATGGAAGATTCAATATGCAGAGAGAGGATGATAGGAAATGGAGAAATAGGAGACATCAGGAAGATCTTAGTTGGAGGAATGGAAGGGAAGAGTATAGACAAATTAATTCAAGGGGGAGAGATGATCAGGATAACCACAGACATAATAATCATTTTTTAGAGGTGAGAGAAAGGAACCACAAAAGATGGGGTTAATTGAGGGCAAAATGAGAACTAGGGGCAAAAGAGGGGGGAAATATAAATCTCTTAATTCAAAGAGGAGACGAAAGGTTAGAGCTTTAAATAATGAATTGGACTCTATACAAAATAATAGTAAGGAGAGAGAAACCCCAGTGGCCCTGGAGAACCAGGTCAACTCTAAGAGTACCACTAAGATATATAATCTAAGTGATTATCAACTGACCAAATATGAGGAGGAAATCCTAAAAAAGGGTCTCAAATTTGCCCCATCTAATCGTTGGGACAAATTCGATGTATATGTAGACATAGAAAGATTTATCAGACGCCTCACGTTGAAAAGATTTTTTGATGATAAACCTGAATCAAGTATACCACAGGTTGAGGGGGAAATTAAATTGAGACGGAAATCCACGTTTTACCCTAGGCACAAAAAGGGGAGCTTCATAGAAGCATTTGAGAAATCGGTTAAAAGCGACCTTGAAAGTATTAAACTAAGACCCAATAGAAGAACGAACCTTACCAAGGAGGAACGTGGTGCTATTAAAACCCTGAGAGAGAATAAAAATATAGTGGTCAAACCCGCCGATAAGGGGGGCAGAGTGGTCATCATGAACCTAGAAGATTACAATGCTGAGGTCTTTCGACAATTACAGGATGGGAATACATATAAAAAATTAAGGGGCAACCCGACATCTAATATTGAGGAGAAACTTAGGACATTTCTAGCCATATACATGTCTGGGGAGGTAATATCTAAAGAAGATAATGAGTTTATCACCATTATAAGTCCCTCTGTACCAGTACTTTATGTACTTCCTAAAATTCATAAGAACAAGGAAAGACCGCCAGGACGGCCCATTGTGGCTGGCACGAACTCCTGTCTATCTAATCTGTCTATGTTTATTGATAGGAAATTGCAACCTATGGTTAAATTAACCCAGTCCCATTTGAAGGACACCATTGATACTATCAATAAACTTACAGAGATAGAATGGAAATCTGGGTTCTTTTTAGTGACGGCTGACGTGACATCGCTGTACACGATTATAGAACATGAACATGGCTTGGAAGCGATTAGATTCTTTCTAGAGAAGCATCAGATGGAGGAAAAACAGAGGGACTTTATCCTGGAGGGTATATCTTTGATACTTAAAAATAACTTTTTTTGGTTCCATGACTCTTTTTATCTGCAGCTGACAGGTACAGCTATGGGCACCAGACTGGCGCCCAGTTATGCAAACTTGTTTATGGCCCTCTGGGAGGAGAATTCAGTATGGGGGGGCCATCAACATGGCGCCAGTCTGGTGTCATGGCATCGTTATATTGATGATGTTGTCTTTGTTTGGGGAGGAGACCGTAGCACTTTGGATACCTTCTGTGCACATTTAAATGATAATCGATATAACATTAAACTCACATTCAATATTAGTGAAGTAGAGGTCAATTTCCTAGATCTAAGAATTTATGTGGAGGATGGGGTAATTAAAACCAGCAATTTTGTAAAAGATACGGATTGCAACTCATTCATTGAGTTTACAAGCAACCACCATATGAATTGGCTGCGGAGCATTCCAATGAGCCAATTCCACCGCATTAGAAGAAACTGTACGGACATAGAGGTATATGAACAGCAGGCAGATGTTTTGCAGGAACATCTGTTGGAAAAAGGATATGACCCCCAAGTAATAGAAAAAGCTAGGAAAGTAGGGACCAATCTGGATCGCACTAATATCATCAAAAAAGTTAAGGTTACTGAAAATAGGAGGAATGATGAAGTAGCCTTTGTCACAGGATATAATAGTCAGCATAAACAGATAGAAAAGATAGTAAGAAAACATTGGGACATTTTGATTAGAGATCCCTCACTGGAAGGATATGTGTCTAAAGGCCCTAGATTTGTTTATCGGAAAGCGAGAAATTTAAAAGATGGTATTGTCAGCAGTGTTATAGCGGTCCCAAAAATGCAAACAAGGATCAAATCCAAAGGATTTTACAGGTGCGGCTCATGTAAGATGTGCCGCTCCTGTAAGGATAAAAGGAATAAGATCACTGAATATACTTCTACGTATACCAAACAAGTATATCCGATTAGGGATTTCTTGACTTGCTCCACAAAAAACTGTGTATATCTATTACAGTGTGCATGTGGGTCCCAATATGTGGGGCGTACCACAAGGACACTGAAGGTACGCATGGCAGAGCATGTCAGAAATATAAAGAATGGGCTGGAAACGCATAACGTTTCACTTCATTTTAAAAATGTGCACAATTGCAATATTAACCAGCTTGTGAATTTCTGTGCCATTATGTGTATAAGTCCAAATTGGCGAAGAAATGATGATGAGGAACGATTAGCGAAGGCAGAAATGAGAAAAATATTTGAATTAAAAACATTACATCCAAATGGTCTCAACATGGATTTTGAGACCAAATGGTTTCTCTAAATTATGGGTATATTTATATGGTATGGAGAATGCGTAATTGGTGCTAAATATGCTGGTTTTTATAGGGAATGAATGTTACTGATGTATCAATTAAGAATAGAGATATATAAATATCATTTGAAATGAGTATGGTATCATGAATAACATAATTGATATTTTGTCTCTTCCTCCTATGTCTGAATGGGATATATGGAACAGCGGTATGCGTTCCATAGCGGTGAGATGTCGACTTCCGGTTTGCGTTCCAAATTCCGGAAGTCGCGTAAGATACGGAACCTCCCGGCCGATTCAACCACAGGGCGGATGAGGAGGGGATGACGTATGTTCCCTAATTACAGTAAACACTCCCCGTAACCAGGACAACAGCGGGGAGGAGATTACACTATGACAACACAGAGTATGTACGTGCGGAATCCAAGGCAACGGGTGAAACAAACTAGGAAAAGGATATTACGTCATTGAAGGAGGAGAATGATGCTGCTTGACCTGGATAATATAAGGACAATAAAATCCAGGAACTGGAACATTATTATATAAGGATGGAATACATTTGGATTACAACCGGGTTTTAGATATAGCCAATTAATATGAATTTAAAGTTTTTAGGGTTATTTTAAATGAATTTTTGGAAAAATTAAAATCATTGTTAGGGATATATGCAGATTATATATATGTTAATGATTGGAGAGAAGTCAGTCATGTAAAAACATATGATTTGATATTGTTGGAATCTTATTGGTGAACACTGTCATGTGATGAGGGTTAGTGGGTATATAAGACCGAGAAGGTCACTTCCAAAATCACACCCTGAGGAAGGATTTACATCCGAAACGCGTTGGTTTTATGACAGAAGGACCCCAGGCTTGAATCCCACCACCTATGTGGACATCCACTGAGATTGAGTATAACTACCAATTATCTTAGCGGTGTATACACATCCCCTATTCTATCTAAGGGGTATGAGTGGAAGTGGCCTTGCCTGTCGATAGGGGGTTCCTTGTTTTTATTGTTTTTATTGTTCTGTATTTTTTTCACTGTTGGGTGAAAATAAATTGTGTTTTTTATGAGAGAACATGCAGTTGGATTTTTAATATTGCATGAAAGGCTATATCTGGAATACAGGAAAATCCCAGTGAAGGAAGGAGCGCTAAAGATACCTTTTGGTGCATATAGGGCTCCTTATAAAGGTAAGCCATGTTTTGATGGATGGATGCCATTGGTATAACTGTATAGTGCATGGAAGAAGTGAGAAACTCTTGAAAGAAACCTTTATGGGAACATAGGGTTTGTGAACAAGGTTAGTCTCCATGACAGAACAGGATTGCAACAAACAGATTGAGGACTTTCTCATATATGGTGTTATATTCTGTTTCTTAGAAAATTCCCAGGATATAAGGATTTCGAGTTTTATGTAGCAGCGCTTGGAGATCGTACAAAATGTATATGGTCCACATGTGCTGAGAAAAATGTTAGTAAGAAGGGAGGATATGGGTAGATTTACTAAAACATCCAAAGAAGAAAAATAGAGTTTTTCATAGCACAAAAAACACATTAGCTCAGTGGATTCTCAGTGGCTTCTGTTTGACCACATATTTTATGACTGGCAGCCACCAGCACTGGTTTTGCCTATTATATTGACCATGAATAATTTGAATTGGTCCTGTACCACCAACCCAGGGCACCCCTGCAAGTGTCCCGAGGCACCCCTGGGAGCCACGGCACACAGTTTGGGAACCTCTGCATTAGCTATTATTACCCAGCACATTCTACAAATTGAAGATAGTATCTGATAGGTTGTTGTGGTCATTGTCTCACCTTTTCTTTTTTTTTTTAAGTATTAGTAAATCCACCGCAAATGCATGATTGTGTTGCCAGGTAACTTTTACTTTCAGGACTGCATTAATAGATTTACATTCTTGTGTCTAGATTTTGTCCACCTAGGCAACACTTTCTGTAATGCCCTATGTCACTCCCAACCAGGAAACAGAACATTTGATCCTGGGCCCCTTTTTTCAGGATAAGCAGTGTTTACAAGACTATAATCAGCCAGTGAATTAGATCTTCAAAAAATATTATTTTAGATATTAAAAAAATGAATCACATTTAAAACATTAGTACATACGGACATAAATATAATAACAAATATACATATATGTTGTATGAAAGATAAAAATTGTTAACACTATATTAGAAGCATAAGAACTGGTGAAGATGCAAAATCATAGTAATACAAGTTAGTTAGTTGTCCATAATTAGGTCATCATAGACTAACTGATAATGAACCCAAAACAAGAGAGTAACAAAGTGCTGAAAAGCCAAATGCTCACCTCCTCCATACCATGGATCTCTTATTGGTCCCTCCACAGCTCTTACTGTACCATAGAGTCCATAGGGCTCTCATTTGCCCATCCATTCCATACTGTAGAGCTCTCATTACCCTCTCCACTGCTTTCACTACATCCTCCATTACATAATCTTTCATTACCCTGCACACAGCTCTTATTGACACCTCCAGCTTGTAGATCACTCATTGCCTGCTCCAAAGCTCTCACTGCACCCTCTAGTTCACATATATCAGTAGCTGTCTCATTATTTCCTCCACAGCTCTCTCACTGCCATGGTTTGTCCATAGCATTCTCATTGCCCCCTCCATAGCTTCTTACTGTCCTATACAGTTAACAACTCTCTCATTGCCCCCACCATAGTGTCTCACAGCCCCATTTATAGCTCTCTCTTTGCTTTCATTGTCTCCTATTGACCATAGTCATTCAATGCCCTGTTCAAAGTTCGAACTGACATCTCCATTTAATAGATCCCTCGTTGCCTTTTCTAAAGCACTCACTGCACCCTCTAGTCCACATACTGTATATCTCAATGCCCAATTCAGTCCATACAGTAGCTCTCTCATTATTTTCTCTACAGCTCTCTCACTGCCCTCTCTCATCCATACTCTCTCATTGCCCCATCCAGGTCATAGGTTTCTCACTCCCCCTAAAGAGCTTACCTGACAGCCTGGTTTCTCTGGTACTACCACTCTACCCTGCATGCTCTTCCTATGCTGCTCAGACAAGAAGTGCACACAGACAGTTCCTCTGAGCATGGGGTTGCCATTGTGGGGATTCTGCATCCAATCTCTGCCCACACAATGATTTGGGGAGTCCTTTTGGTTATTAGCTTTTGCCCCTTTTGGAGCACCCACATCTGGCACCTGATATAAAAGCCATGCCATCCCCATCTAGCTGTTCCATTATCTGCTGGGCATGAAGGACAGGCCTCCAGATCTGCCAGGTCCCCTAACATGTGCCCCCTAACATGTGCCCTCCCACAGTGTTTTGTATGACCCATTGCATTCCATGCTCATGAAATAAATTTAAATTATTGTTTTCTAATTCAAACCAATTTATATGCTTATATAATGATGTATAGAAAATGCATTATTAAAATTCATAGCAGGAACATGCACAGTAAACAATGTACATTTTATGAACAGTACCTACAATACTGAAAACCTACAGTAATCAGGGAAATTAATTAAATTATTTATTTCAGCGTAATACCCTGCAATAACTATTTGATGGAAAAAGTAATCAATTTGTTCCTGTTTTATAAATTATATTTTCTGTGTCTGTATCTTTTGTTTGTTGCTTTTCTTTAATATACTGAACAGTATTCTTCCATGTATTTCACAAGCCTTAATGTCTTCCCTGTAGTTTAACCATTTAACTGACAATTTTCCCTTTATTTAAACCCATTCATAACATTGCTTTCTTACATTTTATTTATTTAATGTAGTTTAAAAGTATTTTCTTTTAATATTTAAATATTATATTATGCACATCTACAGAACTGGTCTACTCGTCAAAAATGGAGGGACACAGTGGAACGGTGTGGTCACGTGATCTGACCATGCCAGTTAATTTAAAGACGATACAGTGTCATCAGTGGGTATCTCAATGAGATTATTGAATTTATTAACACAGCATTTGAAGGAAAATAACATTTTGTCAATCTCAGGTAACTAGCTCCCATGAGAAAAAGAGTAAGCATTTGAGCCTTTTAAATACAGACAATTAGGTGCAAAAATATATGTGTGAGGGTGGGGTTTCCTATTTATTTATGTATTTATTACTCAGTGAAATCCAAAATCAAATATAAATGTTTATGTTTTCTCTCAAATGTAATTACTAATTAAAAGTCACATGGGATCTGTGCAGTTCACAGAAAATTATACTCAAGAGATTAATTAAATATATAAAATGTAAAGCACTCTACATATCAACCTCTTACTGCCAGGCATATAAATACAGTAATTCAGACAGATGATTCTATTAATGACTAAATACTGAATGACTAATACACAACAAACAAGTATGGAATATAAAAATTAATTAAAACAATTGCTATTATGAATCAGAGAGATCTGCTGTTATGTGGAATTAGCTATATTATTAAGAGAACTGAAGAAAGCTAAGAGATCATCTCTAAGGTTAGGTAAAATAATAACATGCAAATAAAATCTTAGTATGGAAAGGCCACACATGACTTTAAAGCTATTGGATTGTGTTAAATTCCAGACTGCACAGAACTGACTGGATACGACTTTGATTTGAGCAGACCTGTACAGGACTGTGGAGGTGAGTGAGTGGGACTCTGCTAATTTGTTTACAATATTACCATCTTGTTTGATTTACAGACTATTTCTTTACTATAAGAAATGTTCTAAACTTTATTTTAGTTAAAAAAAGTGTGATCTTATAGGTAAATAGGTTCAACTTAAATTCGATAATGAGTCTATTTATAAAGGAACTTTTCATAAGAATTGTCCTTCAGAATCACTAGTTTGATAACTCCCAAACGTCAGAAGCTTTTATGAATTATTTTGCAGAAAGCTAAGTTGCACAGTATATAAGGGTTGCGGTCGTTAGGTTGACACAACTTAGGACGACACTGATTAGGTCGACCGCTGAAGGTCGACAATGCCATTAGGTCACCATGCACTAGGTTGACATGACCATTAGGTCAATGTGTACTAGGTTGACAGGTCAAAAGGTCGACATGAGTTTTTTTTAAAAAATATTTTTTTTGGGGATTTTTTCATACTTAACGATCCACGTGGACTATGATTGGAACGGTAGCATGGCGAGCAAAGCGAGTCATGTGAGGGGACATGGTGCACTAATTTGGGTTCCCCGTCACATTACGGAGAAAACATCACCAAAAACAGTTAAAAACCACATGTCGACCTTTTGACCTGTCGACCTATTACATGTCAACCTAACGCCCATGTTGACCTAATGCATGTCAACCTAATGGCAATGATGACATTCAGTGGTCGACCTAATGAGTGTTGACCAAAATTGGGTCGACCCAACGACCCATACCCGTATATAAATTTAAATTGTACACAATAGGGGTAGTTGCTATACAGTATTCTCTTTACTCAATTTCAGATTATGCTAATAATGACAAACAATAAATATTTTAATTACAAATTGTTCTTTTTATAGAATGTCATATTATTATTATTAGTAGTAGTTGTAGTAGTAGTAGTAGTAGTAGTAGTAATAATAATTTTTATCATCATCATCATTTATTTGTAAAGTGTTGCATATTATTATTATTATTCTTATTATTATTATTACAATTTATTTATAAGGCGCTACAAGTGTTTGGCAGTGCCGTACATAAACACACATTAGAACAACACAGGGTATACAAAACTTAACATCACAGAACACTAAAAACAGAGCACGGCACACCATAGAAATACAAGTTAGAGTAAATAGATGCCTACATAATAACCAAGTGTTGGGAGGGCCATGCTCATGAGGGACTTTAAAACCTAATGGGTAGATGGCACAACTGGATCAAGAGGAGTGAATTTGGCAGTTGATGTGATATTACCCTATAGATGGCAGTAGGGGGAGCTCTAAATAAGAGATGGGTTTTGGGAATAAAATTTTACTTAAATTCAATGTATTTAAGTAATTTAACAAACAAAAGCTTTCTCTTTAAACAGTTTAAAATATTATCTAATGATCAACACAATTTTATAAGTTATACAGTATCTAGACACATGCATGCTTACTATTAACTGCATTATAATTAGCATTTTAGCCTGTGCCTCTCCTTCTCCTCATTAACCCTTTCATATCTACAGATACAGTTACTGCATTCATACATGTGTATTACCTGTTGACAATCACATACCTGCCTCACAAATATATAGTGCAGCAGATCACACTGCATTTTTAAAAACTCCAAATAGGACCTTTATTATCAGCTAGAAAGTAAATGTAAGCTTCTAATCTGTTATCCTGCATTTGATAAGTTCTGCTTGTAAGTAGCCTGACACAGCTGTCTCATCCTCACACATCCCACGCCAAGCTCAAATACAGCACTTTAAAATGAAAATGGGTAAGCTTGATGCAAATCTTACATCCTATATCTTTAATGAAGAATAACATTTGACCAAAAGTAAATTAAAGCTTAACCCTTTCTCCCTAACTCTCTGTATCCAAAGTAATAAGGTGATTTGGATCTCATGGTCAGGACCCACACTCTTCAGAAAATGCTGGTGCCACAGACCCCATCCGGCTGCATGCCTTTAGAAATCTGATTGTGTAACAGTTCTCATATCAGAACCTACAATGTAAAGGGCAGCTGATAAAAGGTTCTCTCCTCACTACCTGGTCACCAACTTCCTTATAATTTCACCATTGATGCTTCATAGCCACCTAATTGATGGCATGAAAGAGTTCAGGGTAACAACATGGATCTCCCTCCTGTGCTTCCTGTATTACTAGCATGGGTGTCTGGAGTCACTTGTGTCTACATTACATAGTACAGTATTGGGTGGCTTTGGAAGTGATGTCTCAGGAAGCACAATGTGGCAGAATGCAATTGGTTCTACCATATTATGTGATTATAGATATGGATATTACCTTTAA
Source organism: Pseudophryne corroboree (assembly GCF_028390025.1). Taxonomy (NCBI): domain Eukaryota; kingdom Metazoa; phylum Chordata; class Amphibia; order Anura; family Myobatrachidae; genus Pseudophryne; species Pseudophryne corroboree. The sequence goes on along the minus strand of NC_086451.1, from coordinate 425,670,239 downwards.
ACAACCATTACATCCTCAAGCAATATTTCTTTGTATGGATTTAAGAGCCAGAGTTGTGCCCTGTGTGGAGAACCAGGTAATAATTGAATGTCCACACATGTCTTGCTGAACTAGCTTGCTGTAGTTTATTCGGGATTGTCAGAAAAGCAAAGACAGCATCAGCATTGGTTCTAGCATCACACCAGTAAAAGTATTCCCATGACCCTGTCACTGAATAGACACAGTGTCCTCCTTGCTAGTCTCCAGCCACCTATCTTGGCGTCAGTAGCCATGCCCCCAACACAAGACCAGAGAGTGTATGTAATAGGGTGCAAGAAGTCAGAGGTGCGGGAGATTGTCCGCGGATGGCCATATTTTTAATATGGTTTTGGCTTCTAAATGATTGCTGCTTTAAGCATATGGCCATTCTCAGACAAACTCCCACACCTCCGCTCTTCTCGCACCCTATTACATTTACCCCCAGAACTGATACCTGCTCCCAAGCACTCACTAGCTAAATAATCACACACGTGTGGTCCACCTGTGAAGCTGTGTTCTGTGTGCAGGGATATGTGAAGAATTAATCCTGTCTTTAACATGACTCTGCAGACTCCCATAGAAAGTATTATTCTTATTCTCTTTCATAAGAGACTGGGACAACCTAACTTGTTGTCACACATGCAAGCAGGTAGTAGCCTCTAAAATAGATCATATAGAAGGCATGCAAAGATAGGATAACTGAAGCCAAAAAGTAGTTTACAGTACTGTATGTCAAAAGTGTAGTTTACAGTATGTCAAAAAACAGTTTACCTGTTCTTAAAGTGCAGAACTAAATATTCCTAGAGGTAATGATAGTAAGCAGCAAATGTGTTGTCTATTGTTTATAAAAGAAAATGTTTATGGGAACCTGCTATTTGTTGGGCTAAGCATCCCTTTATCATCTGCAGTATAAAGATATATATTTTTTTACTTATAGTTTAAATATTATTATGAGGTAACTCAACTGCAAGGTAGGAAACAATAGACATTGATGTAGCTTGAAGTCTCAGTGTAAGAAATACAGAGATTCATTTTGAATTTAGAAAGCTGCTCTTAACATTGGGCCTAATTCAGACCTGGTCGCACGCAGGCTATTTTTTGCTCTGCTGCGACTAGATGATCGCCGCCTACAGGGGGAGGGGGTAAGGGCTTTGCAGGGGTGCAATGGCCTTTGCTGTGAGCTGCACAAACAAAAGTTGGTGCAGTTTCTGCACAGCCCAGAACTTACTCAGATGCTGCAACGATCTTGGCCGGTGGTGACATCAGGAACACTCCTCCGGAACGGTCGGGCACGCCTGCGTTTTTTCGACACTCCCAGAAAACGGTGAGTTGCCGCCCAGGAACGCCTTCTGCCTGTCAATCTTCTTGCGATCGCCCCTGCGATCGCTTCCGTTGTAGAAGCCATCGCTGTCCGATGACCCCCCTCGCCGGGCAGCGACACGCCTGTACATTGCCGGTCAAACGCATGCGCAGTTGAGACCCGACCGCATGGCTGCAAAAAAATGCAGCGTGCGATCGGGATCTGAATGACCCCCATTGTTTCATTGCAGAGTACAAAATGAGCAGTGACAGCAGAACTACTGCTTGAAGAGCTGTACAGTTGGAGAAAGGTTACAGGAAAACAGAACTATGGTGTAATCCTGCACCACCGAAGTAAAGAGGAATAGTCAGAACATGCAGTATAATTTAGACCTTCTGCAGATCTCATCATCATTACTTATTAGCATAGAGTAAGTCAAAATAATAAGACCAGGAACAGTGAACTGTTTTACTGCACATCCATTAAAATACAAAAAGGAAAATTCATGCCACTGGTATTATATTTACATTTATTCACATGAGACTATGAGGGGGTATGCAAGTAGGTCTGTTTTTGTCACCTAAGCGAAAAAAAAATAACATTTTGCTTTTTTTAGGGCGAATGGGGATTCGCCCTATTCAATAGCAGAGACGTTTTTTCACCTAGGCGAAAAATGCTGCAGGAGCTAAAAGCATGTGGATCGGCAAATCCACATGTTTTCTCACCTGCGCCTGTGAAAATGCAGGCTGTTTTTGAGCGATTTTGAGCCATTTTTTGCCAATTCCTTTTCACCTTTTTTATTTTGTGAAAAGGCATTGGCAAAAAATGCCTCAAAATCGTCGAAAACGTCCCATAATTGAATAGGTAGGGGGGCAAAGTCATCAGCTTCGAGATTAATTACCGTAGCAAATTGCATACTCCCCTCTAATTGCTGATGTGATTTATTTATTATGGTATGGAACTAAACTATGCCTTCAGGTGTTTTGTCTTTACTATGACATATGGCAAGGAGTGTGGTAGATCTCAGATAAAATGTGTAACAGGTGTGGATTAGAAATTGGAGGACTTTGGGAGTCATTGGGAGTCATCACTGTCATGCTTATATAATGTTCAAAGGTTTAAGGGGGAGATATATCAAGCCCTGGATAGAGATAAAGTGGATACGTTTCTGAAAATAACCAGTCAGCTTCTAATGGTTATTGATCTAGCAAATTCTGTGGAATGACAGTTAGAAGCTTATTGATTACTGTGGGCGACTACTCCACTTTCTCTCTCTCCAGGGCATTATACAATACATTTCCCCTTAACTGTGGCCCTGAAAGGGTCATACTTATAACAAGTCTCAAAAAGAAACTATGATAAGCACAAATTACCCTGGTGGTATTCATTAATGAGCAGCAAGGAATGTGTAGAAAGAAATGTCATGCAGAAAGTGACTTATTAGCATGTTATATGTTATTGTAAAATAGGAAAAACTCAATTAATAAATATATAAATCATCAGTCTTTTGCTGGGATCTCTAACTACCTAATGCTTTGAAGACCGTGGCAATCTGTGTAGCCACCTAACTGGTATGGTGAGTGGCAGACTTATAGAGTTACAAATGGACCTGATCCCCAATCGATATAGCGCAGTGGTGAGGTCTAAATAACCACTCCAGAATGAAGGAACTTTCTGCCTTGATCCAGTTATAGCAGTATACGCTGAGTGGTTTGTAAAATAATATAAAAGTACCCACACCTGCATAGGGGTATCTTTCTGACACTCCTTGGAACTGTGCAAAGACACATTAATTTGCCACTATCCATCACAACCAAAAGCCAGTAGGGTTGAAATGAGTGACGGCTGTCAACTAAGTTCCCTCTGGAGCTGGGTGGAGAATGAGAATTGTTGCATGGTAGCATCTATAAATACTAATACTTACTGTAGTTACAATCTCCCTAATCATGGGGCTGTCAAGGTGGGATAAGACATACTTACCTTCTGGGAACGTTGTTCAGATAAGTTAGATATTGTTGTACAAGAGAAATCAGTCCTGTTGGAATAATGAAGCTTAAACATATCTGACAATGCAACTAAATGGGTGAGAAACCAATTGTTTGTATTTATTGTCTCTATGTTGTATGTGCTGTATTATGAATTCAAACTAAAATATATATCAATATGATTTCTCCAGTACAGATAAAGGTGGAGGAACATGTTTTCAATTTCTGTAAATCAGACCATGATGACATATTTTATTATTAAAGGAATCACTGATGTCCCGGAGCAGCAGGTTCCTATATTTCTTCTGGTTCTACTGATTTATCTCATCACTGTTGGTGGAAACTTGACAATTCTGCTTCTTATCTGCTTGGATGGTCATCTTCACACTCCCATGTATTTCTTCCTAGGCAACCTGTCAGTGGTTGACTTGTCTTCTACCATCATCACTTTGCATAAGGTCCTTATCATCTTCATAGCTGGAAATAACACAGTTTCGTACCGTGCATGCATGATTCAGATGTATATGTTTGCATCTTTAACCGGCCACGAGCTTTTAATTTTGACTGTAATGAGCTACGATAGATATGTTGCAATCTGTAAACCTTTGCGTTACTATATGATAATGAACCATAGAGTTTGTGCATTACTTGTTATGAGCTGTTATTTGATGGGTTTTGTACAAGTTATTTCCCCTATTGTAATCTTCTCAGGTTTCTCATGTTTCATATCTAACGAGATCAACCACTTCTTCTGTGACATGATACCTCTGATGGAAATTACCTGTAGTGACACCTCCGTTTTGGAGATAGTGTTCCTTATTGATGGACTTTTTATTGTAACTCTGATCCCATTCATTCTTACCTTCATCTCTTACATATTCATTATTTTTACCATAACTAGAATCCATTCTGACACTGGGAAACAAAAAGCCTTCTACACATGTTCATCTCACCTGATTATAGTCATCCTTCTCTATGTGACACTTGTCTCTCAGTACTTAACCCCAACGTCAAATCACACATTGAACTCAAAGAAACTGTTCTCTCTTTTCAACACAGCTGCAGTTCCTTTGTTAAACCCACTGATTTATAGTTTGAAAAATAAAGATGTTAAGTCAGCTTTGAAGCGAAGACTAGGAATGATTCAGATGTGGTCACAATAATGACGCAGTGGCGATCCTTTTCAGTGGCGGAACTGCAAGGAATCACAAGCGTAGCAACCGCCCACAAGTGAACAGAGATGCCAACCAAAGCCATCGCAACAACTTCAGCAACTGTGTACTCAGTCACAACCGCAACGCAGATGCGGGGAACATCCGCTCCCTGATTGTTTACATGTCTGCAGGAGCTGCAATGCTGGTGCCATGTTTTATGCATACGAGATCGCACACTGGATCACAGCCCAGAAACAGTCACGACACACTGCGGTTTAGCAGACATATCCAGTTACTTCCCCAAATAGCCTCTTCATGTCAATCACTCTGTGACATATTCCTCATTGTGAGCAGCATCATAAAGGTACCTTGGTGCGACTCGTGCAGTCTACCGATAATCTCTGAGTTGCGACACCATCAAAGTTGTGATTGCATCTGAATCAAGCAACCTGTCATTGTGTAGAACCATGAAATAGAGAATGATTTAAAGCAGTGTAATGTGCCAATGATCTATCGTTCATATTTACATATTATTTTAATGAACATGGTATGAAAACCCTGTTTTCTGTATCTCTACTTGCAAAGCAAATCATTAGAACTAACATGGCTTACAGTATATACAAATTTATTCAAAGTTTATTTATTTGATATATTGTCATTTGCTCTGGTTTTATGAAAGCTTTGTGGACATATTTGGGCTGTTTCCAAGTTAGGAGCAAAACAAAAAAAAGGAAGGAAGTTTGTATCTGGAACAAACCATGTTGCAATGCAGAGTGCAAATACATTTTTATTACTATTATTTATTTCTGCAGTGGGGTACACTGGTATTCCACAGGGAATAACATCAGGGTGTAGAGTTGGATCTTGATCCAAGGCACCAATAGGCTAAAAGCTTTGACTGTTCCCAAGATGCATAGCGCCGCCTCCTATATAACCCCGCCACCGTGCACAGGAGATCAGTTTGTAAGTTGGTGCCCTGCAGCTAGCAGGACACTAACAGGTAGGGGCTGCTCCTGCAGCCCTCAGAAGAGCTTTTTAAGAAGAAATTGAAGACTTCAAGGGCAGCAGCAGAGGCACTCTGAGTGCTAGATGTCAGTCAGACATCTCCTGCTGCAGCTTCATCACCTCCCCCTGGCGCTGTATACTCCCGCTTTCCCTGGTTGCCGGGTACTTACAGCGGAGGCTCCAGTGCTTCACCCAGGGTTCACACACACTAGCCGGAGCTCTCTAGGATTGCATGGCCACATCTAATAGGGAGGAAGTAAGAGGGTCCCCCAGGCGGGACCCGCCAAAATCACGATCCGCAGCGGCCATTAGAAGGCCGGCCGCGTGCGCTGGCATGGACACTGTGTTGGTACGAGGACCCCACTAGACCACCAGGGCAAGGGCACAGGTTGGGTTACCTCAGGTATCAATTTATTAAGGCCCACAGTACCTGGTGAGAAAGTCCAACAAGGGGATAAGGCTCTGACCTGTAGCCCCTCCCCCAGCCCCTTGGCGCCATTTAGAGTAAATGTTCCCGCCCTGGAGCTGTGTCTCTCTGTCTCCCTCACTCCCTGTCAGCGTTTGAGCGCCATTACACACAGCTACATTGTTCTTGGGACTGCTGGGCAATGCCTCCTCTGTAAAGCCGCCTGCATCTTTAGCGCTGTGCTTCTACAGGCCACTTAAGTATTCTACATGTCGTTGAGACAGTGTTAGTTAAGAACAAGGGCATACTTCAGGGTTATTTAGTACAAGTACCCTGTGATATACATCCAGTTTTTACTGTGCATTTTTGTATCTACTGTTATACATAGCTGTACTCTGTATTTACTTAGTGTTGCTAGTGCAGTGCAGTTTTACGGTTTGTCATAATTACTGCATTGTATATGTGACTATATTTCTGTATCTGTGTGTGCATATAGCTGCTGGGTGATTTCTACTTTGTGTACCTCACTCCTACTGCTATCCCTATATTCTGTAACCTGAGGGGGCTCAGTGCGTCACGATTATTAGATATATCGGTGTTTTCACAGGATATACGTATTTTGTATTTTTCTCTGTGTTTTTCAGTCACATTTTACCTCAGAAATCCACTGTTTGTGCTGTTACTCTACACGGGGGGTTTGTGCTTGTATTTATCTCCTATTACTCTACTGTGTCGCCTGTAGTTTAAGCTTTCATACTTTGTCAGCTACATGGGGCGATGGGTCTGGGTCTGATTCCGCGGCACGCAGTTATGGCGTCCCAGATGCGTTTGAGGATAACATGGCTGCTGAGGGTTCAGGTTTTGGGGGTTCTGTACCCCCCAGTCAGTTTGTAGCACCGGGGGCATATCAGGGTCTGCCCTGGTCAGCCTTTTCCGATATACTGACTACACTGGTAACAAAATGTATGCCCCCTGTGGGACCTCCTATGCCTTATCAGCCTTATATGGTCCCTACGGTTCATCCGCCATGGACGGATGTCCTGTCCACTCAGTTACAGCACTTGAATAAAAATTTGGTTAAACAAAGTCCTGTCCCTTGCCCACCTAAGACTAAGCCTAAGAAGTCCTCTAAGTGGGCTGTTACTTTCTCTAAGTCCACGCCAGCTCCAGATACCTTTTCTGAGGAGGATGGCATGTATACGGTCCCCTCAGATTCTGATCGTGATGTTTCTGATGGGGAGTCTGTTTCACAGGTGGATGTTCCTGATCTCATTGAGGCTATCAGGCTCATTCTTCATATTGATGATGAACCAGATCCCACTACTGCCTCTAAGAAACCGGATAGGTTTAAACGTCGGAAGGTTACTAAATTGGTTTTACCTCATTCTGACCATTTAGTTGACATACGTCAGGAGTCCTGCGAGAACCCTGGGAAGAAATTCACCCCGCACAAGAAGATGCTAGCTCGCTATCCTCTTGCAGCTAAATTGAGCAAGAATTGGGAAACGCCACCGCCAGTGGACTCGCAAATCACTAGACTGGTGGTATCTTCTGCCCTGCCTGTCACTACCGTTACTTTTCTTAAGGAGCTGATGGATAAACGTGTGGAGGGTTGCTTGAAGGCTATCTATACCATTGCAGGGGCTGCACATATACCCACCATTGCGGCTACTTGGGCCGCAGAAGCTATTGAGGCGTGGGCTCAGGAAACAGAAGATGCGTTTCCCTCAGATATTCCTGAACATGCCAGACAATGCCTCTCCTATATTGTCACGGCATATCATTACATTAAAGAAGCAGCTTCAGATACTGGCGTTCTGGCGACCAAGGCTGCTACGACATCCATTTTTGCTCACCGTATTCTTTGGTTACGGTCCTGGTCAGTGGACCTGGACTCTAAGAAAACCCTAGAGGTGCTCCCGTTCAAAGGTGACATCCTCTTTGGTGAGGATCTCAATAAGATTATTGCTGACTTAGCATCTGCTAAAACTGCATGTCTTCCAAGTACTACTCCTTCTGCATCAAAGGCTAAGAGTACTTCCTTTCATTCCTTTCGACCTCCAGGTAAGGCAAAAGGTAAGGCATACCGAAAACAGTCTCGCACTTCCAAACCTTTCAAGCCCAAGCCTAAACGTGCCTGGGCGGCCCATCAGCCCGCTTTCAAATCTGATAAGCCTGCGGCATGACGGGGCGGGCCTCCTCCTGGGGGATCCCAGGGTGGAAGGCCGGCTTCTACAGTTTAAAAAAGTGTGGTTGGAAACCACTTCAGACGCTCGGGTGCGGGAAGTCATCACTCGCGGATACGCTATTTCCTTCAAGAATCGTCCCCCTCCTCGCTTTTGCCTGACAGACATCCCCACAGATCAGAAGAAGACAACTACTCTACGCTTGGTGGTACAATCCCTCCTGGACACCGGAGTGGTGGTACCGGTGCCTCTGGCTCAGAGGGGAAGGAGGTACTATTAAACGCTGTTCCTAGTCCCCAAACTGAATGGTTCCTCTCGGCCCATTCTCAACCTCAAATCATCGAAAAAATTTGTGAAGGTGTCCAAGTTTCGTATGGAAACCCTTCGCTCTATTGTCCTGGCTCTGGAACCAGGGGACTATATGGTATCCCTGGATATTCAAGATGCTTACCTGCACGTCCAGATTGCCATATCACATCAGCAATACCTACGGTTTGCTATTGGCAATCTCTATGACCAATTCCGTGACATACCGTTTGGTCTGACTACGGTCCCTTGAATTTTCACCAAGGTCATGGCGGTTATGACAGCTTCACTCCGCCGTCGGGGCATCAGGATCCTGCCGTATCTGGATGACTTGCTGATCCTGTCAAATTCCCCGGACATTCTCCTCCGTCATCTGGATATGATGGTCCAGGTTATGCAAGCCCATGGGTGGCTCATCAACTGGAAGAAATCCTCACTGGTCCCTGCCCAGAGCATGGTACACCTGGGAGCATTGTTGGACACACACAACCAGAGGTTGTTTTTGTCACAGGAAAAAATCCTGAAACAAAATACGTTACTTCCTCTCTCGCCCACGTGTGTCGATACACTCGACGATGCAAGTACTAGGCCTCATGGTTTCGGCTTTCGACATGGTGGAGTACGCTCAATTACATTCCCGTCCTCTACAGAAACTGGTTCTTGCCAAATGGGACGGCCTGCCTCACCGAATCAGGTCTCAAATGATATCCTTGTCTCCGGAGGGCCGTCTGTCTCTTAGCTGGTGGCAACAGGACCAACGGTTGAGCAGGTGCCATCCCTTCTGGATCTCCAACTGGGTCCTTCTGACGATGAATGCCAGTCTGAGGGGTTGGGGTGCAGTGTTGGAGCAACACTCTCTTCATGGTTGGTGAACCAGGGAGGAGTCTCTTCTCCCGATATACATTCTGAAGTTGCGGGCAGTGTTCAATGCTATGAAACTGGCCAAGCATCTGGTACAGTACAGGCCTGTTCAAGTACAATCAGACAACGCCACCACGGTGGCGTACATAAATCATCAAGGTGGCACTCGAAGCTGCATGGCAATGATGGAAGTGTCAAAGATTCTTCAATGGGCGGAACGCCATCTGCCAGACATATCGGCAGTATTCATTCCGGGAGCCCTCAACTGGGAAGCGGACTTCCTCAATCGTCAGAACGTTCACGCCGGAGAGTGGAGCCTACATCCAGAAGTTTTTCAACTCCTAGTGGACAAGTGGGGCCTACCAGACGTAGACCCTATGGCGTCTCCACACAATCACAAGGTTCCGGTCTTCGGAGCAAAAACAAGGGATCCTCAAGCAGTGTTTGTGGATGCACTTGCAATTCCATGTAACTTTCGGCTCCCGTACGTGTTCCCTCCATTGTCACTCCTGCCCAGAGTAATACAGAAGTTCAAGCAGGAAGGAGGAATCCTGTTTCTCATAGCTCCAGCGTGGCACTGGTTCTCAGACCTGCAGGGCATCTCGCTAAAGCATCCCCTTCTACTTCCACAACGACCAGACCTCCTCGTTCAGGGCCCTTGTGTTTACCAGGACTTGGCCCGACTGGCTTTGACGGTGTGGCTCTTGAAGTTTCCGTACTGAGGGCCAAGGGATTCTCTGAGGCAATCGTTCAAACTATGTTGAAGGCCCGTAAACCGGCTTCTGCTCGGATTTATCATAGGGTCTGGAATTCTTACTTTGCTTGGTGCACGTCTAATAACCATGACATTTACAAGTTTAGTACGGCCAAACTTTTGGCCTTCCTGTTACAGGGCCTGGACTTAGGCCTTCGTCTGGCTTCCCTCAAGGTTAACATTTCTGCCTTGTCGGTTTGGTTTCAGAGAAAGATTGCTGCCCTGCCTGATGTTCATACTTTCACTCAGGGTGTTTTACGGAGTCAACCTCCTTATGTACCACCTGTTCCCCCTTGGGATTTGTCGGTGGTTCTGGAGGCCTTGCAAGAGTCTCTGTTTGAACCTCTTGCATCTGTGGACCTTAAGTGGCTTTCCCTTAAGGTCTTGTTTTTGCTGGCTATTGCCTCTGCTAGAAGGGTCTCGGACTTGGGTGCCTTATCCTGTAAGTCCCCCTATCTGATTTTTCATCGTGACCGGGCAGTTCTTATAACGTGCCCTGGTTATTTGCCTAAGGTGGTGGCTTCCTTCCACCTTAACCAGGAGATCGTGGTTACGGCCTTTAACTCTCCTGAGTTGAACTCCAAAGAGTGGTCTTTGGATGTGGTATGGGCTCTCTGTGTCTATGTGAAGAGGACAGCCTCCATTAGGAAGTCTGATTCTCTCTTTGTACTGTTTGGTTTTCACAAACATGGCTGGCCTGCTAACAAGCAGACCTTGGCCAGATGGATTAGAATGGTGATTGCACATGCTTATGTACAGACTGGTCTTCCAGCTCCTGCTACTATCAGAGCCCATTCTACTCAGTCTGTTGGACCTTCTTGGCTGGCCTGCCATGGTGCGTCCCTTGAACAATTGTGCAAGGCGGCTACGTGGTCCTCAGTGAACGCATTCATAAGGTTCTATGCCTTTGATACTTCCGCCTTCCAGGATGCTTCCTTTGGATGCCGGGTTCTTGTGCCCACTACAGTGTGTCCCCTCCCATAAGGAACTGCTTTAGGACATCCCCAATGTTATTCCCTGTGGAATACCAGTGTACCCCGCTGCAGAAAAGGAGATTTATGGTAAGAACTTACCTTTGTTAAATCTCTTTCTGCAAGGTACACTGGATACCACAGGGCGCCCACCCTGACGCACTTAGCTTCTTTGTGTTGGTATGGCATTGGCCACTGATACCTTCTCCTGTCGTGAGAATGTGGTGTTTGTGGCTACTAACTGTTGTTGTCTCTTTTACCTGCTACTGCATTGGACTGGTTAACTAAACTGAGCTCCTGTGCACGGAGGCGGGGTTATATAGGAGGCGGCGCTATGCATCTTGGGAACAGTCAAAGCTTTTAGCCTGTTGGTGCCTCAGATCAAGATCCATCTCTACACCCCGATGTTATTCCCTGTGGAATCCAGTGTACCTCGCAGAAAGAGATTTAACAAAAGTAAGTTCTTACCATAAATCTCCTTTTATTTTTATGCAGGGCTAATAATGGCTGCTTTTGCATGTAGCCCACAAATTCCAGACAGCTTTTTTTCACATTGCAATTTAAATTTGAGTTTGGACACGGCCCTTACCAAATCGAAATATCTCTGCACATGTTACATCTGCCCCACCTACAGTGCAACATGGTTTTACCAAGGTACACAGTGTCACAGTCAGATGTGGATCATTAGATCTACAAGCAAAAGATCTACAGTCAATAGGTTGATCCCACAAGGTCGACAGGGTCAAAAGGTTGACATGGTCATTAGGTCAACATGAGAAAGAAAGGTAGACACTAGAAAAGGTTGACATGGCAAAGGGTCGGCACAAAAAAGGTCAACACGACATTTTAAAGTTTTTTTGGTGTCATCTTCGCTGTCACAGCTCAGGGAACCTCAACTAGTGTACTACGTCCTATTGCATGGCTCGCAAATGTTACTATTTCCAATCATAGTCACGGAGATGGTAAAGTCTAAAAAAGTAGAAAAAATGAAGAAAAAAAAAAACATTAAAAAACTCCTGTCGACCATACTTGCCTCAACCATTTGAACCTGTTGATCTTTTGTACCCAGTCGACCATAAGCACTGATGACCATTTACATGTCAACTTTATGACCATGTCGACCACGTCGATATAATGCATGTTGACCATTTTGAGTCGACCTATTGACTGTCTGTCTACACACTGTTGATCTATAGACCAGATACAGCACAGCTACTTGCTTTTTTTTTTTTTTTTTGCTTTGATCCCAAATCCCAGTAAGTATAAGCATCAGTAATTGTTACTCCTGATTTTGTGGCACTGTATGCTAATTGTACAGTAACTTGTTATAAATGTTGAAGGAAAGTAGAAAAAGAGGTCAACTTAACTTAAAAGGATAGGTCCTCTATTTCTGTGTGTACATCTCCTTAACTGGATACCTTGCATGTATTATACGTACAGAACATCCAAAGTATATAAATAAGGGAGAGAGAAAAAAAACCATCTAGTGCAATATGTTTGTCACAATGTAAGTCATAAACATGTAAACTGTTTCTCACCCAAATGAGATTCAATGAATAAGTTAAAAATATATGATATTTAATAACAAAATTTAAAATAAGAATGTTCCATTATTTCCATCAATGGATAATCAACATTCAACGATGTTACAATCCAGGATTTTATGAAGGTGGCTTCCTACCAGAAATCAGACAATAGAAGTGCTCTTAAAGAAAGCTGGGTAGATGTTCCAAATCCCCGGGGAAGAATCAGCTCCTATAATGGGCACCCCGTCTTTGTCCACGTCTGGTCAGTCTGCCGTTGTTGTTTCCTTCTTTTAGCCAACGTGTTTCAATCAGTTTACTGATCTTTGTCAAGGCATATCCTGTCCATTCCCTTCTGGGATCTTTATACCCCTACAAATTACCCCTCCTGATTTCTGGGAGGAGCCACTTCCATTTACAATTTAATTCAATTATATACATGATTATTCACAAATATATCATCATATACATATTACAGGTTGGGTATCCCTTATCCAAAATGCTTGGGACCAGAGGTATTTTGGATATCGGATTTTTCCGTATTTTGGAATAATTGCTTACCATAATGAGATATCATGGCGATGGAACCCTAGTATAAGCACAGAATGCATTTATGTTTCATATACACCTTATACACACAGCCTGAAGTAAATTTTAGCCAATATTTTTTTATAACTTTGTGCATTAAACAAAGTGTGTCTACATTCACACAATTAATTTATGTTTCATATACACCTTATACACACAGCCTGAAGGTCATTTAATACAATATTTTAATAACTTTGTGTATTAAACAAAGTTTGTGTACATTGAGCCATCAAAAAACAAAGGTTTCACTATCTCACTCTCACTCAAAAAAGTCCGTATTTCGGAATATTCCGTATTTCGGAATATTTGGATATGGGATACTCAACCTGTATATCATAAAATCTTATGTGTCCTCACATTTATCCTATAAAAACGCCATCATATATTGAGTAGAAACATAGAATTCATTAAAAAACAGATTAATTTCCGGACCGGAAGTGATGAGTGTCCTGTATTACAAGTCCCGGTTTCTCCATACATTGGTTCCACTTCTCCGGATCTGTACTATATTATTCTAGCACATCCGGTCATGTGGTAACCTTGCATCCGGTCACGTGATCGCTACTTTCGAGCTACTTCTCCTCGTATCTACTTCCTATTGTGGGTCACGTGATCGGCGTTCACCGGCGTCTTTTCTCCGTCATGAGACCACGATATGTACTGGAAAGAACATAGCATGCCAAAATCAAATATGGCCACTCTGGGACCTTCAATGCGGAAGAACAAGATCTCCATGGAAACCGAATACATCTATAAATGCTTTCACTAGAAGGGGAAATTACGGAGAAAAGACGCCTGGGAACGCCGATCACGTGACCCACAATAGGAAGTAGATACGAGGAGAAGTAGCTCGAAAGTAGCGATCACGTGACCGGATGCAAGGTTACCACATGACCGGATGTGCTAGAATAATATAGTACAGATCCGGAGAAGTGGAACCAATGTATGGAGAAACCGGGACTTGTAATACAGGACACTCGTCACTTCCGGTCCGGAAATTAATCTGTTTTTTAATGAATTCTATGTTTCTACTCAATATATGATGGCTTTTTTATAGGATAAATGTGGGGACACATAAGATTTTATGATATAATATGTATATGATGATATATTTGTGAATAATCATGTATATAATTGAATTAAATTGTAAATGGAAGTGGCTCCTCCCAGAAATCAGGAGGGGTAATTTGTAGGGGCATAAAGATCCCAGAAGGGAATGGACAGGATATGCCTTGACAAAGATCAGTAAACTGATTGAAACGCGTTGGATAAAGAAGGAAACAACAACGGCAGACTGACCAGACGTGGACAAAGACGGGGTGCCCATTATAGGAGCTGATTCTTCCCCGGGGATTTGGAACATCTACCCAGCTTTCTTTAAGAGCACTTCTATTGTCTGATTTCTGGTAGGAAGCCACCTTCATAAAATCCTGGATTGTAACATTGTTGAATGTTGATTATCCATTGATGGAAATAATGGAACATTCTTATTTTAAATTTTGTTATTAAATATCATATATTTTTAACTTATTCATTGAATCTCATTTGGGTGAGAAACAGTTTACATGCTTATGACTTACATTGTGACAAACATATTGCACTAGATGGGTTTTTTTTTCTCCCTCATTTATATACTTTGGATGTTCTGTACGTATAATACATGCAAGGTATCCAGTTAAGGAGACGTACACACAGAAATAGAGGACCTATCCTTTTAAGTTAAGTTGACCTCTTTTTCTACTTTTCTTGAATTTGTGAGCGCAAAAGGAGAAGTGCCCCATACCAAAAAATAGTTCTCTTGAGTTTATTTGAGGGTGAGGGAACACCCTCTTTGGGACACTACTCCATTTTTTGCAGCTGAGTGCGCAATTTGAGATAAGTGCAAAAAATTCTTTTGTATTGTTATAAATGTTGAATACTGTTCATGTGCTTGACAATATTTATAGCTTTTGTATAAGTATATAAAAAGAACAAAAACATTAACTTCACTAAATAAGACTAGTTATATAGAATAGCTATTAATTTGTGCTTTCACTGACAGTACAATCATTATGGCATTTTACAAATATTAATAAATGAAACTACTATAAAATAGACAAGTAGAGTGGCCAAGTGGCTGAGGCTTGTCAGTTTTACTAAATAATACCCTAAAAACTGTAAATTTTCTTATTGCCTAAATGTCAATGCACAAGCAACCAAGTGTTACAGTGAGTCCAGAAAGCAATTGTCAGCGGCGGCATGGCGGGCGCAGGGAGATGCAGGTCCCATCGGTTGCCTCGTGACCGGGACACTGGGTCTCTCACGGCCGCTATGGCTGCTGGTCCCTGCCCAGTGCCTAGTAACAAGCTGACGACAGGCGCAATTCTCTCTGGTCCCCACCGGCGCCTAGCAACAGGCTGACACCGGGCGCAATGCGCACTGGGAGCAGCCGGGTGCCTAGCATCGGGATGCAGGAGGCAGACGGCATTCCCCATTGCTTAGTAGTTAGTTTGTTACGTTCAGCAGGGCAGCTGCATTTAATATTGTAATTTACCAGCAGGCTTCCTGATTGGTCAAGCACCATTTATATTCACTTTCTTTTCACTCCCTAACTGCTGGTTATAGTTCCTACTTCTTGGAGAAATTGCCGGTCCTGTGAGCTCCTGTTTTGAATATCCAGCTTGATTCAAACCCTGCATTGATTCCAGTCTGTTTCTGCCTCAGGTGCTGTGTAGATGTTCCACACAAACTCTTTTCTTGTGTTATCTAAATCCTTAATTTATTCCTGCTACCATTTGTTATATCTTTCTGCCATACACACTCTGCCACTACAACGGCCATAACATCACATACCCTCCCACCATATCCCCTCATTTCTACAGCTTCCACTACATACATTATCACCGCCCTTTGACCAGTTCTCTGCACCAATGTTAGACTAGTTTCCTTCATCTAGTTAAGCTTGTACTATTGCCAGTGGCGTAAGTTCTGGTGGGCATCCCAGTACTGGTAGACGTATAAAGTCTTAAGGGAAAAGCGGCTCTTATAGGCAAGAAGACCTGCTGAGTTTCACTCTAAGAGTCTTACACCCAGGCGTCCAGGGCTATCATCAGAAGATCGACCACGAGTCACGTTCTTCAATACCGTCGTGTCAAGGTTCTCATCTTTCAATCCATCCAGGTACATCACTTAGTTCATAACAGCAATGCCGGTGTTCGGGATCCCGATGGTCATAATATGAATGCCAGGATCCGGAAGTTGGAAGACCAGCAGGGGTGAGTGTGTGGTGTTCTCATCCCTCCCCTACCCCCTAACCCTAACCCTCGGTTCCCCCTAACCTCCCCCTTTAGTGCCTGACCCTAACCACGCCCCGGAGGTGCCTAAACCTAAGTCACCTTCCCTGCTGCCTAGACCTATCCCTCCCTACCCCACAGCCTGATCCTAACTTCCCCCCTCCCCCAGGGGTGCCTAACCCTAACCGCCCTCCCATCAGCCTAACCCTAACCTTTCCCCCCGCAGCCTAACCCTAACCTACCTATCCCTAGCAGCCTAACCTTAACCCCCCCATCTGGTGGCTAAAGCTTCCCCCCTCCCCGGCCCTAAACCTTACCCACCGGCTATACTTACTGTCGGGATGCCTGCTGTTGGGATTCCAGTGTCAGTCTCCCAGCCCTTTCTGAGTTCTGGCATCGGGATTCCAAAGTGTGTCGGGAATTTGGCATTGGTATTTCAACTGCTGTTATTCCGACAGCAGTCATTCTGACTGCATCCCATTACAGTATGTTCAATATTTTGTCTGTTAGTTTTAGGACAATGGTTTTGTTTTTTGCTCAATATTCAATTAACTATACAATGTGGCCATATTTAAAGTTTGAGCAGTCTATAGCTCTAAAAAGCAAAATATAATAAAATGTACTAAGGATAATATTTAAGTCATGGGGTGAAACATCCCATGGAAAAAAAGTTTGCAATTAGGGGAAAATGCGGTCTTATACAAGGTGAAATGCAGAAAAGGTTCCAACAAATAAATAACCTAAAATGAAATCTCAAATTAAAATGTATCTACTTTGTAAATTTTAAAAAGAAATATGTGAGCTCAAATTTAAAAAAAAATAAAAAAATCTTTACATTTATGCACATTTTCTCTTTTAAGTGCCGTGCATGCTTTTTTGTTTTGGAATTAACATTTTATCACAGTTCAGTTTCTCCTCTTTTCATGTTCTGAAGCATTTGGAACAACACCCTTCTCAAAACTAAGGGCCTAATTCAGATCTGATCACTTTTGTGTGTTTTTGAGAGGTCTGCGTTCAGATAGCCGTCGCCCATAGAGAGTGAAAACCCATCCCATGCAAGTGTGCAAATGCATGCGTGCGCTTTGTAAAAACTTCGCCAGACAGCGAACATCTGCAAATCCAGTCGCAACTAACTCACCATTGATTTTTCCAGTCTGTGTGTAGCCCAGGACTTACTACTACAGTGTGATACACACAGGTTGACTGGTGCCGGAGTTGACATCACACACCCGCCTGGAAAAAGCTTGCGAACGCCTGCGTTTTTCCTGACACTCTCAGAAAACGGCCAGTTACCATCACCAAATGTCCGTTTCCTGTGCTTCCAGACAATCAGCCTGCGTTCCCCTAGCAAAAAATAAAACACAGGATTTTATTTGCTGTTTGGCGTCGCGTCTGCGCATTACAATCCATGCACATGTGCAGTCGTTTAATAATCGACAGCTGTCTGAATTCGCACAACAGTGATCAGGTCTGAATTAGGACCTCAGACTTGAATGCAACAGCAACATTTTTCTCTAATGGGCAAAACCATGTGCACTGCAGGTGGGGCAGATATAACATGTGCAGAGAGATTTAGATTTGGATGGGGTGTGTTCAAACTGAAATCTAAATTGCAGTGTAAAAATAAAGCAGCCAGTATTTACCCTGCACAGAAACAAAATAACCCACCCAAATCTACCTCTCTCTGCATATGTTATATCTGCCCCACCTGCAGTGCACATGGCATTTCCCATAAGAGAAAGATTTTGCTTTTGCGATCAGGTCTGAATTAGGCCCTAAATCTCTCTGCACATTTTCAATCTGCCCCACTTGCAGTGCAACATGGTTTTCCTGCACAGTTATTTGCTCTTTTTTGCATTACTCTCAATCAGGTCCATGGGGGGGTCATTCCGAGTTGATCACTAGCTGCCGTTGTTCGCAGTGCAGCGATCAGGCTGAAAATCGGCACTTCTGCGCATGCGTATGGTATGCACTGTGTACGCGCGACGTACTTTCACAAAAGCCGATGCAGTTTTACACAAGGTCTAGCGACGCTTTTCAGTCGCACTGCTGATCATTGAGTGATTGACAGGAAGTGGGTGTTTCTGGGTGGTAGCTGACCATTTTTGGGGAGTGTGTGAAAAAACGCAGGCGTGCCAGATAAAAACGCAGGAGTGGCTGGCCGAACGCAGGGCGAGTCTGTGACAGGAACTAAATAGTCTTAAGTGATCGCAAGGTACAGTAGGAGTAGGTTTGCAGCTACTCTGAAACTGCATATTTTTTTTTGTAGCAGCGCTGCGATCCTTTCTTTCGCACTTCTGCTAAGCTAAGATACACTCCCAGAGGGTGGCGGCTTAGCGTTTGCACTGCTGCTAAAAGCAGCTAGCGAGCGGTCAACTCGGAATGACCCCCATAGTCCCTTGCCAGTGGTAAAAGGAACATGGAAGCACAATTTTAATAAGTTGAACTTTCCAGGAAAGTTCCAAAAATTAGAAAGATCCACTAGAAAGTCCTGGGGACTCCACCCTCAGTGGCATATCTATAATGTGGTTGGTGTTGGGATCCCGGTGCTTGGGATGCCGGTGGTCAGACTACCGATATCGGCATCCCAATGCACAGGACCCAAATACCTAATAAGTGAGCTAACCCTAACCTCCTACCCACCCACCTACACCTAACCCTCCCTACCTGCAGTCTAACCCTAACCTTCCTTTTCCCTGCAGCCTAACCCAAACCTCCCCGGATGGTGCCTAGCAATATCAGCTGTAAAGCAGAGACTGACATTGTGTAAAACCACGAAACAAGGAATGATGTAATATCCTGTATTATGCTAATGATCTAACATATCTAATATACAGTGCATCCGGAAAGTATTTGCAGCGCTTCACTTTTTCCACATTACAGCCTTATTCCAAACTGGAATAAATTAATTTTTTCTATCAAAATTCTACACACAAAACTCCATAATGACAACCAGAAAAAAGTTTTTTTTAGATTTTTGCAGATTTAGTAAAAATAAAAAACTAAGAAATCACATGTATATAAGTATTCACAGCCTTTGCTCAATACTTTGCTGATGCACCTTTGGCAGCAATTACAGCCTCAAGTCTTTTTGAATATGATGGCTCACCTATCTTTGGGCAGTTTCACCTATTCCTCTTTGCAGCACCTCTCAAGCTTCTTCAGGTTGGATGGGAAGCGTCGGTGCACAGCCATTTTCAGACCTCTCCAGAGATTTTTAATCGAATTCAAGTCTGGGTTCTGGATGGGCCACTCAAGGACATTCACAGAGTTGTCCTGAAGCCACTCCTTTGATATCTTGGCTGTGTGCTTAGGGTCATTGTCCTGCTGAAAGATGAACCGTCTCCCCAGACTTAGTTCAAGAGCGCTCTGGAGCAGGTTTTCATCCAGGATGTCTCTGTACATTGCTGCATTCATCTTTCCCTCTATCCTGACTATTCTCCCATTTCCTGCCACTGAAAAACATCCCCACAGCATGATGCTGCCATCACCATGCTTCACTGTAGGGATGGTATTGGCCTGGTGATGAGTGGTGCCTGGTTTCCTCCAAACATGACACCTGGCATTCATGCCAAAGAGTTCAATCTTTATCTAATCAGACCAGAGAAGTTTGTTTCTCATGGTCTGAGAGTTCTTCAGGTGCATTTTAGAAAACTCCAGGTGGGCTGCCATGTGCTTTTTACTAAGGAGTGGCTTCCGTCTATCCACTCTACCATATAGGCCTGATTGGTGGATTGCTGTAGAGATGGTTGTCCTTCTGGAAGGTTCTCCTCTCTCCACAGAGGAATGCTGTAGCTCTGACAGAGTGACCATCAGGTTCTTGGTCATCTACCTGACTAGGACCCTTCTCCCCCGATCACTCAGTTTAGACAGCCGGCTAGCTCTAGGAAGAGTCCTGGTGGTTCCGAACTTGTTCCAATTATGGATGATGGAAGCCACTGTGCTCATTGGGACCTTCAAAGCAGCAGATATTTTTCTGTACCCATCCCCAGATTTGTGCCTCGAGACTATCCTGTCTCAGAGGTCTACAGACAATTCCTTTGACTTCATGCTTGGTTTGTGCTCAGACATCCACTGTCAAGTGTGGGACCTTATATAGACAGGTGTGTGCCTTTCCAAATCATGTCCAATTAACTGAATTGACCACAGGTGGACTCCAGTTAAGCTGTAGGAACATCTCAAGGATGATCAGTGGAAACAGGATGCACCTGAGCAAAATTTTGAGCTTCTTGGCAAAGGCTGTGAATACTTGGTACATAGTAGTTTTTTTTATTTTTAATACATTTGCAAAAATCTAAAAAAAAACTTTTTTCATGTTGTCATTATGGGGTATTGTGTGTAGAAATTTGAGGGGAAAAATGAATTTGTTCTAGTTTGGAATAACGCTGTAAGATAACAAAATGTGGAAAAAGTGAAGTGCTGTGAATACTTTCCGGATGCACTGTATATTATTATGAAGGAACACTGCAATAAAAATTACTGTAAAAGTCATGTTTTCTTTCTACATAAAACAAGACTACTAACAAAGCTTCCTGTATGAACATGATCATCCCCTCCTTTTTTAGTATCTCCCTTCCTCAAAAAATCCTCACATGACCCTACTCGCAAACTAATTTCCTATATCTTTCCAATGTTCTAGAGCAACTTCTCTTTCATTACTTCAGCAATTTAATTTAATCCCAATCCCTTCTAGACTCTCTTCAATCTGGTTTTCATAACTTTTCTCCACAGAACTGCAATAAGTAAGTAATGATCAATCAATCCAAGAGTCATTTCTCATCCTCCTTGACCTGTCTATTGACTTTGATATTGTTGAGCAACCTCTCCTCTTTTAAAATCTCCATTCTTTCAGCCTTTATGTTTTCTCATCAGCACATCGTACCTCTATCACCCAGGGCCGGTGCAAGGTCTCTTTGCACCCTAAGCAAAGCTTCAACCCAGCGCCCCCTAACCTGCAAACCCCACCACCACAACTACCTCTCGGAGGGGAGATGCTGATGGCCAGTAGGTGGACTGGGGTGAATTGCATCATTATACATATACAGAGAAAAGGGACAACACTCTAGAACTGCCAACTACATCCCTTTTTTTGTATGTGTATACATGCATATATACACACATACATATATACTGTACATACTGTATATTTGTATGCTCCTTATTGTGTTCCATCCCCATCCATAAGTTAATTACTAACCTGCATACAGAGAAATCCTTCAGTTTTTTGCTAGATGAATTCAGTGGTGGCCTCCAGTGGCCGTCACCCCTAGGCAGCCAACTAAAGCTATCTAATGGTAGAGCCGGCCCTGCTATCAACCCTCCTTTTCTGTCTCTTACCTCTCTCCTAGAATTTTTACATCAAAGTTGGAGCTATTCAGGAGTTGTTATTATTAACTATAGTCATACCTGGAGGGGACTGTGATGAGACTCTGATCATCCACAGGTAATTGACTGCAGCACCCAACAGATACTGCTGACTTGTATTTCTATAGCCCAGCTTTCAAACTTATACTGTAGGTAACATACATTGTGTTTTATGTAATAAACTGTTAGCTAGAGGCATAGCTTTATTGCAGTAAATAGACAATATTGCACCTCAAAGGAGCATTCTTGCTCTAATAGACGCTTTTCATTTCAAGTATGGCACTATTTCATTGTAAGTGACTTGTATTACTGTAACTTGGTATGATTTTTGGCTGTGTACTGACTCCTGCTTGATCAAGACCTTGATTATTTGTTGGCTATCTTGACCTTAGTCTTATATTCATAGATTGTGACTTAAGGGGAGATACTGTATATCAAAGCTTGGAGATAGATAAAGTGAACAGAGATAAAGTATGAACCAATCAGCTCCTAGCTGTCATTTTTCAAACACAGCCTATAAAATGACAGATAGAATCTTATTGGTTCAAATGTTTCTCTCTAAGCTTTGCTAAATCTCCCCAGAGTATCCAGCTGCCAGACTGATTCTAACATTTTCACTTACTGTCATCCTTAGGAGACCAATCATAGTGAGTTCTTTCTCTATAGCTCAGGGATGGGGAACCTTCGGCCCTCCAGCTGTTGTTGAACTACACATCCCAGCATGCCCTGCAACAGTTTTAGCATGGCCAAATAGCAAAACTGTAGCAAGGCATGCTGGGATGTGTAGTTCAACAACAGCTGGAGGGCCGAAGGTTCCCCATACCTGCTATAGCTGATCACTTTGTAGATAATGTCAGGTATTTTACATGATGAGGAGGATAGTCATAGACAAATAATTACACTTAACTTCCCAAAGATGGCAGATACTGTAGGTGAGGGGTCATTTACTCTAGCAAGTATTTACAGAAAGTATAGGATTTTTTAAACTTATGTAAAAAGATTTTTATAAGTACTGTACATATGTATGTTATGCTTGTCAGAGAATATTTAGTCATTCACATCAGCAACTGCCCCAATGAAGTTTACGATCTATAACTCAGACACAATCATTTTTGTAAGAATTTTATTAAGCTACCAATAAATCCTTAGCTTGCAGGAGGAAACGAGAGCTTCCAGAAATCTGGAGCAAAACAGGAATCTGTCCAAAATAGAATCCATGACCGCATCATTAGCAATGCTAACCATTGTGCAAAACTGTTGACCCAGTTCGTGCCTATTTTGCATATAAAGGGGGGGATGTATCAAAAGATTGTAGAGATATAACACGGAGAGAGGTAAAGTACCAACCAATCAGCTCCCACTTGTCATTTTACAGGCTGTTTAAAAATTATAGTTATAACCTGATTGGTTGGTACTTTATCTCTCTCTACTTTATCTATATCCAAGCTTTGATAAATCTCCCCCAGAGTATGTAAAAATAAATCACCATGGAAGCCAACTTTTTCCTTTGGCGCACACATTACATTTGTTAAAAGCCCGCCTAAGTGCTGACTTCACATCTTTATTTTTTAGACTGTAGATCAGTGGGTTTAGCATGGGGACTGCAGCTGAGTTAAACAGAGAGAAAAGTTTATTAGAGTCCAAATTCTCCTTCTGACTTGGTCTCAGGTACTGACAAAGAAGAATCACATAGAGAAGGATGACCACTGTGAGATGTGAGGAGCATGTGTGGAAGGCTTTACGTCTGCCAGCGCTGGAACGTATTCTCAGTATGGTAGCAATAATGAAAATGTAGGGAATAAAAGTCAAAGGACATGAGAAAAATAAATGAAAGAGCACACTTGTGAGAATGAAGATACTCAGAAGCGATGTGTCGCTGCAAGTAATATTTTTCAGAGGCAAAATGTCACAAAAGAAGTGATTGATCTTATTTGATCGATAGCAAGAAAAGTTGTCTATTATGATGGTATGAGGTAAAGATTGCAGAAATGCCAACACCCAGCAGACAGAGGCCAGAAGAGCGCACATCTTATGACTCATGATCATGTGATAATTCAGTGGCTTACATATAGCCACGTATCTATCGTAACTCATGGCCGTCAACATTAAGAGTTCTAGTCCCATTAAAGATACCCAAATATATGTCTGTAGAAGGCAAGCAGAATAAGAAACTACCTTAGATCCTGAAATGAAGCTATCAAGAATCTTATATAAGCTTACAGTGGATGAAGCCATGTCCAGAACAGACAAGTTGGCCAGGAAGAAGTACATAGGGGTAAGGAGATGACGATCCAGGCAGACCAGTAGGAAAATGGTGATGTTACCACCAAGAGTTATGAAATAAATCAGAAGAACCAGAAGAAAAATGGGAGCTTGCAGCTGTGGATCATCTGAAATCCCAACAATTCTAAAATAACTCAGAGAGGTATAATTTGTTGGAGCCATTACTGCATGGGTTTTAAGAAGGTTTAGGGTGCTATTTTAGTACATTGGGCTTTATCCTGCAATCTGTTGATCTTACAGAAACCAGACAAAGATCTCATAATCTTTATCTATAATAATATAATAAATATATTGCTGTCACTTTATACCATTAGTAAAATGAGTGGATATTAAATATACTGCAATCAATAGCAAATACATTTCACATATTTATTTGTATCCCTGGAGTCCTGGTGATGCTGTACAGAAGTGTGTGTCCATAGGTGGTGGATATGGATATGTGATTGTGGTCCATAGTTGGTGGATGAGGTTTAGTGGAAGTAGGCAGGTCCAGGTACTAAGAGGGGGTGCAGTGAATAGTACTGTTAAGGGTGAAAATACTGTTGCAGTTAAAAACATGGAAAATTAGTGGAATGGGGAATGGTATGCACATGGAATGTCAGTGATAGATAAATGATAACATATATAAATGTACACATTTGAAGTTAAGAGAATCATGTGCTGGTGCATATATATTAGGATAGCAACCATAAGACAGTGCATTGAATATTAGTGTGTTTTAATGAACAGATGGTACAGTAAATGGGTATATAAATGCTCTATTTGCATCAAAAAGGTGTATAAAATGGATTTTATAATGAATTGCGAACTATGCAGGAGATAACAATTACTGAGATATAGGGGCAGATGTACTAAGCCTCAAAAAGAGATGAAGTG
This sequence comes from Pseudophryne corroboree, assembly GCF_028390025.1. NCBI lineage: Eukaryota > Metazoa > Chordata > Amphibia > Anura > Myobatrachidae > Pseudophryne > Pseudophryne corroboree. The sequence continues at coordinate 425,645,387 of NC_086451.1, read as the reverse complement.
GAGGGAGATACTGCAATACCAACCAATCAGATCCTGTCGTTTTTCCAACAAAGCCTGTATCATACAGTTAGGGCTGTTTGGTTTGTACTTTGGGCCTGATTCATGTTTTGTAAGTAAAGCAAAAACAAGGGGTTGCGGTCGTTAGGTCGACACAACTTAGGTCGACAGTCATTGGGTCGACCACGATAGGTTGACATGCATTAGGTCGACAGGGTAACTAGGCCAACAGGTCAAAAGGTCGACATGACATTTTTTTACATTTTTTGGATTTTTCCATACTTGACGATCCATGTGGACTACGATTGGAATTGTAACCTGTGCTGAGTGAAGCGGTAGCGGAGCGAGTCACTTTGCCCAAAGCATGGCGAGCGAAGCGAGCCATGCGAGGGGACACGGTGCACTAATTGGGGTTCCCCGTCACTTTACGAAGAAAACAACGCCAAAAACAATCCAAAAACCTATGTCGACCTTTTGACCTGTCAACCTAGTTACCCTGTCGACCTAACACATGTCGACCTATCGTGGTCGACCCAATGACTGTCAACCTACGTTGGGTCGACCCAATGACCCATAACCAAAACAAGCAAGCAGCTTTGTGTCTGGATCAAATCATGTTGCTATGCAAGGGGAGAAAATACATTTATATTTTTTTCTGTGCAGGGTAAATAGAAATACTAGCTGCTTTTGCATTTAGCCCACACATGTTAAACAGCTTTATTTTTACACTGATTTCGATTTCAGTTAGAACACACCCCAACCAAATCTAAATCTCTGTGCACATGATACATCTGTTCCACCTGCAGTGCAACATGGTTTTGAACAGATGCTTGCTTTTTTGCAAGGGAAAGGAATATGACAGATTTAGAAAGTTTGGCAAATATCAATAATACTGTATGCATTTCAACACCTGTATGCAGAGCCGGCCCTAGCATAGGCAAATGCCTAGGGCATTTGGAATGCCCAGGTGCACAAGCAGATTCTGCTGATTAAAATGATATGCGGCATGGCTGTATTCTGTATGTGACTGCAGCTGTATCTGCAAAAGAAATGCTATGTTACAGTGTATTCCTGGAAATCACTGTAATGTAGCATTTTGTATGCAGATACAGCCACAGTCGCACACAGAATATATGCATTCTACATATAATTTTTTTTTACTGAAATATTTTTATTGAAGCAATATTATGTTTACATTACAGATTGTCCAAGGTATTATTGACATACTGTACATAAAATATATCTCATCAAAACAATCAACCTGCAATAACATTAAAACAAAAAAAGAATTAAAGGGGAGGTGAAGAGAAAAGGTAGGGGAGGGAAAAAAGGGAAAATAACATTCACCAACTGTGAATAACTGTATTAATCAGAAAGAAAAGAAAAGGTATGAGTATTGCGCATGTCCCAGAACACATAATTTTAATCAGCAGAAGCTGCTTGTGCGTCCTAGTCACATACTGTATCAATGAAAATAAGATGCATTTTCTGCAAATAAAAGGTTCCCAACGTTAGCTGAGCTGGACGGGAGCTGCATGGCATATTGAGGCAAGATGTATGAGGACACATCTGTATCCAAGCAGAGGCAGAGGTACAGTGTTAGCAGCTGTGTGATTGCTGTGTGTGGGTAGGTTTGTTGTGCAATAGTGTTCGGCATATGTGTAAGGGGCATTATGTGTGTCATGTGTATAAATGCATTACTAATGTGCGACATATGTATAAGGGGCATTATGTGTGTCATTATGTGTATAAGGGCATTAATAAAGGTTGGCATAATGTGTAAAGTGCATTATGTTTATAAGGACATTAATAATGTCTGTCATATGTGTAAGGGGCATTACTGTGTGGTATTATGTGCATAAAGGCATTACTAATGTGTGGCATTATGTGTATACGGTTCTCTACTGTGTGGCGTAATGTATAGAAAAGGCACTACTGTGTCATCTAATGTGAATAAAGAGCAATATGGTGTGGTGTAATGTGAATAAGGAGCAATTCAATGTGATGGAATATGAATAAGGAGCATGCTAATGTATATAAGGTAAAGTGGTACTACTGTGTGATGTAACGTGAAGAAGGGACACTATCATATGATATAATGCGAATAAAGTTGCACTACTGTGTGGCGTAATTTGAATTGGGGGTACTATTGTGAGGCTATGCCCCTTCCCAAAAGAACACGCCCATTTTTGGGCTGCGTGCTGAATGTGCCTATTGTTGTTATTTAAAATATGAGGGGTAAGAGCACCAAAATGAGGACTGCTATGACTGAGGGGTGATGGTGATGGGAAAGGGGTGCAGGGTCAGAGGTGGGACTAGCTGCGGTGCTAGGGGGCACCAGCCAAAATCTTGCCTAGGGCATCATATTGATTAGGACCGACTCTACCTGTATGGCTTCCTTACATCATTCTTTCTCAAGAACTTGAATTACAAATATTTTGATTTATTATTCTACTATCTTATAAAGACACTTTAACTGTCCTATAAACATTTTATCTTCAGTAAATGTCAAACTCAGTAGAAATATTTGCAAGAACATTATAAAAGATACTAGGAGTTCCCTCTTACCTCTGGCTCCTAATATCTAACAATACTTTTTTTATAGTGTTTATTTTTGTAGTGTTGGAACTTCTGATAGAAGATGTCCAGATTGGATGTTCCTTGTTGTGCAGCCACATACATGTACAGTACATGATTTAATTTTGGGGCAAGTTATTATTTAAACGATATCCAAGGGGAGGAGAGTGACTGTTTAGGGCAGGGCTGGCCAAACCGGTCCTCGAGATCTACCAACAGTGCATGTTTTCCAGGACTCCTGGAGATCTGTAGAAGTGTCAGTTAGGAATGAATGCATCACATCTTAATTAGTAAAATGACTACACCTGTGCACCAGCTAGGTGGTCTGGAAAATGTGAACTGTTGGTAGATCTCGAGGACCGGTTTGGCCAGCCCTGGTTTAGGGTGTACCCTGTTTTGCTTGTCTGTATATTTATTTGTTTGTTTGTTGTTTTTTTGTTGTTGTTTTTTTGGGGGGGGCATAACATTTATCTTCCTGTGGGTTTCAATGACACAGCCATTGCACCTTCCAATGTTTAGGCATATTTCTGAACACTTTAACCAGTACAATAAAAAAAATATTACATTGTACAATATTGAAACATCTAATAAAAACCTCCTCATGATTAAATTTAAGACATACTGTACATGAAGCCAAATAAAAATAGTATCTTAGGAGAAAACATAACTGTTGATGGCAGGTTTTTAAAAATATCTGTGCTGTTAAATAATGTAAACTAACATTTGTTAGACTTTAAGCTCTAAAGAGCAACATACTGTATTCTTTAAATAAGGACAAAACCAAAAGTTCATGTTAACATAAAGATGGAGCCACGCTCATTGAGCGTAGCTAGATTGCAGGCAGGGGCGAGCAGCGTGCCTTGGCGCGCCTGCGCCTCGGCCCACCACCGAGCGTACACAGACGCTCCAATTCACAGTCAATGGAGCGCGTGCAGTTCTCGACGTACGCATGTCCCATTCGTTCCCGGTGGTGCGCCCAGCAGGACGCACCTAGTCGCAGACGGAGTCATGATTAGTGTGGCTACATCTGTATGTAATGTGAAAGTAAAATATAGTACCGTGTGAAGCTGTTCTTCTATTCTAGCTCTTTTGTATGGTATTACCTTGCTGCAGTACAATGACCCCAAACATACAGCCAATGTCATTAATAACTATCTTCAGCGTAAAGAAGAACAAGAAGTCCTGGAAGTGATGATATGGCCCCCACAGAGTCCTGATCTCAACATCATCAAGTCTGTCTGGGATTACATGAAGAGACAGAAAGATTTGAGCAAGCCTATATCCACAGAAGATCTGTGGTTAGTTCTCCAAGATGTTTGGGTCAACCTCCCTGCCAAGTTCCTTCAAAAACTGTGTGCAAGTATACCTAGAAGAATTTATGCTATTTTGAAGGCAAGGGTTGGTCACACCAAATATTGATTTGATTTAGATTTCTCTTCTGTTCATTCACTTTGCATTCTGTTAATTGTTAAATATAAACTATTAGCACTTCTATTTTTGAAAGCATTCTTACTTTGCAGCATTTTTTACACATCTGTCTAAAACTTTTGCACAGTACTGTATATCAATCAGCATACAGTAGTAATATTTAGCATTTGAAAAATATATCAATGTGAAATCGCGACATACTAAGTACTACATAGTAACATAGTATCTAAGGTTGAAAAAAGACAATTGTCCATCGAGTTCAACCTCTTTGTGGTCTCCTATGCATGATTATTTTGTATAAAATTATGATTGAAGTTGATGACTGCCGTTACATTTTACCCCTCTTTTTTATAATAACCATTGTGCGTGACTATGCCCCGTAACCCTGGATATCCTTATCCATTAGGAATTTATCTAACCCATTCTTAAAGGTGTTGACTGAGTCAGCCATTACAAATCCCTCAGGCAGGGAATTCCAAACACGTATCGTCCTTATCGTAAAAATGCCTTTACGCCGTATTGTGCGGAATCTCTTCTCCTCTAACCTGAGTGAGTGTCCACGAGTTCTCTGTGTTGATCTAACCAAAAACAGGTCCTGTGCAAGATCTGTATATTGTCCCCTTATATATTTGTAAATGTTGATCATGCCCCCTCTTAATCTCCTCTTTTCCAGTGTAAACATGCCTAGTCTTGCAAGCCTTTCCTCGTATTCCAGCATCTCCATACCCTTAATTAGTTTGTTCGCCCGCCTTTGAACCTTTTCTAGCTCCAGGATATCCTTTTTGTAGTAAGGTGCCCAGAATTGTACACAGTATTCAAGGTGTGGCATCACAAGTGATTTATATAACGGGAGTATAATACTCTCGTCCCTAGCATCAATTCCCCGTTTTTATGCATGCTAATATCTTATTAGCCTTCTTTGCTGCAGTCCTACTTTGGGTACTACTGCTTAGTTTGCTATCTATGAGGACACCTAAGTCCTTTTCCAGTACAGAATCCCCTAATTGTACCCCATTTAGTAGGTAGGTGTTATTTTTGTTCTTGTTACCACAGTGCATTACCTTACACTTGTCTGTATTGAAGCGCATTCTCCATTTCGCTGCCCAAGCTTCTAATTTAACTAAGTCATTCTGAAGCGACTCAGCATCCCCCTCCGCATTTATAACTTTACACAATTTGGTATCATCTGCAAAAATTGACACCATGCTCTCTAGACCTTCTGTTAGGTCGTTAATGAAAATATTGAACAATAGCGGTCCTAATACTGAGCCTTGCGGCACACCACTTAGCACTTCAGTCCAAGTTGAAAAAGATCCATTAACCACAACGCGCTGCTCCCTATTATCTAACCAGTTTTTGACCCTAGTGCATATTGTGCTTCCTAGCCCTGATTCCTGTAGCTTGTAGATAAGTCTCATGTGTGGTACAGTGTCGAACGCTTTGGCAAAATCTAAAAAGATTACATCCACCTCTTTACCCTGATCTAGGTTTGCGCTTACTGTTTCATAAAAGCCAAGTAAATTGGTTTGACAGGATCTGTCCTTCATAAACCCATGTTGATTCCTTTTAATGACCTTATTGACTTCAAGGAACTTCTGAATGCTATCTCTTAGAATACCTTCCAATACTTTCCCCACTATAGATGTAAGACTAACTGGTATATAATTACCTGGTTCAGCTTTACTTCCCTTTTTGAGAATCATACCTGATATTACTGAATCCTTAAAGATCAAAAATAGCGGTTTTGCAAGTTCAGAGTGAAGCTCCATTAGAACCCTTGGGTGAATACCGTCAGGATCTGGTGACTTATTAATCTATAAATGTTTTAATTGGTCACAGACTACTTCCTCGCTTAAATAAGTACCTATCAGTGGGATATTCTCATTATTGAGATTATGTGTTAGTCCCTGAATTGGGTCCTCTCTAGTAAATACTGTTGAAAAAAACTCATTTAGTGTGTCCGCTATGTCATTATCATTTTTGCTTAAGACTCCCAACTTGTCTTTTAAAGGGCCTATACTCTCCTTCTTTAATCTCTTGCTATTAATGTATTTAAAGATTTTTTTGGGATTCGCTTTGCTTTCCTTTGCTACTAGTTTTTCAGTTTCTACTTTAGCCGCTCTTATAAATCATTAGGCTTTGTTTCCCTGTCTTTATTTGTCAATGCACCATTTCTTATTTCCTGTAATATATTACCTGCCTGTATTATTATGTAGAGGTGTGTGCCTAGAAGTATTACGTAAAGAAACTTGTGTGCAAGCATGCTGCTTGCTGTAATATCATCCATAGTGTAGTATGTGCAGATCACTGAGGCTTTTATCCTAGTTTGAGAAGTTCCAGAAATGTCTGTTGAGGTTTAGAAATCTTATTAAGTCAATAGGGAATATTTTTTTTTATTATTTTAATTAAACTACATTGGGGAAAAATTTAAAATGACATTAAAACAACAACATTGAATAACAAAGCAATTGTACTTTATGCATACATTGTAGAAATGTCATTTCTGACATTTTTTCATTGTAAGTTTCTAGAGATGTGAAAACTTAATTCATTTTGAAAAAGATTGAATAGGCATATAGAGGATCTTGAGATGATTAAAGGAAATACTGGCAGACTAATCTGTAAATGTTGCACGTATTGCTTTTAAGTTGTCATTTTCAAAACAAAGTGAAAGAATGACAGATCTATATTATACAATTATACATTTTCTAAGAACTAGGAACCTATTCATTATGGAGGGACAATTGTCCCCATAAACTAAGTAACCAGTTTGCTACAAGTTGTGGTGGTGGTGATTACTAAAGTACCTGAGCAATTAAGTATTCTGAAAAGCAGCTACCCCGTGATTCCTTTCAACTACATTTTAACTGCTACTTACAAACAGTTTCCCCTGCCAGGCAGTAAGTGTGGATGCATGAACTGGAGGTGGAGGAATCAGGCTGGATTCCACTTTGAACTCTGGAACTCCTTCCAACAGGAAGAAGTGGGCCACCGGGAACTAACGCCATCTGAAGATGGCGTCAGTTCCCACATGCAAACTAATTTATTGAATACGGGGAATGCCATGTTGGTACACGAATAATGAATGGGTTCACTACTTTAGACATGTGAAAACATGTTATTCTACATGTGTAATGGGCCCATTGAGCTTAATGAATAGGTCTCTTAATGGTTAATGCTAAATGAAAAAAAATTAAGCTATATTTTAACCATAACAGGGCATCCAGGTTTTCATACTTTTGTGAGCGAAACCAACTTTCATTCTTTGTGATGAGTTGACTCAAATGGAGATAACTTTTTTTATGTCTTAGTCCATATGGGTACATTTTTATCTTTTTTCATAACAGATATAATATACAGTATGAAACATTGGTATAAATTAATTTAAATTTTATAGCAAAACACAAAAGAAACATTTGCTACAACTGGGGGAGATATCACTTTTCCATTATTATCGGCAGTTATTCTTGCTCAATCCCCCCCCCCCAAAAAAAAATAATAATTATGAAGCAGATGTTCGTCACCTCAGTTATGGAATAGGTCAGGGCAGGGGATAAAGTGGGGGGAAAGAGGTGGAACTGAGTTCCACCACCTGTAATGGTTGTGGGAACTAGTTCCACCTCCTCCATTGCCCTGAACATTAATTCCAACAGAAAAGCATGCCCCATCACTTACGTCAATCGATGATGCAGGCGGCACTAGTGTTACTTATTAGCTGCAGCCACCTCCTCTTTCCGCAGGTCCTGCTGGTACCATGGTCCTCCTCCATCTACAGCCCACCCTCCTGGTACTACTGTGGTCATTGTGTGTAAGGGGCACTACTATTGTGGGCATTATGTGTAAGGCGCACTACTACTTTGGGCATTCTGTATATAAGTGGCACTAATACTGTGGGCATTTTGTGTATATTATACAAAGATACATTTTCTAAGACCTAGGAACCTATTCATTATGGAGGGCCAATTGTCCCCAAAAATTAAGTAACCAGTTTGCTACAAGTTGTGGTGGTGATTTCTAAAGTACCTGGGCAATTCAGTATTCTGACAAGCAGCGGCCCCGTGATTCATTTCAACTACATTTTAACTGTTAATTACAAACAGTTTCCCCTGCCAGGCAGTAAGTGTGGATGCATGAACTGGAGGTGGAGGAATCAGGCTGGATTCCTCTTTGAACTCTGGAACCCCTTCCAATAGGAAGATGGCATCAGTTCACACATTTTTTTTTAGAAAAAATCCTTCCCACTGATTCTGGATTCACCAGCCCTATACCATTAATATATGGACCTCAACTCTGCTAATTTCATTTAAGTTTCATTTTTCAGTATATTACATCTAAATTGCTATGCTTCATTCACTGCCATCTTAGATTGTTTTCATTGTTTTTTATTTTTTTGGTTACAAATGTTTATGCAGTCATTTTTGCTATTTTATATGTATTCTTAATAAATTGCATTATATGTTATTTTATAAGCACTCCTTGTTTGTTATGTATTAGAGTAGTCAAAAATGCTGTTTTTGTAGATTGCAAGGCTGTGTACAAAAGAAGGGGGGGAGGTTTGGTCTATGCACAGGTGTTTCCGCACTAGGCTGGTGTGGAAAAAGAATATATAAGCGGAAGATTAATAAAAAAATTAATGTATCCTGAATAAATGTAAATCTTACTAGAATACTATTTAATTATAAAAATGTCCGGTGGTGCCCACCTAGAGTTATAATAAACCAGAAGGAGAAGAAAAGAGGGGAAAGAAGACTCTTTTATTTGGGGACACTCTTAAAAATATTTAAAATGTAACCTTTATTGTATCCTGTCAATGAAATGGAAAATTCCAGTGACAACAATAAATATTTAATGACATCACAGAAGTGCGTATTTCAAAGCAATCATCTCTTTATATAGTAATACAACTACAGTGTACCAGTACAGGTTGAGTATCCCTTATCCAAAATGCTTGGGACCAGAGGTATTTTGGATATCGGATTTTTCCGTATTTTGGAATAATTGCATACCATAATGAGATATCATGGTGATGGGACCTAAATCTAAGCACAGAATGCATTTATGTTTCATATACACCTTATACACACAGCCTGAATGTCATTTTAGCCAATATTTTTTATAACTTTGTGCATTAAACAAAGTGTGTCTACATTCACACAATTCATTTATGTTTCATATACACCTTATACACACAGCCTGAAGGTCATTTAATACAATATTTTTAATAACTTTGTGTATTAAACAAAGTTTGTGTACATTGAGCCATCAAAAAACAAAGGTTTCACTATCTCACTCTCGCTCAAAAAAGTCCGTATTTCGGAATATTCCGTATTTCGGAATATTTGGATATGGGATACTCAACCTGTATATACAACCTGCAGATAAGGACAAAAGTAGAATTCTGAAATTCACAGTGCTACCAGGTTTTTGTGTCCTTCTATGATTAAATATCAAGCAAACACATTCATGTCATAGGTATCCTCATTAAACAGTGATACTGGAGCCTATGCTATTTTCACAAATGGATATAACAAGCAATTAGCATTAATTCATATGGTGGTAAAAGAAAAGGGATAGTAGCAGTTCCGAAAAGCACATGCATGTGAACTGGGATAGGGATCTGCTTTTGACCATGTGCCCGTCGGCAGTGAATGGCCAATGAGAGTCCGTAAACCGATGCGTGTGATACAAAAGATTGTCCTGTATCTGCTGTCAGCGCTAATTTAATGATTCCATAAATCTATACATGGTAAAGGGACATACAATACATACTGTATTCCTATTACAGAAGATTCTTAGAAAGATGCAGATTGAGATGAGCAGTACTTCCAGTAATGTTACCTTTAACAAGTATTTACCTAATCCTATTGGAGTAGTATTACACTAATAAAAATAGAAAAAGGTGGGTCACTCACATAAGCAGCAAATACTTAAGAAATAGCCTTAATTAATTTATCTGAAAATCATGACTTATAAGTGATGAAAGAGAAGTTATGTGAATTGCTACTGTAGTCAATAAATTGTTAAAATAATAAGTACTGTGACTGTGGCTCATTAATAGGAATTGTACTTGTTTCTTTATACAGATATTTATAAATTCTGTCGGTTCACAATACTTTACTTTTGTTTGTATCTCTTGTTATAACTCTTGTTACTAATTACAAGTTTCTCTGACAAATACTAAACACATGTACTGTCCCAAGTTGAAATGTGTATTAAAATGCAATTTCAAACAGAAGAATATACTGTAGGTTAAATCTCAAGTTTTAAATTGTGCCTCTTTATACCTGAACCACTTATTCTTCTTGATCTCATATTATATAATTCTGTAACTATTCATATAGAGAGAAAAAGGACAATGAGTGTGGTCTAAGGTGGATTGCTAATTGTTATAAGTTAACAGTATCCTATTAATGGATCAGTATGATATACCGGTGGCCGGGATGCCAGCCGTCAATATGCCGACAGCGGTATCCCGGCCAGTATGTCGGCAGCAGGGAGAGCGCAAAAAGTCCCCTTGTGGGCTCGCTGCGCTCACCCCGCTGCGGGCTCGGTGGCTCGCTGCACTTGCCACATGTTCTATTTCCACTCTATGGGTGTGGTGGACACCCACGAGTGGGAATAGCCATTGAGCGCCGGTATTCCGACTGTCAGTGTTGTCGGCTGTCAAGATCCCGACATCGGAATCCTGGCCACCGGGATCCCGACTGCTGGCAAATTAACTGCATCCCCTATTAATCTATAAGGAACATATAATGATTGTGGAAATTACATCATTTATATTGCTCTCAATCCTACATGTATCACTGGAGTTGTAGAAAATGTAATAATGTGAATATGAATATGTAAAAAAATGATAGATTCCTTTATATCCTATTAAAATGCACTTTTACCATTCCATGCATTAAAATTATTAAATTCAGTGGTTCCCAAACTTGGTCCTCAATGTACCCTAACAGTTCAGGTTTTAAAGCTATCCATGGCTCAGCACCAATGGTTAAATCAAATTAACTAAGGTACTAAATAAATCACCTGTGCACAAGCATGGATATACTTACAACCTAGAACAATAGGGAGCCTTGATGATTGAGTTTGGAAACCTATGAGAAAGAAGATTGTACCTTCATTACTACTGAACATTTTCTTAAATCCTGCATTCTGTGGCTGGGAAAAGGTCGGGCCTGGCCTGTCCTGCGGGAGTCAGGTTGGCGGTGTTATCCAAATGTACTCTGAATTCCGATTGTTTATTGACAGTGACCTTAGAGAATGGTCCAGAATCCAAAGTTCATACAGCATTGATAGACTCTTGAGCAGCCATCAATTTTCTGACCCTAGCTACTGTTCAAGAACTAGAGGTGTGTGCCGGCCCAAATCTCGGGTTTTGGGTTTGGATCTGTATTTCCTGTGTTTTGGATCTTTTTTGGTTTTGCCAAAACAACCCTTGTTCATTTTGGTTTTTGGTTTTGGATCTGTATTTTGTTTCCAAAAACAATCATAAAAACAGCTAAAATCACAGAATGTGGGCCTGTTTTTGTTCCTACAGTATTATTAACCTCAATAACATTAATTTCCACTCATTTCCAGTCAATTTTGACCACCTCACAGCTCACAATATTGGGCCTAATTCAGACCCAGTCGCTACAGCGGCATCGTATGCAGGCTGAAGCCCAGTGAAGTGTGCGCACATGCAGCAGCCGCACTGTGCATGTGCACACAGTGAGATGTGATGGCATCTCACTTGTGCAATCGCCTCTGCCTGATTGACAGAGGCAGCCATGTGGCGTGTTGGCAGTGTTACAGCATTTGGGGGGGGGGGGGTCCGGACAACACATGTCTGCCTGGACTGTTTACGGTGGCTGCATGACATCACACACAGCCTAAACATGGCGGCCCTGCCTTTGCAGCTAGGCTGCATAGGCAGAGAGCTACTCATCGGGTGCGAAAGCATTGCCACCGTGCAATGCTTTCGTATGTCTGCGGGGGAGGGGCAGGACCCGGCATGCAGGGTGGATCTGCCCTGTGCTTGGCATCCACCCGCATGCCAAATATTTTTATCCTAGATGTGCATATTTTGCACATCTACGATCAGGTCTGAATTAGTCTCATTGTTTTAAACCAGTTTAGGCCAAAAAGTTGCAATGAGTTGCTGGATAACTAAGCTACAGTAAGCTACAGCAGCGTGCAGCAAACACTTGGCAGTTAACAATATATTTTTAAATGCTGTAATCATCTGTTAAAATTATTTCAAAATTAGGATCAAATTCTTCTGTTCCTGAAAGAAATCGTTGACATGGAGAAGGTTCACTAATCATCCGTTGAATTTATTTTTAAATTAGGATCAAGTTTTTAATTTCCTGAAAGATACCTTCATCATGGAGAAGGTTTGATAATTATCCACTAACATTATTTTAAAACTAGGATCAAATTCTTCTGTTTCTGAAATATATCTTTTATATGGAGAAGGTTCGCTAATCATTTGTTAAATTTTTTTTCAAATTATTATAAAGTTCTTAATTTCCTGAAAGATATCTTCAACCTGGAGAAGGGTCGCTAATCATCCATTAAATTATTTTCAAATTAGGATCAAGTTCTTCTTTTCCCAAAAGATATCTTTGAAAAATAGAAGGTTCGCTATTTGAGTGTGGAGAGTTTGTTAGAAGATAGCATGCAGTGTTTGAGTTCTTTGAGTTGAGTTGTACCATTACAAGCATGCACTCATCTCTCCTATTCTTAAAAAACCTACCCTTGATCCAAACACTCTCCCCAACTACCGACCCATCTCTCTCCTCCCTTTTGCCTCCAAACTCCTTAAGCGTATTGTCTACAACCGCCTTATTTCCTTTCTTTCCTCACACTCACTACTTGAGCCATTCCAGTCTGGCTTCTGTCCTCTCCACTCCACTGAAACTGCCCTTACAAAAGTATGCAATGACCTCCATGCTGCTAAATCTAAGGGACACTACTCTATACTTATTCTACTTGATCTCTCGGCTGCTTTTGACACTGTGGACCATCCTCTCCTACTGCAAATCCTTCACTCCATTGGTCTGCGCGACACTGCCCTCTCTTGGCTGTCTTCCTACCTCTCTGACCGTTCATTCTCTGTCTCCTCTCATGACTCCACCTCCCCCTCACTTTCACTAACTGTAGGTGTACCCCAAGGTTCTGTCCTTGGTCCTCTTCTCTTCTCTCTCTATACATCCTCACTAGGTAAGCTCATTAGTTCTTTTTTAGTTTCCAATATCATCTCTATGCTGATGACACCCAAATCTATATTTCCTCTCCAGACCTCTACCCTGCTCTCCTCACTCGTATCTCCAACTGTCTCTCTGCTACCTCTTCCTGGATGTCCCAGCGCTTTCTTAAACTTAACATGTCTAAGACCAAGCTGATCATCTTCCCTCCCTCCCACATAACCTCACCTCCTACAATCTCATTATCTATTGAAGGCACTACTATCTCCTCTAGCCCCCAAGTGCACTGTCTTGGAGTGATCCTTGACTCCTCCCTCTCCTTCAAACCACACATTCAGCACCTCTCACAAACCTGCCATTTTCATCTAAAAAATATTTCCAGGATCAGACCCTTTCTGACCCAGGATGCTACTAAGACTCTTATCCACTCACTGGTCATCTCCAGACTGGACTACTGTAATCTCCCCCTGACTGGCATTCCTGACAAACACCTCTCTCCACTCCAATCTATCCTCAATGCTGCTGCCCGGCTCATTTTCCTCACCAAATACACTACGTCTACCTCTCCTCTCCTACTAGACCTTCACTGGCTCCCCTTCCTTTTCAGAATCCATTTCAAGCTTCTCACACTTGCTTACAAAGCCCTCACTCACTCCTCTCCCATCTACATCTCTGACCTTATCTCCCTTTACACTCCCACCCGTCCACTTCGCTCTGCTAATGCACGACGACTCTCCACCTCTCTACAAAACCTCAAACGGGCTCTCAAGACCCACTTCTTCACCAAACCCAGCCAAATCTCATCCTAACCCTCTGTTCCACATTCTCTATGTACCCCATCTGTGTCACCCCTGTCTGTCTACCCCTCCCCTTTAGAATGTAAGCTCTCATGAGCAGGGCCCTCTTCCCTCATGTGCTTATCCTTTGTCTTACTTTAATAATCTTCAACTGCACCAAATCCAGCAGTGTTCTGCCACCTGATACTTATTCCAGTGTCATCTGCTGATATAACTATGTTTATTTACCCTGTACTTGTCCTATAGTGACATCAACTGTAAGTTGCTGTTTTCCTGTTTGATTATTTATGTACTCTGTAATTGGGCGCTGTGGAACCCTTGTGGCGCCATATAAATAAAGGATAATAATAATAATAATTGCACAGAGATGTTTTGGGCGTATATAGGAGCAGTCTCACTGAAGCCAATTTGTGTCCAATCCTATGTGAACCAAGTTCAACCAACCATCTAAAACATGATCATCTGAGTGATATCTTCAGAGCACCTGACGCTAAGACACAGTGTGTGCAGACATTTTTTGCCACAGCCTCATAAATATTGATAACCATAGGGAGCAGACCATAAATGGATGCTCCCAGTGTGAATTAGTTACAGCTATGCTATATATTTTTGTAAGTCGAATAGAAATGTGGTGGCCTTGTTTGTGGAGGTGCTAATAGTACACAGTGTAAACAGATTTTTATTTTGTGCTCAGGGTGTTTGTTGGGAATAAAGGGACCACGATTTGCTGTTCTACGTCAGAAAAAAAATAGCCTGTGGCTCTCCAGCTGAACTATAACTCCCAGGATCCATGTTGTTTGCCAGCACTGTTGGAATTTGTTTGTCAACAATGGGTGAAGTCCCTCAGGTTGCCTCAGCCAGCTTTACACACAGAACATTCCATGTTGTAAATATGTATGTTTTTGACCAATATACACAACTCATTTTTATATTAATTAACTAGATCAGGGACCCAAGGAGGAAGAGTATCTATGTAGTGGAAGGAAGGAATAATGAGTAAATTACATTTATTTCATTTGTTTGATTTTAAAAATGTATATTAAACATTGGGTGCATTGGTGACTGTCTTTATTGCATAGACAACCATTTTTATTGGTTATATATTGCACTAATCTGACTTTTATTTTACGATTTTTACTTTTTCTTTGATTTTACATGCCCTGACTAAGGCCGTCTATGCAATTGGGCATCGGCCTTAGTAGATGAAGTTGACGGACTGGTATCATCATGACTGGTGGCAGCACCTGCATCTCCTCTCAGTTGTTCGTCCTTCATATCTATCAACAAACACAAACCAAGTGGGGTACAGTACACCTCACAATTTGTAAAAAAAAATGTGCCACCTACTGTGTCACAATTTGTGTATGAGTCAGAGATAATAATCTAATGCTTCGGTTTACTTTTACCGACAATGTCACACAATACATGTATGAGTCAGAAATAGTAATCGAACACTGCGGTTTAATTTCACCAACAGTGTTGCACAATACGTGTATAAGTATAAAATCAAAAATATTACTGTGGTACCACTTTCACCCACAGTGTGGCACAATATGTGTATGAGTACAAATTAATAATATACTACAGTCTGACCAGCAGTGTCACAGTACTTATGAAAATAAAATAAAAATTGTATAGTACACTGGGGTACAGCACAAACAAAAACATTTTTTTTTTATAATTAGATTTTCAGGCTTTTTGTTTTTAGCTTTTATTATTTACATTTTACACTGGGGTGGAGCCCCTGGATGATGGACAGAGCACCCCTTTCAGACACAGCAGACAGAGCACCCCTTTCAGATACAACAGACAGAGCACCCCTGGACTGATACAGCAGACAGAGCACCCCTTTCAGATAGAGCAGACAGAGCACCCCTTTCAGATACAACAGACAGAGCACCCCCTGGACTGATACAGCAGACAGAGCACTCCTTTCAGATACAGCAGACAGAGCACCCCTGGACTGATACAGCAGTCATAGCACCCCTTTCAGATACACCAGCCCCATGCCAGCCAGACAACACAGTACTGAGACAGACACATCCATTCAGTACACTCTACACAGCTGGAGCTAAAATGGCGCTGATGATCGGGGACCTTTCTAGAATACAAAACCTGCGGAAATCCGACAGTGGGATGATGACGTTTTGCCTCAATTTGGGATCTGAGTAAGGCAGGAAACCTCGAGCCAGACTCATATCTGGACTCGGAACGATAAGTTTGGGTGGGTCCGGTTCTCATCTCTATCAAGAACTATATCAGTACAAGCTGTATTTCTGAAGGGACTATAACTCATTGCACTGAAGCAATAACTCTTAAAGTTGGGGTTCATCAACAGGAGCAACTTTAATTCTTAGTTATCCCTGCAGCTACTCAAGACATCATTCTTGGCCTTCCGTGGCTACAGCTTCAGAACCCTCAATTTGATTGGACATCATCACAGATGTTGTCCTAAGGTCTCGTTGTTTCCAAAATTGTTTGTTTTGTGTCCTGCCTCTATGGAAAATAGAAAATAAGCAATCTTATGCACTGCCAAAAATTTACAAAGAGTTCTTGGACATCTCTAGTGAACAAGCTGCTGACATATTTCTCCCTCATCACAAGTGGGATTGCCCAATGGATTTAATTCCTGGGAAGATTCCTCCCAAAGGTCATACGCATCCTCTCTCTGTACAAGAAACTTAAGCAATGTCAGAAAATATAAAGGAGAATCTGCAAAAGGGCTTCATACAACCATCTTCATCTCCTGGCGATGGATTCTTCTTTGTTAAAAAAAAAGATAGCAGTCTTTGTGCCTGCATTGACTACTGAGGTTTAAATGACATCACAATCAAGAATGGCTATCCCTTATTGCGGAGCTCTTCAGTAGGGTCAAAGGGGAGAACATCTTTACTAAGTTAGATCTTAAAGGAGCTTATAACATGATTAGAATTAGAGAAGGGTACCCTAAGGATGACACGTGCGCACAATTTACTTAATTTATTTTTTCAAATTTATCAATAAAAAACTTTTATCCTAGTGGTGCTGTGAAAAAAAAATGCTGATACTCTAGGGTGCCGTTATTCAAGAAAGTTTGAGAACCACTGACCTAGGCATTACACATACATTGGAATAATGGCAGTATCTAGTGGAAAGTGCAAAATATCCTACAACTATATATAATAACCAGAAGAAATTTATTTAAAATCAGCTCAGTGTCTCAACCTACGTCAGGCCCGATGGGCCATATTCTTCTTTAGATTTGACTTCAAAATAATGTTCTGTCTGGTTTCATAAACCGGTAAGGCAGATGTTCTGTCCAGATCAGTATCTACTGAAGAAGTAGCAACTTTACAATAAAAACATCCTGTCATTAGCCCACTTGTTTTTGCTTTCACACAAATATCTCAAGTTCCACCTGCTGGGATGTCGTTTGTTCCTCTGGAGCTTCATGAACAACTGTTATCTTGGGCCAATGCTTTACCTTTTTCTGGTCATACAGGAGTACAAAAAAATACAAATTTCTCCAACAAAGCTATTGGTGCCATCAATGATGTCTGATATCCAAAATTCCATTGTTTCCTCTGCAAAGTGTGCTCAGCATAAAGTTTTTTGCCAGTTACCAGCTGGACTCCTTCATCCATTACCTCTACCCAGCCACCCCCTGGACCCATCTTTCCGTTGACTTTATAACTGATTTACCCAGCTCCAAAGGTTAGAACAAAATCTGGGTAGCAGTTGATCATTTCTCAAAAATAGCACATTTCGTCTCCTTATCAGGGTAACCTTCTCTTCCTAAATTGGCAAAAAAAATTTCTTCATGAGATCTTTTGTCTACATGGACACACTACTAAAATTGTGTTCTGCCATGCCAATAAAGTTGAAATTCTTGTTAGCCTATAAACCACAAACAAATGGGCAAATGGAAAGGGTGAATCAAGAACTGGAGTATTTTCTTAGAATGTATATACCTACTTCTCAGGACAATTAGATAGAATTATTACCATGGGCCGAATTTGCTCATCATTTTTGTTACCATTCCACCACCAAAGAGACTTCTTTCTACAATGTTTATGGCCAGCATCCACAAGTACAGTACATAATTTTCAGTCCTTGCCTGCCTTAGAAGTTCCAGCAGCCTCTGATACTCTACAGCAGTTTACCAAGATTTGGAAGAAAATGTATGTGTCTTTGAAAAAAAGCCTCACAAAGTTATAAAATACTTGCAGACCAAAAATGAAGAGCACTTCCTAGCTTCAAACCTGAAGACTGTCTATAGCTTTCAACTCAAAATCTAAGACTAAAGTCCCATCGATTAAATTTGCTTCTCGATTTATTGGACCTTTTGATATTGAACAAGTTTTGAGTCCAGTGGCATACAAATTGATACTTTCACTTAATTTGTGCATTCCAAATCCTTTCTATATCTCTCTGCTACATCCATTGATTTTAAATCACTTTCACATTTCTCCACCTAATGCTCAACAAGTTCACAGTTGTTGGGGAGTGGAGTTCAAATTAGACAAGATTGTGCACTCTTCCTGTCGTTATGGTCATCTGTAATGCCTTATCAATTGGAAAGGGCATGGTCCTGAGGTAAGATCCTGGATTAATTCTTCACACATGCATGTTCCTTGCCTGGCTTGTATCTTTCATGCCAAGCACCTGCAGAAACCAAGAAGGTGTCTGGAGGCCACCCTCAAGAGAGGGAATACTTTCAGGTCCCGACAGTTGCTGTGAGCTATGCTGTTTCCCGCTGAGCATTTAGGCTGGCTGTATGAGTCAAATCCTTTATTGTGTGAAAATAGAATTATAGTTCAATATAATTACCAGATCAGTGTTATAACATCAAATTTGTCAGCTACTATAGTAATAATAGATTGGAAAACCACTTAGTGTGAAATTAGATATAAAAGCTTGGTACCCACAGGGTACCAGTTCTCCACCAGTTCCAGCCTGGCAAAAGAAGCTAATCCGGTCCAAGCCCAGGTTCCATACTCCTTCAGTCTAACTCTGGCTAAAGAAGCTAATCCAGGTTCAGTCCTGACTCAGGGCCTAATTCAGACCTGATCGCAGCAGCAAAATTTTTCTATAATGGGCAAAACCATGTGCACTGCAGGTGGGGCAGATATAACATGTGCTGAGAGAGTTAGATTTGGGTGGGGTGTGTTCAAACTAAAATCTAAATTGCAGTGTAAAAATAAAGCAGCAAGTATTTACCCTGCACAGAAAAAAATAACCCACCCAAATCTAACTCTGCACATGTTATATCTGCCCTACCTGCAGTGCACATGGTTTTACCCATTAGAGAAAGATTTTGCTGCTGCTATCAGATCTGAGTTAGGCCCTCAGTGTTCATCTGTTCCACTTATCCGACACAGTTTGGTTCAGCATTCATCTGTTCCAGTTATTCAGTGCAGTCCGGGTCAGAATTCAGCTGTTCCAGTTATCTGGTGCAATCTGGTTCAGTACTCTGCTATTCCAGTTATCCGAAGCAATCCGGTTCAGTATTCATCAGTTCCAGTTATCTGGAATAGTCTGGATCAGTACTCAGCCACTCAGTTGTCAGGCACAGTCCAGTCCAGTCCAGTATTCAGCTATTCCAGTTATCTGGCACAGTGTGGTCAAATCTCCAGTAGTAATGTATTTGACTGATATTTTTGTAGTTGATCTTTAACAACAGTATGATGTTGACATTGTTGATCTGTCTACATGAAACACAATGACACCTTCAGAATGTTGACATGTTCAAAATGTCGACATCTGAAATATCAATATTCTGCAGAATGCTGACATTAGGGTTAGACTGCAGAAGCGGAGGTTAGGGTTAGGCACTAGGGGTAGGGTTAGGAGGACTAGGCTGCAGGAATAAAAAGTTGGGGTTAGGCACTAGGAGAAGGGCTAGGATTAAACTGTAGGAGAGGAGAGTTGGGGTTAGGCACTAGGGAAAGGGTAAGAATTAGGCTGCATGAGAGGAGAGTTAGGCACTAGAGGAAGGGTTAGGATTAGACTGTAGGAGAGAAGGATTAGGATTAGACTGTAAGAGAGGAGAGTTAGGGTTAGGTACTAGAGGAAGGGTTAGGATTAGGCTGTAGGAGAGGAGAGTTAGGGTTAGGATTAGACTGTAGGAGAGGAGAGTTAGGGTTAGGCCTTAGGGGAAGGGTTAGGATTAGACTGTAGGACAGGAGAGTTAGGTACTAGGGGGAGGGCTAGAATTAGGCTGCTGGAGAGGAGAGTTAGGGTTAGACACTAGAGGAAGGGTTAGGATTACGCTGTAGGAGAGGAGAGTTAGGGTTATGATTAGACTGTAGGAGAGGAGAGTTAGGTACTAGGGGGAGGGCTAGAATTAGGCTGCAGGAGAGGAGAGTTAGGTTTAGGCACTAGGGGAAGGGTTAGGATGAGACTGTAGGACAGGAGAGTTAGTTACTAGGGAGAGGGATAGAATTAGTCTGCAGGAGAGGAGAGTTAGGGTTAGGCACTAGAGTAAGGGTTAGTATTAGGCTGTATGAGAGGAGAGTTAGGGTTAGGATTATACTGTAGGAGAGGAGAGTTAGGGTTAGGCACTTGGGGAAGGGTTGGGATCAGACTGTAGGACAGGTGAGTTTGGTATTAGGGGGAGGGCTAGAATTAGGCTGCTGGAGAGGAGAGTTAGGGTTAGGCACTAGAGGAAGGGTTATGATTAGACTATAGGAGAGGAGAGTTAGGGTTATGATTAGACTGTAGGAGAGGAGAGTTAGGTACTAGAGGGAGGGATAGAATCAGGCTGCAGGAGAGGAGAGTTAGGTTTAGGCACTAGGGGAAGGGTTAGGATTAGGCTGTAGGACAGGAGAGTTAGGTAATAGGGGGAGGGCTAGAATTAGTCTGCAGGAGAGGAGAGTTAGGGTTAGGCACTAGAGGAAGGGTTAGTATTAGGCTGTATGAGAGGAGAGTTAGAGTTAGGATTATACTGTAGGAGAGGAGAGTTAGGTACTAGGGGGAGGGCTAGAATTAGGCTGCAGGAGAGGAGAGTTAGGGTTAGGATTAGACTGTAGGAGAGGAGAGTTAGGGTTAGGCACCAGAGGAAGGGTTAGGATTAGGCTGTAGGAGAGGAGAGTTAGGGTTAGGATTATACTGTAGGAGAGGAGAGTTAGGGTTAGGCACTAGAGGAAGGGTTAGGATTATGCTGTAGGAGAGGAGAGTTAGGGTTAGAATAAGACTGTAGGAAAGGAGAGCTAGGTACTAGTGGGAGGGCTAGAATTAGGCTGCAGGAAAGGAGAGTTAGGGTTAGGCACTAGGGGAAGGGTTAGGATTAGGCTGTATGAGAGGAGAGTTAGGGTTAGGATTAGACTGTAGGAGAGGAGAGTTAGGGTTAGGCACTAGGGGAAGGGTTAGGATTAGACTGTAGGACAGGAGAGTTAGGTACTAGGGGGAGGGCTAGAATTAGTCTACAGGAGAGGAGAGTTAGGGTTAGGCACTAGAGGAAGGGTTAGGATTAGGCTGTAGGAGAGGAGAGTTAGGGTTAGGATTATATTGTAGGAGAGGAGAGTTAGGGTTAGGTACTTGGGGAAGGGTTAGGATTAGATTGTAGGACAGGAGAGTTAGGCACTAGGGGGAGGGCTAGAATTAGGCTGCAGGAGAGGAGAGTTGGGGTTAGGCACTAGGGGAAGGGTTAGGATTAGGCTGTAGGAGAGGAGAGTTAGGTTTAGACTGTAGGAGAGGAGAGTTAGGGTTAGGCACTAGGGGATGGGTTAGGATTAGACTGTAGGACAGAAGAGTTAGGTACTAGGGGGAGGGCTAGAATTAGGCTGCCGGACAGGAGAGTTAGTTACATAGTTACATAGTCAGTGAGGTTGAAAAGAGGCAAAATGCCCATCGGGTTCAACCTGTAATCTGCGTTAATCTGTTCATATTATAATGTGCATGCTGAAGTAATGGTTTAGTACCGATTTACAGCAATGATTCCAACCGCTCCCAGATAATGTTAATGTCAATATGCTAAATGCTAAAGCCCTTGATGCATTTTCCTGTTAGAAATTTGTCCAATCCATTTTTAATTGCAATTACAGAGTCTACCATTACTACCTTCTCCGGCAGTGAGTTCCAAATCTTTATTCCCCTTACAGAGAAGAACCCTTTCCTACGTTGTGTATGGAATTTTCTCTCTTCTAGCCTCAGTGAGTGCCCGCGCGTCCTATACAGAGTTCTTTTAATAAACAAATCCGCTGCTAACTCCTTGTAATGACCCTTTACATATTTGAAGATATTAATAATGTCTCCTCTTAGTCTCCTCTTTTCTAGTGAATACATATTTGATTTAGTAAGCCTCTCCTCATATTCCAGTGTCTCTAACCCTTTAATCAATTTAGTAGCTCGTCTTTGAACTCTTTCTAGTTCCCCGATATCCTTTTTGTAATATGGGGCCCAGAACTGAACGTAATATTCCAGGTGTGGGCGTACCAGTGATTTGTACAATGGCAGGATTACATCCTCATCCCTGGTCTCAATGCCCCGTTTAATGCACGCAAGCACTTTACTTGCCTTCTTTGCTGCAGTTTGGCATTGTGTACTGTTACTAAACCTATGGTCTATGAGCACCCCCAAATCTTTTTCCACCATAGTTGCCCCTAGATTTTCTCCATCTAGAGTGTAGGATGCAAGTGTGTTTTTTGCCCCAAAATGCATTACTTTGCATTTTTCTATGTTGAACCTCATTTTCCATTTAGATGCCTAGAATTCCAGTTTAACTACTGTAAGTCATTCTGTAGAGACTCCACATCGGTTTCTGAATTAATTACCTTACACAGTTTAGTGCCGTCTGCATAGATTGACACTGTGCTTTCCAGGCCTATTCCTAGATCACTGATAAATATAATGTACAGACCCTTGTGGTATTCTGCTGACTACTGGTGCCCAGCTGGAGAACATCCCATTGACCACTACTCGTTGTACCCTGTTATCCAGCCAATTACCTATCCATGTACAAATAGTATTTCCTAGGCCAAGTTCCCTTAATTTGTGGACCAGTCTTCTATGTGGCACTGTATCGAAGGTTTTTGAAAAATCTAAGTAAACCACGTCCACTGCTTTTCCATGGTCAAGATTCTTGCTCACTGCCTCGTAGAAGCTAATTAAGTTGGTTTGACATGATCTGTTCCTTACAAACCCATGCTGACTTTTAGTAATAAACTTAGTTGCCTGTAGGTGCTCCTCTATGCTATCCCTCAAAATGCCTTCCAATATTTTACCCACTATAGAGGTTAAACTAACTGGTCTATAGTTTCCAGGATTATTTTTAGTTCCCTTTTTAAATAAAGGCACTACCTCAGCTATGCGCCAATCCTTTGGTACCATGCCTGATCTAATCGAACTATTGAAAATCAGGTATAGGGGTTTTGCTAGCTGTGTCCTAAGCGCCATAATAACCCTAGGATGAAAACTGTCTGGGTCTGGTGATTTATTAATCTTTATCTTGCTTAGCCTCTCCAGGACTACTTCCTCACTTAAACAGGTATCTAGCCAAGAGTCATTACCTTCACTGTCATTAAGCACTACTGTCACCTGTGCATCCTCCCTGGTGAATACTGACGGAAAAAATTGTTCAATATTTCTGCTTTTAATTTGTCATCATTTGTCAATGATCCCAATTCATCTTCTAATGGGCCCATGTTAGGCACTAGAGGAAGGGTTAGGATTAGGCTGTAAGAGAGGAGAGTTAGGGTTAGGATTATACTTTAGGAGAGGAGAGTTAGGGTTAGGCACTAGGGGAAGGGTTAGGATTAGACTGTAGGACAGGGGAGTTAGGTACTAGGGTTAGGCACTAGGGGAAGGGCTAGAATTAGGCTGCAGGAGAGGAGAGTTAGGGTTAGGCACTAGGGGATTAGGCTGTAGGAGAGGAGAGTTAGGTTTAGGATTAGACTGTAGGAGAGGAGAGTTAGGGTTAGGTGCTAGGGGAATGGTTAGGATTAGGCAGCAGGAGAGGAGAGTTAGGCACTAGAGGAAGAATTAGGATTAGGCTGTAGGAGAGGAGAGTTAGGTATAGCTACTTGGGAGGGTTAGGATTGCGCTGCAGGAGTGGAGGGTTAGGCACTAGCAAAAAGTTTGGGGTTAGGCACTAGGTTACTGTTATGGGTTAGTGTTAGGATTATGGTTAAGGGAATTACTCACCACTGAATATCAGCTGTCATCACCTGGCCACCGGACACATTAGACACTGCTGGAACTTTCAAACCTTTCAAACTGGGCAAGTTAATGAATAAACCACCGGGACTATCTTGTTGACATTCTAATCACGTCAACATTTTATCAGCATTGGCACCTGTTTTTTTCAGCACTCACCCCGATATATAATTTGCATGGTGGTGAGAGTCCTAGGGTTCATCTCAAAAAGACAAAGCTATGTTCAAAATTTATGAAAAATGTGTAAATGAATCAGCTCTATATGCACATTCTATGACAGTTTAGCATTGTTAATTGCAAAAACTGTACACAAAAAAGTGGAGCTCTGCACTTTATGGTACAAGGAAAGCATATAGGATTAGTATCCATGTAGGATTGGTGTGGAAACAAATGTACAATTACTGTATCGCACATTAGCATGGGTCCGTTCTTACATATTGCCAATCTGTTCAGCAGTATCAATTATATTAATAAAACAACAGGCATTGCCTATCATGAATCTAGTTTGACCAGCAATTACATAAAGGAAATACATGGCCAACTCATTGTGGTCTGACACATGTTTCACATTAAGTGCTTTTTCAAAATGGGTTTCTTGGGTTGCCAGGTGTTTTAAACATTGACCACCGATCAAATGTTTGAAGATGATGTCAGTAGTCTTCCTATCAGGTATGATTACTCTTTCAAGATGTCCAAACCTTACATCCCATCTATTTATCACATTGTTCTTATGATGTTTACATCATCATGATGAATTGTCACTGGAAGATTGGGAGGTGCTGTTACAATCAGGTCTAAATTAAAGCAATGTGAATAATATTTTAAAATATGTCCTAAAGTTGATTAAAGAAAGAAAACCAAATATTTCTGATCACTTTTTGTGGAGGGAAATAACCATTTAAGTGGTTGAGTTCTGTTTTGTTTTTGCAAGATAGCAAAAATTATTTTAGAATAAAGAACGTACACATTGGAAAACTGACTTTTAGAGCTTTCAAGAAATACAATAAATTTTATTCCTTAATTTCTAACTTCTCCAAAGTATTTTGTAAACCTCATTAAATAAAGTTCAATAAACTTTTGTGTTTGTGCAATGGGGATTTCCATTACAGATGAAGTCATCTCACAAAATTGGCCATTTGAGGTTTTGAAGTCTTATAAATATACAGTATTTTGAAACTTTCCAAACATGGATTGAACACTCAGTGATGCAACGTGACAATTTACAGATGATTGTTAGCAATGTTCAAACATGTGCACAAGAAGGTATGTACAGAGTAATTATGTGGAATTGCTTTATAACCATCACTGGACAGTCAGTGTTTTATACTGTACACTGTAGAATAGCAAATGGTATATAATCCAATTGATACATTTAATGCAGGGAATAAATGCAAATTAATTGAGCAGTGATGATGAGAGTTTAACAAGACAAAGGTAATAGATCAATTTAATTGTTTTATTGATTCAAATAATTTTCTGTGAGTTGCCACACAAACCCCTCTCAACACATAATAACTACAGTATGTATTTCTACGATGACTCTAATATATAAAGTAGTAACATAAAAACTGATTGTAAAAGGCAAGTAAAATAAAATGTAAAAAGGAGGGTTTTAATGATTTATTTCAGACTACATATACTGTATACTATACTAACACATAGTTGCCTACCCTTCCGCATTCTGCAGGAGACTCCCTGAAATAGCAGCAATCTCCTTGACTCCACGAATAGTCCAGCAATCTCCCTGATTGCACCTTATCCCCATTATGCAGCTGTTACATTCTTGGGGAAAAAAGAAATCAGAGATACAGTACATACATTCAAATGGGATCATCAGTGCCATTTCCCTGTATTGGTTATAATGCACAATGATCCCTATGGCTGCATGCATTTTAAATAAGGTTTTACAGTATATGGAACCTCTTGTAAAACACAATACACAAACAAATTCTGGAAAATATCAGTCTTTTCTTCAACAAGTAGATCTTAATAACTTTGGGGCTCATTTACATTTGGATGTAAGTTATTTTTATGACATGCCTCTCAGATGTAGCAGTACACAGTACACAGTGCAGCATGGTTTTGCCCAGTTGCTTGATAATTTGCTTTACTTACAAACATGAATCAGGCCACACTGTATCACATTTTGCTATATTTTGTGTACATCATTATATTTCCTAGAATACACAGTACATTCTAAATGTATGACTATAATTATTTTGTGATAGTTAATAAAGAACACTTTGCTGCAGATACCACAATCAATGACCTACATAAGAAGACACCTGCACAGCCATAAGTTTATTTACTGCAACAAAGTGTTACTTTTGTTATTCTTCTAACAGTCCTATGTGCAGTGCTTACAGAAGTAAAGTTTTTAACCCTTTATTAAATATACTTAAATCTAAAAAATATTTACGGCATGGTCAATAATTGATTCAATAGGAGCAGTGAAAAATGTATTTCTTTAAGACAGGTTTTCATCTTATCTAAGAATTGATATGACTTTTGGAGAATTGGTTTTGTCTGTATTGTACCATGTGGAATTCTTTATTACAGCTGCATAAACTGGTAACTGACCTATTGAAGAGTTATGTAATGCTGCTTTCAGATCGCAAATGCCGGATCCTACCCGGTAAGAGAAACGTGTACTTACCGGGTGGGATCCGGCATTTGCGCTCCGTTGCTGGCTTTCCGACCCGGCAATATACAGAGTCGGTTGCCATAGCAGCGGAGGGCGCAGCAGCAGCAGGGGCGGGGGTGGAGGCGGCGCCGGGAGATAAGCTCATCTCCTGCGCCGCCTCTGCCTATGCTGTGAATGGGAGCCGTGTCGCATCGGAACGGCTCCCATTCACACTGCACCTGACCCGGTAATCAACCCGGTAAGAACCCTTCTTTTTTACCGGGTTGAATTACCGGGTTAGGCGACCCGCTAATTCTGAAAAGAACCTTTCACATCGCACACTGACCCGTTTCGACACGGCAATATGCCGTGTCGATACCGGGTTTTTAGTGCGATGTGAAAGGGGTATAAGTTTCTTTGCTCTTCAGATTATGGTACCGCTCCGGTGACCTGTAAAATAATTTCCATAGAATAATTTAAATGATTTTTGTTAAAACCAATACATAAATGATTCCAGCAAATCTAAGCTTTCCAAACTATTTCGTAATTTTCGGAATTTCTGATGCACCGGAGCTGCAGGTTCCCATCTTTCTTCTGGTTCTGCTCATTTATCTTCTCACTCTTGGAGGTAACATGACCATTCTTCTTTTGGTCTGCCTGGACCAGCATCTCCAAACCCCTATGTACTTCTTCCTGGGTAACTTATCTATCCTGGACATGTCTTCATCCACTGTCACGCTGCATAAGATTCTTACAAGTTTCATAATAGGTGTTAAAAAGGTTTCCTATGTAGCCTGCATGGCACAGATGTATTTCCTGGAATCTTTTATTGGACTTGAACTTTTAATATTGACAGCTATGAGTTATGACAGATACACAGCTATATGTAATCCTTTGCGGTATCACATTCTTATGAGAAAAAACATTTGTGCTATTTTAGCCACTGTATGCTGGGTGTGGGCGTTTGTTGAGAGCATACCTCATGCTATCATAATAGTCCATTTTACCTGCTATGTATCAAATAAAATCAATCACTTCTTTTGTGAAATGATGCCACTTAAAACTATTTCTTGTAGTGACACGTCCATATTGGAGAGTTTGACCTTCAGTATAGGACTTTTTCATTCAATTTTTTCATTTTCTCTTACTTTTATACCTTATCTATTTATTATTAACTCCATACTGAAAATCCGATCCAGCGCTGGCAGACAGAAAGCCTTCTACACCTGCTCCTCCCACCTCACAGTGGTCGTCCTGCTCTACATGACTCTTATCTGTCAGTACCTGAGACCAAGTCAGGGGGATAGCTTGGAATTCAATAAACTCTTTGCTCTGTTTAACACAGCGGCTGTCCCTATGCTGAATCCTCTGATTTATAGCCTGAAAAATAAAGATGTAAAATCAGCTCTAAAGCGAAAGCTGAATATAGATGGTAATAAAGATTAAGAACTTAACGGATTCATTGTTTTCACCAAAACAGGTCAGAAATTGTAATTTTGTTTTTTAATATATTAAAGTTTAAAAATCAAATTAAAATGTTTTATTGAAACAAAAATATGCCATGGGGGTGATTAGGAAAATTTGTTATATACAACTAAAGGGCTCGTTCTGCCACCCTGTACCCTTTCTATTGTTGCACTTTGAAGATTGACCCTGGAACTAAGGGGGTAATTCCAAGTTGATCGCAGCAGGAATTCTGTTAGCAATTGGGCAAAACCATGTGCACTGCAGGGGAGGCAGATATAACATGTGCAGAGAGAGTTAGATTTGGGTGTGGTGTGTTCAATCTGCAATCTAATTTGCAGTGTAAAAATAAAGCAGCCAGTATTTACCCTGCACAGAAATAAAATAACCCACCCAAATCTAACTCTCTCTGCAAATGTTATATCTGCCCCCCTGCAGTGCACATGGTTTTGCCCAACTGCTAAAAAATTTCCTGCTGCGATCAACTTGGAATTACCCCCTAAATGTGTTTCTATGGTGTATCAGGGGACTATCAGACTGCAGATCTAACATATGCAAATTCTGAATTTCAGTAGAGATGAGCGGGTTCGGTTTTACTCGGTTTTACTCGGTTTTACTCGTTTCTCAAAACGGCATCTTATTGGCTCACGGACGTCACGTGTTTTGGATAGCCAATAAGAAAAATTCAGATAAAACCGAACTGGCGTTAATTCTGGCATTACATTCGAACCCGCTCATCTCTAAATTTCAGGCCCAATATGACCTTCCTCCCCAGTAACTGCTTACGTATCTGTGTTATAGTCAAATAATTTCCACTAGCATTATGGGGTTCCCTGGCACTGTCCACCCCTGAGATCCTACCTATCTGCAAATAGGGTCCAGACGACAATCTTGGTTAAGTGGTGAAGACTATTTACCCGTTGGAACACTGCTTGTCTAAGTGTTCATACAGAATTACAAATCAATGATAATACAAAATGATATGGTCCTAGTACACACCCTTTAGAGGCCTCAGTATAGTATAAAAAATGGGATCACAACTGTTCCCCAAACATACAAAGTTCAAACAGAGGGGCAGATGTATTAACCTGAAGAGGGCATAAGGAAGTGATAAACCAGTGATATGTGCAAGGTGATAAAGGCACTAGCCAATCAGATCCTAACTGTTCATTTACATCTTGGAGCTGATTGGCTGGTGCCTTTATCACCTTGCACATATCACTGGTTTATCACTTCCTTATGCCTTCTCCAGGTTAATACATCTGCCCCACAGTTTCTAATATTCAACATAGGAGCATAAAGAATGAAATGCTGTCCCTTCAACTTCAACAAAAGTGTAGTTCATACATAAAGAGAGGAAGAAAAGCAAAAAAAGATCTTTGTGTAATACAGTTAGGGTGCAAATGTTCCCCAGTAATCACTGTGTGGGACACACATATACTGTATGATAATCTGTGATTTAATTGCAGTATGGTGGGGTACTACCCCTTAACCAAACACTCACAATGGTACTGTAGGTAATGATCAGGCATCTGATGGTTATTTGATATGCCTGATCATTACCTACCATTGTGAGTGTTTGGTTAAGGGGGAGAACCCCACCATACTGCAATTTAAATAACAGATTATTATATATGTATGTCCCACAAGGTGACTACTGGGGAACATTTGCACCTTTACTGTATTACACAAAGATCTTTTTTGCTATTATTCCTGTCTTTGTTTTCGTATGAACTACACATTTGCTGAAATGGATGAGAAAGCATTTCACAGAAGCGAAGTGTGGTTAATATTTTGTTTATGCGCCTGTGTTGAGTATTAGAAACTGCCTTAGAATTACAAATCAAACTAACATTTGTATTTCACTATAGCAAAGATCCATAAAATGTTGCCCTCCAGATCTAATTTTTTTTGGAGTAACTGTTCAATAGTTTGTGACTTATTTCACATGATGTGGGACAGCCCTCAAGCCAAGGCTTTGTGGTGTGAGGTATTTAATTTTTAATCTCTAAAGTTCTTGAGTTTTGATTACAACCTTCACCTTTAATAGCTTTTTTGCATGTATACCCTCAAAATTGTGTTAAGCATGATCACTATGTACTAGGGCACACTAGGTAGTAACCAAAAGCATTATGGCATAATTTTAGAAGAATACTTCTACACCTTCCAATAATAAAATCATATATAAGGTCCATTTTGACTTTCAAAGGGAGACAGTAGGCCCACCCATATTCTGTCTCTGCCTCTTCACCCCTTGATGAAATGGTTTCGGTAGCATGAATTTGTGACAGATCTGAATCTGGCTTTGCCTCCTACTATTCCATAGATCTTTCAGATGCATGGTTCCTTGCTCTAACCCATTGTTATGTTATGAGTTGTAACTTTGTTGCAATTTATTGATTCTGTTAAATTGTGCATGTATGTGTTTTGAATATTTTTTGTGTAAACTGTGGTTCCCTCCATCACCAGATTTCCCTTTTTCTACATTCTGTACCATTTCCCCCAAATTTTGACTTTGCAAAATTCAAAAAGACTCTGAGGTTAATTCAATTGGGCATGCAGTTTAGCAAGGTACTGTTCAAGACCTTGCGTAACCTGCATCTAATTTTGGATTACCATGGGTATGCACGCTCCCGATACCCATGGTATCCAATTTTTTAAACAATGGTTGCAGAGTTTTCAGCGCTGAAAACCCTGTGGTATGTGAAAAAAAAAAAAGATTCTCACCTGTCTGGTGCTCTCTGGTGCTCTCCATAGTTCCCTGTGGTCTTCCCTTCATCTTCTCAATGAGGAGGATGCTGCTGGGAGTCATGGGGGCTGCTGGCAGGCTTGGGGGTGGGGGGCTTCTATAGAAATCACTGTGTATCATTTTCAGTCTCCTTTTTTTTTTTTTTTATATCCCACCGGCAATTGAATCTGACCCTATGGGTAATATGAAATTGCCTGCGAGGAGCAGGCTGTGAGGGACTTTGTAAATGAGCGCTGTATTAAAAATATTGGCATACTTGCACAAAGTCCCACACAGCCTGCTTCTCACAGGCTATTACATTTTACTCCGTATATATGGTCTTTTTTTATTTTGGAATTAAAATGTCATGTTGGTTCAGTTTATTTTTCAACTGTTACAAAATGAAAATTAAAAATGTTAAATTAAATTTAACATTACTATTATTAACTCATTTGTTGGTACCTTCTCATGTATTTACCTTGCACACCACCATATTCCCATCTTTTTTCATATTTTAAAACTAAATATTTTCACAGAATCCTTCTCCCATGCCTTGAATATTATACTTACTAAATTTAGCTTATTACAGTAGTTAGAGCTATGGGCTGTCTGAAAAGTGAAATACTGTACAACATACAGTATTACAATAGATTTACAATTCAATAAGTAGGGTCTGTCTTTAGGGTTAGTGTATAAATGGTTCCCTATATTTTGATGTATAAGATATGAAACATACTGTTGTGTTTCCCTTGCGCCCTTTGAAAAGTGTGTGTAAAAATGGTACAGTTATGTATTAGAGTGTATTTTTAAAACTTACTTAGATTTAAATATATATAACGCAGTGAGTCGGCACTCCAAGCTGCCTTGTATGCAGTGTGCCCTACCAATTACCGAACCCTGGCAGGGGTACGGACAACATATAAAGCCATAGGTGCAGCACTCAAGATGATTGAAATAAAGACTCTAGGTTCCCGTTGGTGAGTCAGCTTTTCCGAACAGTTTACTTATGTTCTTTCGCAGAGGCGTATCTAGGGTAGGGCGAGTGGGGCACGTGCCCTGGGTGCCTTGGCAGGCCCAGGAGAGGGGGGCGCCGGCGGCCAGGGCATCATACCCCACTCGCCCCCGTCAACCCCTCACTGCCGCTGCCAGCACTAGCAGCACTGCCAGCAGCGCTGCTGTGTCCGGACTCCGGCGTTAGCCAATCAGAGCTTGCGGACCGGCTCCTGATTGGCTGCCGGTCTGCGAGCTCTGATTGGCTAGCGAACCGGCGCCAGACAGCCGCCGGAGACCTGGAGCGGTGAGGGGAAGGAGAGGCGCTGCGCTGCGCTGCGCTCTCCTCCCCTCACATATCAACAACAAGGCGGCCGGTGAGTGACCGGGGGGGGGGGGGGGGTCGGCGGCGGCACAGTGGGGCATGTATCTGGCACCAAATGGGGCATGTAACTGGCACTGAGTGGGGCCTGGCACTGTGGGGCATGTAACTGACACTGTGGGGCATGTATCTGGCACTGTGGGGCATGTAACTGGCACTGTGGGGCATGTATCTGGCACTGTGAGGCAATGTAACTGGCACTGTGGGGCAATGTACCTGGCATTGTGGGGCATGTATCTGGCACTGAGTGGGGCATGTATCTGGCACTGTGGGGCAATGTATCTGGCACTGTGGGACATGAAACTGGCACTGTGGGGCAATGTAACTGGCACAGTGGGGCATGTATCTGGCACTGTGTGGCAATGTAACTGGCACAGTGGGGCATGTAACTGGCACTGTAAGGCAATGTATCTGGCACTGTGGGGCATGTAACTGGCACTGTCGGGCAATGTAACTGGCACAGTGGGGCATGTATCTGGCACTGTGGGGCAATGTAACTGGCACAGTGGGGCATGTAACTGGCACTGTGGGGCAATGTAACTGGCACTGTGGGGCAATGTATCTGGCACTGTGGGGCATGTATCCGGCACTGTGGGGCATGTATCCGGCACTGTGGGGCAATGTAACTGGCACTGTGGGGCAATGTAACTGGCACTGTGGGGCAATGTAACTGGCACTGTGGGGCATGTACCTTGCACTGAGTGGGGCATGTATCTGGCACTGTGGGGCAATGTATCTGGCACTGTGGGGCAATGTATCTGGCACTGTGGGGCATGTATCCGGCACTGTGGGGCATGTATCCGGCACTGTGGGGCACTGTGGGGCAATGTAACTGGAACTGTGGGGCATGTATCTGGCACTGAGTGGGGCATGTATCTGGCACTGTGGGGCAATGTATCTGGCACTGTGGGGCATGTATCCGGCACTGTGGGGCATGTATCCGGCACTGTGGGACAATGTAACTGGCACTGTGGGGCAATATAACTGGCACTGTGGGGCAATGTAACTGGCACTGTGGGGCAATATAACTGGCACTGTGGGGCATGTATCCGGCACTGTGGGGCATTGTATCTGGCACTGTGGGGCAATGTAACTGGCACTGTGGGCCATTTTCAGTGGCCACACCCCTTCTGGTGTGTGACCACGCCCATTTTTCGGTGCGCACCTTCGGCGCGCGCACATCCTTCGGCGCGCGCACATCCTTCTTTTTGTGGTTTTTTTTTGGGGGGGCACCATTTTCCATCTTGCCCTGGGCTCCGAAAACCCTAGCTACGCCTCTGTTCTTTCGTCATAATATTCAGTATATATATTGTGACAAGAAAACTGAAATAGTGGTGAAAGGCAGGTATATTTGTTACCAATGTGTTTAAAATGGGATGGATATGTAATCCCAGCAGACGGGATACTGGCTGTCAATATCCCAACAGCAGCATCCCACCTGCCAGAATGCCAGCAGCATGCCGAGTCCCTGTGTGGGCTTGGTGGCTTGCTGCGCTCACAATAGGTTTTATTCTCACTCAATGGGTGTCGTGGACCTCCACGAGTGGGAATAGCCCAGGCAAGCGCCGTCGGCATTCCCGGCTGTCGGGATTCCGGCGTCGGTATCCTGGACGCCAGGATCCCAACAGCCGGGATATTAACTACATCCCATTTTAAACCCCCAGGAATGTTGTGTTGGTTCTGTTGAGAGATTTTTTGCTTTTAGTAAGAGCCGGTTAAGGAGTCCTGAGGCATGGATGTGAGAAAGGAAGGTGGGCTCTATCCATCAATCAGGGTCTTAGGGCTTGTAGTCTCAGAGCAGGCTAATTAGTGATGTCACCTGCATGAGGGTGCTAAAAGGCTGCTAGCCTGATCTTTAGGTCTCTCACTGCCTTGGGAAAAGGGACTGCACAGTCTTTGTGAGAGAAAACCTGTTACTGGACACAAGTGAGCTATACTTGGTGACATGTTGCTTATGGTTTTATAGTGTTAGAAGTTTTTCTGTTTAGTTAGTTGTCATAAGCAATGTGTTTATTTTGATGTTTGATTTTATTTTTCTGCTTAATCAAGCTGGTTGAGTCCAGGTGCACCAGAATTGTCGGACTCGCGGGATCTTTCAGCTGCTGTGCACAACCATCTACACATATAGAGCATACTGTATATATATATATATATATATATAAAACTGTGTATTGGACCGGGACTCCCCCGTAGTAAACAATTGTGCTCCGGTGCCCTCTGTCACAAACTGGCATAGAGTGAATGAAGAAAGCGGCACTCGGAGACTGAGGAAATCAAAGTGTATTTCACACTAAGTTCACTAAGTGTGAAATACACTTTGATTTCCTCAGTCTCCGAGTGCCGCTTTCTTCATTCACTCTATATATATAAATATATATATATATATATATATATATATAATCCACATATGTATAGCACACCACCTAGTAGCCATCCATATAGAGACCAGCACACCAAAATTTGCTTTAAATGTTTTAGTATCCAAAAGAGTTCACAAAATTCTAAAAAAACAGCAGCAAGTAGATAGTTTTCCATCCAATAGAATAAGCTTTAAAAGATGTTACTTATCATGCCAAACTTCAGGAGGTAATGGTAATTCATCTGGCCCAACAGCTGTTTCGGTGCGTGACCACCTTCCTCAAGGGCTCCACAATCTCTAACCACCAAACTGCTCCTATAAGTAGCTAGGTCGCCTGTCATCACTATCATGACCACCAACACCTGTGTTACCCCTCTCACCATCCTGTCACCTCACGCTTTAAACTATCTCCACCGTTAGCTGCACTGGTTGAACGCACGCCAGCCACCACTGGTACGCTCTTCCGGTTCCGGTCTGTATGGCAGCTCAGTGGTCCATGTAGTACTGATGCAGCTGAAGTCTGTTGTGGAACGCAGCTCAGTTACCACTGGAACGCACCTCCGGTTCCGGCAAGTGCGGCGGCTGAGTAATCCGTGCATTGCATATCAAATTATAGTACTGATTTGTGTTCCAAGATACAGAGTACAATAATGAGGGAGATGACAGCCCCTTAAAGGCACACCAACACCCTGACTCTTAGAATCCCCATACACGTAGGACCGGCTGTTGACTTAATCTAGAAGTTCAAAAAGACCTTAGTTTATTATAATCAATCAAGACCAGGGAGTTGGTTCCAAAATACGGTTCCAAATTATACTCCCATACATTGCTATAAACTATTACTGTCATATCCATAATATAACATCTACCACAATGGAGGGATGCTGACATGAATAGGTTGTAGAAGGACATCATAAGAGCCTGACAGGCACCTCATAGCTCTCATATTCCATCATACTCCAAGTATAGAAAAAAAAGACAAAACTTTCCATTAAGGTTATTGTGCTGTCACACCCAACCCTCCTTATGTTAAACACAGTTAGACTGTTGATTGTCAGTATATAGATATAACATCACATACACCTTGTTTATTAATTTGACCACTACAGAAAGACTTTTAAATTAAATTCTTTATTTAAACCTCCAGGAAAAACTGAATCAAATTTATATATCAGTTCACATTCCCGTTGCAATAACATCTTGTGACAATCTCCTCCCCTCTTCAAAGGTTTGATCTGATCCAGGGGCATAAATTTAAAGTCCTTCAAGATATGTCCTGCTTCAGAAAAATGTTTTGCTACTGGTTGTGTGCTCTGGTCAATTTTGGTCATGGCTTTTTTAATCGAGGACCGATGCATTCCAATCCTTTCTTTTATTATCCTAATTGTCTTGCCAATATATATCAATAGGCATGGACAAATGATAAGGTAAATAACATATTTGCTGTCACATGTCATGTGTTGTCTTAACGAGTGTTTTACTCCTGTTTTTGGATGTACAAAGGTTTCGCCGGTGATTAAATGATGACAGTTCACACTTCCGCCACAATGATATGACCAATTTTTAAGTGACAACCAGTTGCTTTTCTTGTTGGGCTGATATCAGAAAATGTCAAATTGATCCTTCAAATTACTGCTCCTTTTGTAAGCAAATAAAGGTTTATTTTGTCAAAATTTACTCATAGTTGTGTCAGTTTCCAGTATATGCCAATGTTTCAAAACAGAGTCTCTCAGAAACTTTGAAGAGATGGAAAAAGTACTAGGAAAGATCAGCCTATTCATGTCTTTATCCTTCTTTTCACTGACCAGTAATGTCTCCCGATCCAGTGTTAAGCATTTTTGAATCGCTTCATCCACTTCATATCTATTATAGCCTTCCTGGATGAAGTCATCTCCCATTTTGCGAAGGGCCTCTTTCAAACAGGAAGCATTTGAGGTAATTCTGACCACCCGTAATAATTGAGAAAAGGGTAAGCCCCGCTTCAAAGGTCTGGGGTGAAAACTCTCAGCTACAGTAATAAGACTGTATTCCTATCCGTAGTTTTTTTATAAATAGATGTATAAAAAAAAACTTTAGCAATTTAAATAGATACAGCTAAAAAAAAATCTATATTTAAAGGGCTACTTACAAAGGATAGTTTAATGATGTCATGAAGTAATTGAGGCTTTATCACCAGTCATAGATCATGAAGATATCATCTATAAAACAAGTATAAAAGGCTATATAAGATGAATATCTAGCATTATTAAAAAAAATAATTTTTTAATACTCGTGCATAAATAAATTTGCATATGCCTGGGCCATATTCGACCCCACTGCGGTCCCCCATAATTGAAGGTAGAACGAATTTTCAAATAGAAAATAATTTTTATGCAAAATAATGCTAATCAGCAGTAAGAAAAAATCTATAGTCGGACCAATATAGTGCGGACAGTTTGTGATTGATTTTTTAATTGCCTCAATGCCTTCTTCATGTCCTATATTTGTATACAATATCACGTCACTAAAAGACAGCCAGAGGGAGGATTACCAAAATTCCTGAGTTTTGTCAGAAAACCTGTATCTTTTAAAACAGCGGGTGTGTTGAGGACTATTGCCTGCAAAAAGAAGTCAATATACTCTGAGAGGCATTAACAGAGTGACCTTCGAGATTAAATTATGGGCCTACCCGGTGGCTTCAACAATGATTTATGAATCTTGGGAACTATATATAGCAAAGGGGTAATCGGATGTTCCTGAGTCAGGAATTTTGATGTGGCTTCTTCAATCCACCCGATACCTTACCCCAAAGAAATCACAGCATCAATTTCTTTCTTATATCCAAACGTTGGATCATAACAAAGCTTTTTATTGCAGGCTACATCATCCAATTGTCTATGCACCTCTAAAATATAGTCCTCTCTATTCATGACCACAACTTTGCTGCTTTTATCAGCTGCATGAATCATGGTAGAATCATTATTTCTAAGGCTTACCGCAGCCAGTTGTTCATTTTTACTCATATTACAGTAGGAGCATTTTTGTTTTTTAACATGTGGTATCATATCTTGTTTGACTAATCCCATGAATGTGTTAATAGATGGATTATTACATGGCGGGTCAAATGTACTTTTAGTGTGAAATGGAGACACTTGTATACTCTGATCACTTCTATCAAAAAAAATTTTTTTACTTCAATTGTCTATGAAATGTGTGCAATTCCACTTCGCACTCAAAGGCCCTTTGCCTAAAGGTATGAACAAATGATAGACCTCTAGATAACACATCCACCTCAGCCTCTGAGAGAACATGGTTGGACAAATTGAAGACCATCACTTCCTCAGGCCTCTGCCTGTGGGTTCCCTGGCAGTTCCTGTTTTTAATGCCCGCCCCTCCTACAGCTTTTGGGTGTTTTTTGTTTTTGGTTCTGGCCAATGCGCCCTCTCATAAAAAAGAATCACTGTTGGATGCAGATTGGTATGAATCAGATGTCTGTGATTCAATGTCCGTGTATGGCCTATCTGCTCATTTCCTACCATCCTGTCTAGGTTTCCATTGATGTACATTGCCTTAATGAAAGACCCAGGGATATACCCTCAGGTCTTTGTAGTCTTCCCTTACTTTTTTATATTTGTTTTTCTTAAAGGTTAACAAATCTGCTCTAAAAGCTGAAACATTGGGGGTCATTACGAGTTGTTCGCTCGGTAAAAATCTTCGCATCGCAGCGATTTTCCGCTTAATGCGCATGCGCAATGTCCGCACTGCGACTGCGCCAAGTAAATTTGCTATGCACTTAGGAATTTTACTCACGGCTTTTTCTTCGTTCTGGCGATCGTAATGTGATTGACAGGAAATGGGTGTTACTGGGAGGAAACAGGCCGTTTTATGGGCGTGTGGGAAAAAACGCTACCGTTTCCGGAAAAAACGCAGGAGTGGCCGGAGAAACGGGGGAGTGTCTGGGCGAACGCTGGGTGTGTTTGTGACGTCAAACCAGGAACGACAAGCACTGAACTGATCGCAGAAGCCGAGTAAGTCTGGAGCTATTCAGAAACTGCTACGAGGTGTGTAATCGCAATATTGCGAATACATCGTTTGCAATTTTAAGATGCTAAGATTCACTCCCACTAGGCGGCGGCTTAGCATGAGCAAATCTGCTAAAATCCGCTTGCGAGCGAACAACTCAGAATGACCCCCATTATTCTCTAATTTGCTAAGACAATCAGATGAACCATCAGTCCTCAATGCTTCCAAACCGACTGTTTCACATTTCACAATTTCTTTTTCTAGGATCTGTATGTCAGTATTAACCTGTTGTATTACAAGCACCAT
This sequence comes from Pseudophryne corroboree, assembly GCF_028390025.1. NCBI lineage: Eukaryota > Metazoa > Chordata > Amphibia > Anura > Myobatrachidae > Pseudophryne > Pseudophryne corroboree. Next base: position 425,606,409 of record NC_086451.1, on the reverse strand, counting down.
TAGTTCTAGGCTACATTGGTTTAAAATATGACACCATTGCTTACAAAATTCCTTATTATTCCTTCCAATGGTCGGCTGATTTTTTTATGCTGAACCCACGAGGAATACATTTTTCTTTATGATATTGCGATAATGTGAGACCATGGAGATCTAACTCCACAAGCCTTTTCTTCATTTTTAGCAGGTCAGAATAAATTTCAGCAGGACTATCTGTATCAAAATTTAAAGACTCAGTGTTAGAAAACAGGATTTTGGAGATATCTTTCTCTAAGAACCTCTTAGTGCTGGCCAGGTCATTGGCATCCAGATCCATCTTGGAAATGACGTATCAAACAATATATAAATTCACAAAAAAAAATGAAATTATTTTTAAACGTTATAAAAATGTATTCATATGGTTCTGGTTTCACATAATATGTTGCATAAAGGACAGAGGAAAAACCACACACATTACCACATGGAACAGTATTTTGGAACCAATTCCCTGGTCTTGATTGATTACATTAAACTAAGGTATTTTTGAACTTCTAGATAAAGTCAATAGCCGGTCCTACGTGTATGAGGATTCTAAGTGTCAGGGTGTTGGTGTGCCTTTAAGGGGCTGTCATCTCACTCATTATTGTACTCTGTATCTCGGAACACGAGTCAGTACTATAATTTGATGTGCAATGCACGGATTACTCAGCCGCCGCACTTGCCGGAACCGGAAGTGCATTCCAGCAGTAACTGAGCTGCGTTCAACAACAGACTTCGGCTACATCAGTACTATAAGGACCGCTGAGCTGCTGTACAGACCGGAACCATGTTCCAGCGGTGGCCTGCGTGCGTTCCACCAGTGCAGCTAACGGTGGAGATAGTTTAAAGCGTGAGGTGACAGGAAGGGTGAGAGGGGTAACCCAGGTGTTGGTGGTCATGATAGTGATGACAGGTGCCCTAACTACTTATAGGAGCAGTTTGGTGGTTAGAGATTGTGGAGCCCTTGAGGAAGGTGGTCACGCACCGAAACAGCTGTTGGGCTTACCATTGTTGGGAATTACCATTACCTCCTGAAGTTTGGCATGATAAGTAACATCTTTTAAAGCGTATACTATTGGATGGAAAACTGTCTACTTGCAGCTCTTTTTTGGAATTTTGTGAACTCTTTTGGAAACTAAAACATTTAAAGCAAATTTTGGTGTGCTGGTCTCTATGTGGATGACTACTTGGTGGCGTGCTATACATATGTGGATTATATAATACATTATGGGACTTCAGCATCTGATAAACTTATATGTGGTATTTTGTGCATTTTTTCCTCTGTCCTTTATATATATATATATATATATATATATATATATATACCGGCGGTAGAAATCAGAGGCGGCACTCAGAGACTTATGCAAACATGTGAAAAAGCTGTATTCGTGACCTCACGAATACAGCTTTTTCACATGTTTGCATAAGTCTCTGAGTGCCGCCTCTGATTTCTACCGCCGGCATCTGTTAGGGAAAGGATCCCTGGGGAAGGCACCGGAGCGAGGCACACCCTGAGGGGGAGGACCGGAGTGCCGGAGCACATTTGTATTATATATATATATATATATATATATATATAAAATCAAGAAGTCTGGCGGCACTCAGGAGACTGTTCAACAAGTGCTTAGTTTAATGGAAAAACATCCAACATCCTACAATTGTTTCGGGCCTCCGCCCATCATCAGGGATGCATAACACAGTGAAAACATAAACTTTATACCCCCACATTGTTAATTACCTCGACTCACCTCACCTGCGATCCTGCCCTCTGACCCGAACGCCACGCTGACTGCCGCTGTCACAAGCCGTCCCGCTCGCCACCCGCTGCCGTACAGCGGGCGACGTCATCAAGGGGCATCCGCAGGGAGACGGAAGTCAAGCTCCAGAACGGTTACCTAGGTGACCAACAAACAAAACATTAAAAATCACCTTAATCCGTAATAGAATTGAATAAAACACATAAACATTACATCAAAATGAAAAATAACTACATATACACACAAAGTTGTATTAAAAACAAGCTATGGGACACTGTGCAATAATAATTCCCAAATTCAACATGTTAAATAAGCGGCATTGGTAATTAGCAAAAAATCATCATGGCCATGACATACGGTGGCAGTGTGGGTATTTTAGTACGCATAATGTATAAACCATTAAGATTAAAATTACAATGGCTATACCATATATTGTTATAATAACCTATAGTCTAATATAGATTATAAAAAACTATGTAACCCATGCTGTTCATTTAACCCTTTAGGGGCCAGTGTGTCCAGCCTAAAAACCCAATGGCTTTCCAGCTGGAGCAACAATCTGCCCCTATCACCACCACGGGCCGATGCCGGAACATGGTCTATTATTTTACTCCTAATACTACCAATACTATGCGATTGCTGTACACAATGGCGGGCCATAGGCTGGTCACTAGATCCTGACTCTAAGGCCACCCTAATTGCAGACCTGTGGTTGGCCATTCTCTCTTTAAACTGGCATTCTGTCTTGCCCACATAGTGAAGACCACATGGGCAAGACAGTACGTACACCACAAATCGTGAAGTGCACGTGAGAGGGAAATTAATGGTAAATATCTTGCCTGATCTAGGATGACAAATAGAATCCCCCACCAACATAGAACGGCATGTAGGGAGGTCATACAGGCACGTGGAGGCCACACACACTACTGAGCCTCATTTTGACTTGTTTTAAGGACATTACATCAAAGTTGGATCAGCCTGTAGTGTGTTTTTCCACTTTAATTTTGAGTGTGACTCCAAATCCAGACCTCCATGGGTTAATAAATTTGCTTTCCATTGATAATTTTTGTGTGATTTTGTTGTCAGCACATTCAACTATGTAAAGAACAAAGTATTTAATAAGAATATTTCATTCATTCAGATCTAGGATGTGTTATTTTAGTGTTACCTTTATTTTTTTGAGCAGTTTATATCCAACCTTCTATAATACAGTATATCCATTTCATGAAAAGTGACTGCCTATTATGTTTCTTTCTTTAATTACAGTTGTAAATGCTAGTTACACCCCTTCGTGTGTGTATTTATATATATATTGTCAAAGTCAGAAAAATATCTCTACACACACTGCCATATTTGCACCTCATACTGGTCCGCGCTGCGCATGCGTACGCTCTCCCGTACGTGCACATACTCACAGTCGCGGGCACCCGCAGGCGCACGGTATGCGTATTTACGGTAGAGTTTATGTAATCGTAGCGTGCGACTCATTCGTTACATATTTTCACTAATAATGTATTTTGTAGATCATGGTCCCTTTGATAGATACTGAAAGTTTAGTTAACATAGCATGTTCCTGAACAGAGAGATCCCTCTTTGTATTGTACGAAGGGTCTAACAGGGGTCATACAGTAGTGTTTGGTACCCATCGGAAGAGTATTTAAATAGCAATATTCCGGTGTTGGTTTGGAGCGGATAAATCGCTCGTGCGAATAGTTATGGACATAAGAAGTTTATGTCCATTTACTATTATTTGTTCTTACTTAGTCATGCGGCGGGAAACCCAGTATCCCACCCACCTGAACAGTTGGAAACAGTCACAGCCCACCTGTATGAATCAACCTATGACCTTTTGTTATAATGCGAAGCCGAATTCCTGTGTCCAATGAACAATGAGATTGTAGGGACCATTGAATTGTATTGTGTGTGGAGCATAAATAAGACAAGCCTGTGGCATCCAGCACTCACTTCTCTTCAAACGGTTCTCATTGCTGATAATCGGGAGCTGGATGTCCAGAGGCGCTTGCGATCGTTTCCCCTTGTGCGTAAGTTTTCTCCGCAATCATATTGTCTTGATGTTATTGTAAGCCATCTCTCTCTCCCCTCTTTCTCCCTTATTTTCCCTTGATTGTATTGTATTGTATTGCATTGTATTTCCTGTGTAGTTATCTGGTTAGTTAGTCTATGTTATATTGTAGTGTATGATTTGTTCTGTGATTCTTTTGCAAGTATAATAGTCATAATACATATAATAGGTTTTGGACCCTAAGCCCAGGTATCTGTGTATTTCTTATAGTGTTAAGTATTCCCTGAGCGTCGGTGACGCCCAAGCAGCTTTGTAGTTAATCAGGTTACACCAGGTTGCATTTACACTCTAACACCACACTAAGGTTTACTGTACATTTCGCTGTTAATGGTATAGATATAAAGGTTTAACGTTGTAAGCGTCTGCACCGCTGGTGATCTCCTCGTGGTCCCGAGCGTCCGCTACGCTATAGCGAATCATTACGTTAGTCGGCAGCCACTAGCGTGCCTGCCTGTGATCTCTGGGCCGTAAGCGAACGTGACGCTTGAGCGTCTCGACTACGGTTGAGCGATCGTTACGCAACTTGCGTACCCTTACGGTACTTCTTACGTAGATAGCGTACAGTGTTCTTAGACCTCTTAAAGTGTTTTATATACGATAAATATTTAGCTTTATCAATTGGGGGCCGTCCAGTCCTTCACATATCTGCACTAGGTAATATCAGCAGACATTATCCATCAGCAAAGGGCGGGAGGTTGTATCCCTCGTAGTGCTGACGGGATAAGCGTCTGCTTCGCTTAGGTAAAGGGTGCTGAAGGAATCCGGGAACCGGAGGTAAGAGCAAAACGCTAGTGTCTTTTAAAACTGTTTATTTTTCTGTCTTGCACGCACACATATATATCTGCATTTCCTTTTCATTTGTGTATTTTCGTATGTCACTCTCCTGTTTGCCAGTTTATAGTTGATAAATGTGCTGAGAGAGATTTGCCGCTATTTCAATAGTTTGAGTAAAGGTAATATAGTTAAAGTGTAGACAAACACACAGTTTTTGCCTGGGAGATAAGGCGAAGTCAGTGTGGTGTGTGGTAGATGATCAAGGATCATCTACATTGATAAAAGTATAAATTGTGTTACGGTGGATCTTTGCTTTGCGTACACGTGTCTCTAACAAAGACTTGCGTACGCAATCCAAAGGCCGACGCACGCAGCGTATATTACGCAACGGAGCGTCTGGGTACGCCCACGTAACTCAAACAACAGGCGATAAGTAGCGCAACGCGGTAAATAACGCAAAGCGATAAATAGCACAAATTGATTTCAGCTTTCCAAAACTTAGTTTAAATACCTTACTTTACTGCAACACCTCTGGGGAGAGCTATCAGACTACGGGAAATGATTTTTTTTTCTGATCAGAAAACTATAAGAATGATAGTGGGTTGAAAACGGTATGAGTGTATTGAATCCCGCTTTGTGGACTTTGTGGTCTATGTGATAAAACGGTATTAAATCCCGCTTTGTGGACTTTGTGATCTGTGTGATCTATGAGCACGGCCTGAAGTGAAAACGTGCAACAGAGTGTGATAAAGTTTTCGTTGTGTTACGCTCTGGCTGTTTTGGAGCACAGTAGGGAGACTCCAATGATCCTACCATTTATGGGCAACAAGTGTCTATAAGTGGTACGATTGGACCGCACGGTTGTATGTGTGACCAATAACGCAACGTGATATGAGGTCGTATATCTTGCCCTCATACGTGTTGTAGGGAGCACATGCAAGCGTGATTTGTGTAAAGAAAAAGGAAGGGAATTTTCTCAGGAAAATCTCTAAAGATAGGGCCTGCAACGGCTACACGTGTCTGCTAGAAGGCGGACCGGAGATACCCGGAGCAGAAGAAGTTCAGTGGAAGAGCTTTAAGGATTTCCAACGAAGTTCTGTGTTTGGTGCATTTTAGGAAGTTTTTCTGTGTTAGAAAGGTCCACAATGGCAGCCAAGTGCACAATACAGAGACGGTCGGAGGTCAGGATTCAGACTCCAGAGGCTTGCAGACCCCGAGGGTCTGCTCGGTTAGTAATGTGGAGGAGGTATGGTCCCCACACTGAGACCTTTTGTGATGAATGGACACGAATGACTGCGGGGGATAAGGCACCATTTCCCGGGATAGGTAGTTTTGACTTAGAGGTGTTGCATAATTTAAGGCGGAGGATCGGTCTCATAAAATCCTGGAAACAACGAGTTAAAAATGATGATTGTTTGCAGATATGGCTACAGGAAAGTGACATGCAGAGAAATGTAACTTACATACCTAACTTTCATCTTGAGAGGAGAGACACGGCAAGGGAGAGAATTATGGTTGCGGAGAAAGGCACAATGGGGTGTGATAAAAATGCACTTAGTAACTGTGTTAAGAATGAAAGTGTAAAATGTAATAAGGTTTATAAAAATGAAAGTGTTAAATGTACAACTATTAACCCATGCAAGTCGCACCCCATGTTAAACTTTCCTCAGGAACACCAACAAGAAAGCGAGCCCAGAACGATGTCGGCACCTTTTCCAGCAGCCATCACACAAGACATCCAGGTGGACACGACCAAATCGGTAAAGACTGTAATCAAACCCCCTAACGGAGGGTCAGGTGAGGTCGTGTCCACAGGTACGTATGGTATTATACATTACGCACAAACAAATGTACCTCATATTGTAGAATCAATTCAGAATGACGTTACTGGACTTAATCCTGTCAGGGTAATTGCAGTACCAAATGGGAAAACTGACTCTTCAGGAGTCACCCCCGTCAGGAACATCGCCATGTACTGCCCTTTTTCCCGAACAGAATTAAGAACAATTCTGTCTGAATTTCCTGATCCCAGGAAAGACTTAGTTGCTTGTCAAAGATACATTAGAGTGCTAGGACACACTGCAGAGCCAAATAACAAAGATTGGAGGACAGTTTTGAGGGCATGTTTACCCCCCGATGTTGATTCATTGAAATTTATCGCTGATTGTAAGCTAGATGAGGAAGTGCCACTAACAAACGAGTATAACCAAGATAATGTAAAAAGAATCAATCTACAGTTGAAAGAATATTTTCCGACAGTAGTAAAGTGGAATAAAATCTTTACAATAAAACAAAAAGAAGGTGAATCCGCATCAGAGTATTTTCACCGGGCTCTGCAGGATATGGCTAAGTACACTGGTATAGATGACATTGAAACTAATGTACACCACAGAGAGGTAGCTGTGTCCGTATTAATGAACAACTTAAAAGACACACTAAAAATTAGGGTACAAACTTCCATACCACATTGGAGAGGTATCTCGGTGGCGGCATTAAGAGAGTCCGCTATCGAGCATGACCGAAATATCCAAAGAACCAGGGAAGCGCAGGGAGAGCGGTTGATGGCACTGAACATCCAAGCACTAGAGGATGCATCAAGTCGACCGGAATCCCAGGCCCCTAGCACATGGAGAAAGCCAAGGATTTGTTATCATTGTAGAAGAGAAGGGCATTATGCCAGCAACTGTAATAACCCACATAAAGTCAGACCCCCTAGACCAAGAAATGAGCAAAATTATAACACACACCATTATAATCAGAGATCAGACAGGAAGAATTTTGGCCCACACCCATGAGATATAGTCAGGAAAGGTGATTATTAGGACTGATGGTAAGCCTGAGGTAACGGTTAATAAATTGGGAGTTCATTCACTAAAGACACAGGAATGACCGGGTGAAAAGTTGTAAATGTATCTGTGAAATGTTTCTTTTTCTATCCCCATCTCTGACGATTATTGGTAAGAATTCAAACATTGCATATCCGCTTGGTCCTTGCAGAAGTCTACCAAACCCCAGCATGACCTATCCACCACAATGTATTCTGGCCAGATACAGACAGTGGAATATGGAGGTGCTGGTGGGGAGGGACTGCTCAAGGAAACCATTAGACACGTAGATATGACAGCCTGATAAATCTGACAATGTTTTCTTAATGCTGACAATGTTTTAAAAAATGCTTTGTTTCTCTTTTCCTATTGATGGTTATTGTCGAGTTATGTAAAATATATATGCATATGAATTGTTCTCTATCTCTTTTGTTTTTTTTTCGTTTTCTCTCTCTTCTCACTCATGTTTTCATGGTTTAAAGATGGTATGTCACCCCTCAGTTGGACCAATGGTAATGCCAGATTTTTGCTCCTTACAGAAAGATCGCTGGTTAGGAAGGAATATTGCATCACCAGAATGTTCGTTTGGAAGACTGAGAGATAGCACCTTTGAGATGACAGCAGAACAAGAAGAACTACAAGACTAGAGAACTTATTATCGTAACAAGTTCTCTCCCCCACAAACTGTTTTCTTATACCCCCTTTACAAATTTCTTCTTTTCTCCTCCTGTAAGATGGACTTGCCCCAAGAGACTGTGATATGGATTTTCATGTTGACCCTGATGTTGACCAGAGCAGTCTGTTTCGGTGAGAGTACCAGTGAGGTCGAGAAAGGATCCAGAAAGGTTCTGATGACTGAGACGGAGGTGTAAATTTCCAATAGCAACCCAATCACCAAGCAAAGGCGAGTACCGGAAACGATCTAGCAGCCATGTTATTTGTAAACATTTTTCTTTTAAGGATTATTAGCTGAAGAAAACTGTATCTGTAGGCTCTGTAACAATGTCATTGAGGATGGGTGTATTAAGAAATGCCAATCCAGTTTTAATATCCATATGGACCGGCATCCCTTGAGTGACTATCACTCTTTAGTGGGTAGTGTGCTTAATAAAACAGATTGTTGGGTATGCTCTCAAGTACCTCAAGGTCACAGAAAATCAGGGCTAGTACCATTTCCTTTAACGTTAGGGGAGGTACTTGAGTTAAATGGTGGGAGACCGGTGGACCGGAGGTTTAATATCTCCAGTCCTCCTAGTTTAAAGCTCCACCAATACCACGTGGATAGGTCCCTATTATGTTTCAACATCTCCAATCCCCGAAAGCCGGGAAATTGGGAAGTGTCATGGAGCAACCAAACCATGACCTTTTCGCATAGAGCAGATAGAATGCCTACAGATACAGAGCTTGTACGCCACATAGCCAGTAGAGGAAAATCTTTCCGGTATAGGTACACCTTAGGAAATAGAATTACGAGAGTTGGAGAAGTATCACCAGGATACTGTGCACATATCGTACAACCTGATACGTGTACTAAGCAGATGGAAGAATTAGGGTTAGGAGATTTCACCTGGAAGGTGTGTAATATGGTTATGACCTACTCCGTCCCATATGTTCTCCCCGATGATGCATATTTCATATGCGGGAGAAAGGCGTACAAGTGGCTTGCCCCAAACTCTGAAGGATTGTGTTATATTGGAAAAGTATTGCCTGAAGTAATGACTGTGTCACATGACAAAATGAAAGGCATACACCGTGGTGCCCAAGCTCCTTATACTCACACCCATTACGAGCATGTTGTTAAAAGGCACCTGATAGAGAAGACAGAGCATCCGGCCTCTGATCTGATCCATGAATCCACCGGGATTCAGGTTCTGGTGGCGTTAGATTTCACCCGCACCGCTAGAGGAGTGCTGAATTATAAATACATTTCTGCGCTCGCCAATTTGTTAGATAATATCACTGAAATGTATGATGACACGTTTAGGTATACTGGAAGAGAACTTCAGGCTTACAAAACAGAACTGGTACAGCATAGAATGGTTCTCAATTACCTCACAGCAGTGACAGGCGGATATTGTGTCACACTGGCAACACAATACGGCGTGAAATGTTGCACATATATTACGAATAGCACCGAGGATCCGGTCGAGGTCATAGACCAAAAGATGGACGATATTCTCCAATTGAAGTGGGAATTTCGCAGGAGACACAATCTCACTCTTGCTGCTGTAGGTAATGAGCTGACTGGTTGGGTGTCATGGTTGAACCCGCGAAATTGGTTTTCTGGTTTAGGAGACTGGGCTCAAGGAGTCATAATGGATGTTGGGAAGTTTCTCCTATGTATCTTAGGTGTTGTCATATCGATTGGATTGATATTTAGATGCGGTCAGGCTTTAATGAAGTGCAATCATCGTACTAGGGTAATGAGTTTAAGGAGTGAGGAAACTGTAATTAACCTGGACTTGATTTATGACCCAAATGTAGAAACAATGATGTGATGAAAATGCGATTTCTACGGTCCGTTTCTTTCACCTGTTTTTCCGTTTTCTCCAAGGTAACAAGACCCACTTGGACAAGGAAGTTGACGAGACGCTATACAGACAACGGATTGACCAAAGAAGAAGTTTTGACCACTGTAGATACGGACATTTGATGAACTTTGCCATGGATCCCCAGTTTCCCTAGAATTCTTAAACTTACGCTAGCCCAACATTTTTTTTGTAAATCTAATGGCATTGACAAAGCTTTTTGCTCGCACCTAATGGGCAAAACAGCGCAAAGAAGACGACTTTCAACTGATACCGAACAAAACTTCAACCGACAGATGTACATTAACCTGACATAGAATACCACTGCATTTTCCATAAGTGTTCTTTATCTTCATCTCTACAACCCTCAGGTAATGACACACATAGTCGACAGGGAATACAGGCACAGATATCAGCAATCACATATCTCCCCTATTCATGTATCATCAACTAAAATGTGCTCCCCCATTTTGTTACAACCAAAGCCGAAAAGAGCTCGGTAAAGTTTGACAGCCCATCCACAGACCCGTACCACGGGATAAGAAGGAATTCAAATGTATACTTCGCAATACCTCGAAGCTTGATTTACAACACGTACGGCACGATGATACATGACCCCCCAAACATGGACTCATACACACATGCTTCTGCTATCTCACTAGGTCATACCCTCTTCCCACCTACTCCTCTCTCCTCCCTTACCCAACCATGGAAATGAATTAACCCCTGACATATATTTTTCTCCTTTTGAAATGTTTTAGAAGGTGGCAGTTATTATTGACTGCCAAAGGGTGGACTGTCAAAGTCAGAAAAATATCTCTACACACACTGCCATATTTGCACCTCATACTGGTCCGCGCTGCGCATGCGTACGCTCTCCCGTACGTGCACATACTCACAGTCGCGGGCACCCGCAGGCGCACGGTATGCGTATTTACGGTAGAGTTTATGTAATCGTAGCGTGCGACTCATTCGTTACATATTTTCACTAATAATGTATTTTGTAGATCATGGTCCCTTTGATAGATACTGAAAGTTTAGTTAACATAGCATGTTCCTGAACAGAGAGATCCCTCTTTGTATTGTACGAAGGGTCTAACAGGGGTCATACAGTAGTGTTTGGTACCCATCGGAAGAGTATTTAAATAGCAATATTCCGGTGTTGGTTTGGAGCGGATAAATCGCTCGTGCGAATAGTTATGTACATAAGAAGTTTATGTCCATTTACTATTATTTGTTCTTACTTAGTCATGCGGCGGGAAACCCAGTATCCCACCCACCTGAACAGTTGGAAACAGTCACAGCCCACCTGTATGAATCAACCTATGACCTTTTGTTATAATGCGAAGCCGAATTCCTGTGTCCAATGAACAATGAGATTGTAGGGACCATTGAATTGTATTGTGTGTGGAGCATAAATAAGACAAGCCTGTGGCATCCAGCACTCACTTCTCTTCAAACGGTTCTCATTGCTGATAATCGGGAGCTGGATGTCCAGAGGCGCTTGCGATCGTTTCCCCTTGTGCGTAAGTTTTCTCCGCAATCATATTGTCTTGATGTTATTGTAAGCCATCTCTCTCTCCCCTCTTTCTCCCTTATTTTCCCTTGATTGTATTGTATTGTATTGCATTGTATTTCCTGTGTAGTTATCTGGTTAGTTAGTCTATGTTATATTGTAGTGTATGATTTGTTCTGTGATTCTTTTGCAAGTATAATAGTCATAATACATATAATAGGTTTTGGACCCTAAGCCCAGGTATCTGTGTATTTCTTATAGTGTTAAGTATTCCCTGAGCGTCGGTGACGCCCAAGCAGCTTTGTAGTTAATCAGGTTACACCAGGTTGCATTTACACTCTAACACCACACTAAGGTTTACTGTACATTTCGCTGTTAATGGTATAGATATAAAGGTTTAACGTTGTAAGCGTCTGCACCGCTGGTGATCTCCTCGTGGTCCCGAGCGTCCGCTATGCTATAGCGAATCATTACGTTAGTCGGCAGCCACTAGCGTGCCTGCCTGTGATCTCTGGGCCGTAAGCGAACGTGACGCTTGAGCGTCTCGACTACGGTTGAGCGATCGTTACGCAACTTGCGTACCCTTACGGTACTTCTTACGTAGATAGCGTACAGTGTTCTTAGACCTCTTAAAGTGTTTTATATACGATAAATATTTAGCTTTATCAATATATATATATATATATATATATTTTTTTTTTGTGTCACGTATCCTTTCCTGTTTATAATAATGTAAAAAAAAAGTATATCATATATATATATATATATATATATATATATTTATATATGCTGAAGTTCAGAATCTGGTATTCCCATTGCATGTCTACATGGATAGTGAAACTGATAGCCCAGGGGCTCCCACATTCTGACCTTGAGCATATATATATATATATATATATATACAATTTTAATTTATAGTATAAGTTTGTGGACCCCCTTACATATTTTCTGCCATACACCATTTCACATACTTTTTTTGCCGATATGTGCGGATCCATGGCAGCACTCCTCTCTGTAGACTGAGCATGCAGGAGCAGCAGATGGAGCCGGCCGGGGTCAGTCAAATACAAGTGAGCCAGGAGCAGACAGGCGGCCAGTCGCTGGTGGCAAACAGTGACACCTGTGGGAGCATGGAAGGCTGGGGGCAGCAATTGGACCTCCCTGTCTACAGCTGCAGGAGAAGGAGGGAGAGGACTTGATGCTGCTGCTGCATGTGCGGACTTTAGGACACAGCAGCATCGCGCTGCTGTTCCTGCTTGTTGCCGGGGTCCATCAGCAGAGGAGGGCACAGGCCGCAGCAGAGGCAGCTTACATTGTGGCTGGGGGGTCTTGAGGGTGACTGATAGTTGTGGCTGCGGGCGGCTGTCTAGTCCCGCACTGCGGCCGCTGCTAGCCAGCCCAGCGCAACATGAGTTCAGGAGGAGCACGCCGCCCTCCAGTGGCCGGCGCTCATAGGCAGCTGCCTAAAACTGCCTAGTGGTAGCGCCGGCCCTGATTACCTCAGAAATGGCTTACGTGACAGAGAACACAATCCATCTTTATTACTGTCATCCAAATACGATACTTATTCTTAATTATGAGCCTGGAAAGACCCCCGGGCAGTCACTCAGGGGCCACTAGTTAGTAATAGAGCACTATCCACCACTCTCAGCCCCTAATGATGGAAAAAGAGGTCCTTATCAGTAGGTCATGCACAGAAAGCATAATTAGTAAGACACAGGTGCAGGGAGAGATCATCACGTTTATACACTGTTCAGAATATATGAATTCTGCACCCAGAATTATATTGATACATCAAGCTTTAACTCTATATGCATTCAGACCCAGTATAAGAGATCCAAATTTCTCTGACAATTCCTTCCTCTGACAAATTCCTTTTGTCACACACTACTATCCACTTTTTTCATAAATGGCCCTTTGGTCACTTATGTCATTTGCTCGAAGGATCTGAAAGGTACTAACGGAAGGTATTTCAGGCTCCAGCTGCAAAAATTTTTGACCAGGGGGCATCACCCCTCTGGACATTGGAACATAAACAGGGGGCTGAAGAGCAGAGGGAAGTGGACCCATTGCAGATTTTGAACTACTCTAACACCCCTTACTAACGATCATTGGCACACACTTCAGACACAGGTAAAAAAGTAATAAGATCAATCCACCAATTACTACATACTGTAAGAATCGAGCTATCAAAGCTGATATACCTCTGCCTAGAAATCCAAACGGATCCCATCCTTCTCCTCCTATCTTCCTTATTCCTTCCTGCATCTTTTCCACTTCTCTAATGTGTCCTTCCACTATATCTGAATTATCTGCAATGTAAGTGCAACACTCCTGTCCTATCAAGGCACATGTTCCTCCCTCTGAGGCCAACACTTGGTCTAAAGCAAACCTGTTTTGCAATGCTACTTTACGCACTTGAGCCAATTCTTCGTTCCTTTCTCGTATGGCATGACTGGTTTTATTTACTATTTTGTCCATATAGTGAGTGTAAACTTCCAGTCTTTCTGACAGAATTCCTACCCCCACCTGGGGGAAAAGTGAGTAAAAGAATTGCTCCCATCTATTTTTGTACACTATACCTCTCCTTACCTTATAAAGTACTTCTCTATAATCAATATTACGTGGGACTCCGTGTAATTTTCTTGTGACTCTCAGCATGGGGGCTACCTTAGAAAGGACACACTTACCTGATCCCCCTTCTGTTAACCATGAGTAAGCATTTTTCCCACAGAACCAGTAAAAACCTCTAGGGAGTCCGACACCTGTTACTCTTATATTTGTGAGCAGGGTTTAGAGAAATAAGTGAGTGTTGTTACCTAATTTACTATAGGGGTTCAGGCCATGAATGTCCACACTTCCTTCCCAAGTTCTAAACATTGAGTTATCGACATTACCATAAATATCTCTAAATGTATGTCTTCCCCCATCCTTTCCATTCAGTACCAGTACTCCTCTGAGACACTCCATATCCCCCATCTGCTGTCTGTTGATTATGCGTAAGGACTTTGTCCCACCATTATCTAATGTTCCTCGAGCTAAATCATTATGAACCACTCAAATGGCAGGCTGTCCCACTCTTGCTACTATTGATAAGGGGGGTGAATTTATTCTCCTCTGAGGACTACTTCTGGCACTAAAATTGGTTGCAGAGAAATTCTCTTCCCAGTATACCCAGTCAAATCTCATGGCTTCTTCCCAAGTTACAGAGGGAAAAGGGCCCTAATTTGCACACCTTAATTAGGTAGTGAGGTGCTACTCTGCTTGAGACTTAGTAAAGTGTACAAAGGGAAAAGGTAGCAGGTGCACTATCTCACACTAGCTCAACCTCTAGTAACCAGAGGCACTTAGCATATTCCTGGCCAGGGCTATGAGCTTACCCACCTCATAGCCCTGGCCAGGAATATGCTAAGTGCCTCTGGTTACTACAGGTTGAGCTAGTGTGAGATAGTGCACCTGCTACCTTTTCCCTTTGTGTACTTCTTCCCAAGTTACCAGAATGGCTATTAAGGGTATCCCAGACTCAGCAGTCATTGGCAAATGTGTACACACCCAACAGTCAGTCTCATTGTTAACTCTTGCAATGGCTTTGTGAATGGCCAGTATAGCATTCTATCCTTTTATCTCATGTCCATAGTCCGTGATGTGAGTCTCCAGCATGACAGGAGTTAAAACAGAGAACAGGATCCAAAGTATCTTCATTTTCTTCATGGGTAGAAAAGCTTTGCTTCTTTCTGACTAAGGTGGCAACTCACCAGGGGCTTTATTGTATCCTTTCTGGTGGTCACGGGTCACGGTCCTGTGAGCAACACATGTGAGGTGGTCTGCAGGATGTCCTTGGGTTCACTCTGGGGCGGGCCTGATCGGACCTCTTTTGCAGTGTGATGCGTGTACTCAGGTGGATCTTTTGCTGACTCTCACCGCTGTCGGAGTTGTTAACAGCACCTGGAATGGTCCTTCCCACCGCTCAGACAAAGAACTGCAACGTAAAAAGTTTATCATCACAAAGTCTCCAGGCATCAAATCATGGCAGCCTGCAGGACTGTGCTCATATTAATTAAATATTTAACAGTCACATCTTGGGCTATAGAGAGGTCTGGTGCTGGGACCATCATAAGATTAGGCAACTTTCCAAATAGAATTTCATATGGGGAAAGATGTAATGGTCCGGTGGGCGTGGTTCGGATAGAATGCAAAACAAGTGGCAAGGCCTCAGGCCACAGGAGTCCAGTTTGCTTAGTACACTTCTGCAATTTATTCTTTACAGACTGATTTAATCTTTCAATTTTTGCACTTGACTGGGGGTGGTAGGCCACATGTAATTGTTGCTTTATGCCCATCATTTCACACATTTCTTTGAATACCCTTCCTGTAAAATACATACCTTGGTCATAAGAGATAACATGGGGTAGTCCATACCTACAGACTAATTCCTGCACTATCTTCTTGGCTGTTATACTAGCTGTTGCTGTGGCTACAAGCAACGCTCCACCCACCCGCTAAACAGATCTATCAAAGTCAAAACATACTGCAATTGTCTTACCTTTGGGAACTGAATGTAATCAATTTGTACCACCTGAAATGGTCCCACTGTGGCGGGAAGGTGTGATGATATTGTAGGCACTTTTCTACCTGTATTGTTTTGGAGACAAATTAGACAGCCTTGACAAAACTTAGAAGCCAATGCAGAGAATCCAGGGGCGTACCAGTAGGTCCTGACTAAATTAGTCATTGCAGTTTTAGATGCATGGGTCAGACCATGAGTGACCTGAGCCAATGTAGGTAAAAACGATCTGGGTGCCACTGGCTTGCCTTCTTTGCTGCGCCACAAACCATCAGCATCTGGCTGGCATCCTTCCCACTCCCAGGTGGAGATTTCCTGTGGACTGGAAGTTAATTGCATACAAATCAATGCTTGTGTATCAGGTATACATATTTCAGACATTACATACACTTGTTCTTTTGACATGGCAGTGTAAATATTTACAATTGTGTCCTTTGCTAGTTTGCAAGCTCTGGTTAAAGTTATAAGCTCAGCACTTTGAGCTGAGTGAGGAGCTGGCAGGGGTCTGGTCTCCAACGTATCAGTCTGTGTACATACAGCATATGCAGCCCCAAGGCTGCCATCCTCTCGTCGTAGGCAGCTTCCATCCACGAACAATGTTAAATCTGCATGAGGGATAGATTCATCAGCAAAGTCAGGATGTGGAAAAAAGTTCTGTGCCTCAATTGCAAAGCAATTGTGTGTGTCTCGTGTGCCCCCACCTTCCCCCTCCTCCCTCTGAGTATGTAAAGACTCATCCCTTACAGGCAGAAGGGTGGCGGGATTCGATGTATTGCAGCGCTGGATAATGAGATTACTAGGCGCTAGCAAAGCTAATTCCCACTTAGTGAGCCTTGAAGTTGTTAAATGCTGTATTTGTTTGCATGTGAGTAGAGTCGCTAGGAACATACAGATACAATGGTTGATTCAGGACAATATCTGCAGGTTTGTGAACTAAGGTAGCAGCAGCAGCTACTGCTTGCAAAACAAACCGGCAAGGCTCTGGCGACTGGGTCCAAGACAGCACTGTAGTATGCTACAGGGCGTTGTTTATCGCCATGCCGTTGAGTTAACAGACCTGCAGAATGTCCCATCACTTCATGACAAAACAGGGAAAAAGGTTTGTTATAGTTTGGTATGCCTAATGCTGGTGGTTATAACAATGATTCTTTCAATGTCTGAAAAGCTTGGTTAGTTTCTTCTGTGTGCTTTAAAGGTTCTGCAACCACGTGTTTTGTTAAGTCATAAAGTGGAGCTGCTAATTGTGAATAATTAGGTATCCACTGTCTGCAGTAACCTGTCATTCCTAAAAAAGCACGAACTTGCTTTTTATTTCTGGGCAGTTGTACCTGTTGAATTGCCTCTACTCTTTTAGTGGTTATGTGTCTGTAACCCTGTGATATGCAATGCCCTATGTATTCCACTCTGGGAGAGCATAACTGCATCTTTTATTTGGACACTTTGTGTCCTCTCTCTGCTAAAAAACAGAGTAGTGCTTTGGTATCTAGTTCAGATACCGCTAGTGATGGTGAACAAAGCATGAGATCATCCACATATTGGATGAGGGTGGAGCCACCTGGTGGTGAGAAGTGACTCAAATCCTCATGCAATGCTTGCCCAAATATGACAGAGGCGTCGTTATAGCCCATTTGGAGGCGGGTCCAGGTGTACTGCTGTCCCCTGTAGGTGAAAGCAAATACTGGCTGTCTGGGTGAATAGGGACAGAAAAAATGCTGAGCATAAATCGATTACAGAAAAATATGAGCTATTGGGAGGAACTTGTATTAGAATGGTAGCTGGATTTGGGACCATGGGAAATAGGGAGAGAACTGCAGCGTTTACGGCTCTCAGGTCCTGCACAAACCTCCATGAAGTGGTCTGTTTTTCCCTTTGTGTCCCTTCCTGTCCCGTCCCCCTGAGCTCCCTCACGCCCCCTTTTCTTCTTTTTATTGGTAGGATCGGTGTATTTGCTGGGCTCATGGATTTAACAATCACCCCTTGTTCCAAAAGCCTTTGGAGCACGGGGAAATGCCTTTTTCTGCCTCTGGCTTAAGGGGGTACTGGGGAAGTCTCAGAGGTTGTTTATGTGGCTTAAGCTTGATATGTACTGGCTCTACAGATTTTATGAGCCCTACATCTGAGCTGTCAGTTGTCCAGAGCTGTTCAGGGATATCTGACAGCCAGCATGGCAGTGCTTGTAAGAGAGGTATAAGCCTGTTGTCCTCATTCTGCCACAGGGCATCCTGCACAGTATCTGCGTGCTGCTCTGGGACATGCAAAAAGACCCCCATCAGGTGAACAGCTAATAGAACATCTAAGTTTTGTGAGCAGTTCATGACCAAGCAAACTGACAGGGGCACTAGTGGACAACAAGAAAGAGTGTGTGTTTGTCAGTGGACCTAGCGTGACAGTCAAGGGCTCTGAGAGCGCCATTTCAACGGGACTGTTCGAGATTCCTACTAGAGATGAGCGGGTTCGGTTTTACTCGGATTTACTCGGTTCTCAAAACGGCATCTTATTGGCTCACGGACGTCACGTGTTTTGGATAGCCAATAAGAAACATCCGGATAAAACTGAACTGGCGTTAATTCTGGCGTTACATTCGAACCCGCTCATCTCTAATTCCTACTGCAGTGACGGTTTTGTCAGAGGTAGGAAAATCCTGGCTACCTGCTATTAATGAAACAGAGGCTCCAGTACCTATTAAACGAGAAATTGGCTTTTTATTTTTTATTACATTTACCATGGGATCATGATTATCTGTAGCCAACACTGGATACACCAAAGCCTTGACCTCCTGCAATCTCTACTCCCGGGACGTTGTCTAAAATCCCTGTGATTGTCAGAGGACTTAAGTTTTCCCTGCACTGAGGTGTTTTTTTTTTTACAATCGTATGAGAAGTGTCCCTTTTCACGGCAGTTGTAGCATACTATAGCTCTCCGGGGAGGTGGCTCCCTCCCACTGGAGAGTGTCCTACGAACTGGCTGAGCCATCTGCTCAGCTGCTTTGATCTGTACATTCATTAATTTCTGTTGCCTGTTTATATCCTTTTCAGCTAAATTATTTTCATGGAGTCTACTCCACTCGATGATATTAGCAAGGGTTTTGGTTTTCCAATCAGGGGACTGAGTTTTGAGTCTGGATTGTATGGGTCTTTTCAATCCTTCTACATATGAAGTGATTAATAAAGGTGCTAGATCTGGCTTCCCTTGTATATCGGGGATACCACTGTGACATTTTATAATTTTGAAGAATTTGGCAGTGTAATCTGCAACTGATTCCTTTTGGTCCTGGGCAATTCCAATTATTTTTGTCCAATCAATAGTGGCTGGGAATGTTTTGTTAAATGCTGTTTCTAGCTCTAACCATTTGGCAGCCAGCTGATCACTATTAAGTTCATCAGCAGTAGCATCCCATTTAAATTCCTGCCTCAGGGATGTATAATCATTAGGTTTAAACACAGCATGCATTAATTGCAAAACATCTCTATATGTGGGCTGGTGAATATTCTTAGTTAGAAATAAATGATCCCACGCTGCTTTAGGATCTTTCCTGGGGTCTGGCATCTTCTCTGCTAGGGCTCTAAGGTCTGATGCCATCCAGGGAACATGCATGGAGTATGTAACAGCCGGCCCTGCACCGCCCACTGGTGGGGCTGTAATAAGCCTAACCGGGTATAGTGCAGGCTGCGACATACCAGGATCTGCAGGGGTCAAGGTCTGCGGTATCATGCGTTGACCTCTACCTCTGCCTAAAGGTGTTACAATGTAATCCAGTGTCCCTGCACCAGAAGAATCTGGTGACTAAACACAAACTAAATATTCCTGTAATGTAGTGTTATCAGAGAGGGAAGAAAAGGCAGCAGCAACTTAAGGGGTTTCTATGGACCGTTCACCATCTGCTCTATTTATAGAGGAAGGTGCAGAGGCAATGATCAGGGAAATGTACATTGCCAGTGTCCCTTAACTCTGTGGGTTCTGGATAATCTATTGCAAGTGTGGGTATAATGCCTTATCCCTTTCTCTAATCTCCTCATCTGTCTGTTTTCAAGACCGTATTTTTTGCCGCATAAGGCGGAGAGTTTTGTATTTGAGGTGACAATAAAAGTGCATCAGCTACCCACAAACAATAAGATTTACATTCATTACAACTTTCCAACTTATTTCCTAAATTATTTAAAACATTTGCATCAAAGGTACCTGTAATAGGAAAGGTTAGATAATTCTGTGTTCTCTTATTCCATTCTTTCAAGAATTTCACTGCAACATCACCATGCTTACAACACATAATACTGGCCGGTGCACTCAGAGAGATTTCCCTCTTTGTGGACTGATTTTTCCCCATTTGCCTTTGTCTAGTTTACACAAATTTACCTAAAAAACCATCTCTCATAAGCAAATGGAGTCTCCTGCCTCAGCAGGGAGATGAATCAATTATTTTCAATACAGTAAAGTATCCCCATAAGCATCACGTCTGACGGAGTGCAAAACCTCTTTCTCCTCAGGCTGTTATAAGTTTCTCAACAAGAAAAAGTGGTCACACAAATCTATTTCCTATCAAGTACCTACAATACCTGCTATGAGAGATGGTCCCACAATTTTCCTTACACCTTCATCATACCTTGGGCAAGAAAAGTCACACAAATGTATTTCTTTTCCCTGCATTATAAAGGCTGATATGAGAAGTTTACCTTTTCTCCATCCCTGGCACGGGTACAGAGTTCAGTGTACATTTACTTAGTGTCATTCATCCCTCACATACATACATTTTGCAACACACAGAAAAATGCTTGTAGAGACTTATTGCATCAGTTTAACCCTATGCCGTTTCAACCGTGAGTACTCAGCAATACAACTGTAATTTACACAATATATCTCAGTTGCACTATTAATTTATGGAAAAAGCACAAGGTTAGAACCTGACAATACGGGAAAAGCAATATATGCACAAGTTTGAGTATTGCAATAATATAAATAGTAGTGATTCCTGGAAAGACAGTGTTAAATGTTAGTTCTAGAAAAATAAGTATTATTTATACATTTCATACATATCTATAGACACATAAGAATATGCTTTTGTCGTCTGGTCCTTACCACAGGAACAAGGTTCTTTTTGGAGCAAGCACTGCACACATGGGACAGGCGTACTGTATTGCTATGCCACAGACAGGGAAGGTAGAAAAGTTTCTCACCTTACAGCGCTGTTTGGTTTCTGCGGCAGAAGAACGGAAAAATACTCTGCGCTTGAAACAATGTATCTAAAAATATATGTGCAGTCTGACACAGGAGAAAGATTGACTCAGTGAGGCTTGAATATATTATAAAACAATTTATATAGTATCTCTTAAGAAAAACATTTATAACACACAATTCAACAGACAATTAATATGTTCTCTCACATATATTATAATAAATGAGAATTTAAAATTGCGTGCAACATGCAGTAAAATTAATTACTATAAACTCTTTCAAATGGTGATAATGACAGTCCAGATACTGGCGTCCCAGTATGTTATTATAAATTTGTAGCTCTCGCAATTAAATTTCCACAGTCTCAATTTATTTATATAGATAACTGAAGAAAGAATGCAGCCTATAATCAATGCTCTCGTGCTGGTTCCTGTAATAATATGCAGACAGGGTCCTTTATAAGAGTAGAATACACGTGGAGCAAAGGTATACCATTTAGTCACTGTTTGAATAACAACAGGTGACTGTCGCCTTTCTCAGAATAACCCGGAGTAACATTCGTTGGTTTGAAATGTAAGTGGCACTGTTCATAGACGGTGGGTCTAGCCGCCGTAAGAGTGGCTCCTGGTGACAGGTGTTAGGCCCCACAGCGGGGGTCAGAACGGAACTCACCCGACCAATATTGGAGAGATGTGCGGCAAAGGTGGATCTAGCGTGCGGCAAAAGGCTGCGGCTGAGGCTGTCACGGCTCAGTACTGAGCCGGCTATGCTGAGCCGTGGACTGTGTTCGTGCGGCGGGTATCACCAAATGGAGAGCGTAACAGAGAGTGGGCGTCAACGCGTTTCGTCTCCTAGCAACTGGAGACTTCCTCAAGACGGATACTTCCCCTCTCCATATTCACGAATATATACCTGTCTAATGACTTTCATACCAAACAGTTGTGACCTTTTAATAATTAATAGTATTCTAGTCATTTAGACTCAAAAATAAACATACTGGCAATATTATGAATTGAAAATTATATAAAAACCAACAGTCTTTTAATGTTCAAACCATATACACTGAGTCAATCTTATGTAATATACCAAAATATAGGTAGAATAGTTTAATTGAGATCAATTTAGAATTAACATATAGAAAAACCTCCTGGGTGTTTTTCCTCACTTAGTATTTAGATACTTTGGATCTCTGACGTTAATCCACAGCTTGTGTTTAACTGCTTATTGTCTAGTCATACACATGCTTTTTATTTTAAATAAGATAGTGGCAGCAATTCGATCTAATCTAATGGACCGAATGTGAGTTAGTGTAGTGGATAAAAAACATATATATAAGTATATATCCACAAGCACTCAAAGAATATGCATAGATATATAAAAGCATACACGGACATAATTTTTTTATATAAACAGTATATATATATTAATTGGTTTTGAACTTAAAAGAGTATAAATAAAATACATATACTCTCTCATTCCCTATGAATTATTTTCCGGAGATAAGGAAAAGATAGTATTAGATAAGATGTAAAAATTATAAACATAAAGTAAATGAGATTGTATAAATAAAATAGTGTATAAAATAAAATATAAGACCAGATAACCAGCATCTATCTAAGGGTTATCTAGCTTTAATATTCTACAGATATTCTATATATACTAAATGTCTCAGGACAGATAAGCTGATCTATTTTATTTATCATGTATAGATGTATATAATGTAATTTGTTTTTTTTATTTTATTATTACTAGACAAGCACTGATCTCTATGATATTTCGAACTATCAGCAGAGCTATTCTATAGTTTTAATCCAGACAAGAATAATCTAAAGCTTCGTTAAGGCCATTTGGATAAAGAGTATCCAATTTTTGTACTAACAAATTGTTCTAACCCAAGAATAGAGAGGGATGATGGATCACCATTATGTACTCTGGAGAAATGATGGGACACACTGTGGGGTATATTTACTAAGATTCGTAATTCTCCCGATTTGGTGGGAGAATAATCACGAATGACATCGAAAGTGTAAAACTGCAACTTTTTGAATTTATTACGACGAATTTACTAAGCTGTCGTATTTTGCATTTTCGTGTTTTTCGATGTCGATGTCATTCGTGATTTTCTGGTGTGTAATGCGGCCGATTTGGTAGTTTTGCGGCCGTGTTTTCGTGTTTTTTTACGACTGCGTCACATGTTTGTTACGGCAGTGTTTGTCCGTGCACGGCCGCGTTTTTTTCCTAAGTTTCGTTTTTGTCACTCGTCCGTGATTGGTTGTATTCGTAATGGAGGAGTGTCTGTGCACATTACTATAAAAACGCCCCAAACACACCGCACCTCGTGGGTTTAGCTAGTGGAGAGGAGAGAGGAAGGTGTATTTGGAGTTGGTGAGTTTGGTGGATTTTTTGGTGGTTTTTGTGAGGAGTTTAGCGATTGTTGAGTGCTGTACTGTGTGTGTGTTAGTAGTCTTGTCATACTTGTTGTGTTGTTTTTTCAAAGTTTGTAAATTTTTTTGTCCTTGTTTATTTTTTCAAGTCTATTGTCATTGTTTGTGAGTGAGTGAGTGAGTGAGTGAGTGTGTGTGTGTTGGCTGTGTGGTGTGTAGCGGTAGTGGAGGAGTGTGTTTTCTGTTTTTTTTTTTTCTGTGTTGTGTAGTTTGTCCTGGTTATGTCTGACTCAGAGGTCAGTGTGGTGGAGGAGGTTAGTGAGAGGGAGGAGGTCAGTGTGGTGGAGGGGGGGAGTGAGAGGGAGGAGGTGAGTGAGGTGGAGGGGGGTAGTGAGAGGGAGGAGGTTAGTGAGGAGGAGGAGGGGGTGCCTGTTGCTGCGTCCTCCAGTGATAGCGATGGTGCTGTGGCTCCGCAGCCACGCACCACTACCAAGACTGGGCGCAATGTAAAGTTCAGCTATGCTGAAAACATGGCGTTGGTGCGGGAGCTGATGAGGCATCATCGCCAATTGTTTGGGCAGGATGCTGCCAAGGTGTCCTCCCGCAGGAAGTCTGTCCTGTGGGGGAAAGTTATCCAGGCAGTTAATAGTGAGGGTGTGGTGAGGCGGACTGAGGACACGTGTCGCAAAAGGTTTTACGACATCAAGCGCCGTGTCAAGGCCAAGATGGCCAAGGAGGCAAAATCAGCCCGCCAAACCGGGGGTGGCCCCCCTTTCCGGGCCACGTATCGTGATTGGGAGGAGCCTGTGCGGGCACTGATTCCTGCAGAAGTGGTGTCTGCAACTCATGTCCGGGATTCGGACCGTCCAAGGCAGGATGGTGAGTTTTTTATTTATATTTGAATTTTAAACATTCCAAACTGATCATGCTGCAAAATGTAAATGTTTTTTTAAGTATGCATACATTGTGTTGGTCATGTTGTTCAGGCCTGTGCACCCTTAAGCTGTAATTGTGTTTTTAAAATACATTTCCCATCATGCCTTGGCTGTGTTTTTAGATTAGTGAATGTTAAATAAGGTGCAGTGCATGCTGGTATGTGTAGTTCCAATACTTAATCTGAGATATTGCTTGTCCATAGCTGTTGTATCTAATTGCATATTTATTTAATTTGTTCGTGTGTTTTGAATTCTTTTGCATATCTATTTTTTAAAATGATGTTTGGGTCAATTAGCAATTAATCAATCTCTGCAATATATTGCACACAATTCATCAATGTTTCTGGATTATTTAGTGCAACACCATGTTCATTTGTAAATACACACCAAATTAAGTAATCCAGATTATTTTAAGCAGAAATTAGTTTACTTTACATTACGTTCAAAATGGTTACAGTACACTAAGGTTTTGCAGTTAACAATGTTTTTTCAAAGTATGGTCATAATGTTTGTTTCAATTTTTCAACAGTACGCCAGACCAGCGCTCCAGACAGGCCACTGCCAACTGATGTGGGTGCTGGGATTGCAGGTAAGAATTCACTGTAGTCACATATTCTGCAAACACATAGAAGTACAAAATATTAATGTTTATCTATTCACATAGGTTCTTCTTCTGCAAGCCGCCCTCTATGGCGCCCATCACAGGGCTCGGGTAACTTACCGAGGAGGCCAAGTAAGACGCGCCGTGTTGATTTGGAATCAGCGGATCCATCTTCCCCACCCAGGCGGCGCATCTCTGCAGTCTTGTCCCAGCCACCACAGGCATTATTGGCTAGTCCCCAAAGTGATGAGCCCCGATCACCTCAGTTATCTGGTGAGTAAAAACATACACTAAACACATTCAAAAATTTAGACACAGTACATTTACTATGATGTGATTTGTAGTTGAGATGACATGTTTGCCATAACAACCAATCTGATTTCACGAATAAACTTCTTGAAGGTGCAAATGCAAAAATTAACAAAGTCTAATTGTTTGCTATGGCCAACATCACATTTAAAAATTACCACTCATCTTACTAAATTTAGTCCACACACGTGCACAGAAAAAGAAGAGCAACTTACTCACCTAACTACCTCCCCACCACAGCATTATAGTGTTCACACACCTCCCCTGTCCTGGATGTAGACTGCTTACTTGATCCGCTCCTCTGGACCATCCAGGTGAGCAGTCTATATCCTGGACAGGGGAGGTGACAGAACACTATAATGCTGTGGAGGGGAGGTAGTTAGGTGTGGAACCCGCCAGTCAGTCTATGTGCACGCCTGTGATGGGACATATGTTTTTATAAACAAAAGATTACTCGTTTAGAAATACACAACTTAAATATAAAAATATCCGGAGTATTATTAAGTTTGAAATGTTTAGGACTACAAAATATATTAAATGTAAACTAAACAGTGCATGTTGGCCACCCCATACAGAACCAACCTTCATGGCCGACGTGGACCAGCAGGAACCAGACCAACAGGCCACCTATACACTGCAACTAACACCCGTTGTTCAGACCCAGGCAACCCAGCCGCAGGATATCCCCCAACCCTCGATTACTCCACAACTGCTCCAAGCTCCACCCCAGCCACAAATGTCCGCGGACTTTTGGTCCAGTTTGACAAACCAACAGAGCCAAAACACTGCCTGCCTGAACGCCCACACCCAACACCTTGCCAGTCTGCCCCATCATCTGCCGCGCATTAGTAGGAACTCGGGCAGACTGATTGTCCAGGTAGGCAGAATTGCCACTTCTATGGAGCAAATCCGGACCGACAACACTCAAATGCTGGCTAATTTAACGCGCATA
The DNA here is from genome assembly GCF_028390025.1 of Pseudophryne corroboree. NCBI lineage: Eukaryota > Metazoa > Chordata > Amphibia > Anura > Myobatrachidae > Pseudophryne > Pseudophryne corroboree. The sequence continues at coordinate 425,579,997 of NC_086451.1, read as the reverse complement.
ATTGATGAGCAACAGCGCCAGCAGCAAGCACTCATCCAACTGGTCCAACACAATCAGGTGGTAAATGAGGCATTGTCGAGGATTGTGGCCAGCCACACTGCAAGTAACAACCAACTGAATGCCAGCATCCACAATTTAAGCCAAAGCATCACTTTGATGGCAGCACAACAAGTGAGCTCCAGCTCAGGAACCACGACCCCTATCCAAACCCCAGTAACCTCCCCTGTTCGTAGATCCTCCCGAGCACGTGCCAGCGACCCAGCACAAAGCACGGCACCCAGCACACACAAGAAAAAAAAATAACAACAAAATAAAAATTTAGTAACACAATAAAACTTTGATTATTCAAATCACACAACTTCCGGTGTCTGTGTCAAACATTGTAGAACACGCTATGTGTGTATTATTTTCTGGGGTAATGAATGACAATGTATTTTGAACAATCACTAACTAAAATGTACAGACCACTATAAAGAACAAACACTAAGTAAGAAAACACACATTCACACTTACAAAAATGTATTGCAAAGCGTTTAGTCAAGGTTAATTACATTAAAAAAAAACTTACCGGTAAAATACCGCAGAATCACTTCTTGCCTTACCTGCCTCCCTACATCTGTACTCACACTGTCACCAGATGTTTCTAACTCCTCTGCTTGCTGACTGTTTTCTACATCATCATGTGCCAGATGTTGATTCAAACACAGATTATGTAGAAAACAGCAGCAGAACACAATCCTAGTCACCTTGGAGGGACTATACAACAAAAGGCCTGCAGATTTATCCAGACACCGAAACCTAGATTTCAGCACCCCAAAACATCTTTCTATCACATTCCGCGTAGCCTTATGTGCATGATTGTAACTGTGTTCAGCAGGAGAATCAGGTTGGGACAATGGAGTCAGTAGCCAAGAGTAGCAGCCATAACCCCCATCACCTGAAATACAGATATAGGCAACATTAGTACATGTGTCTGATGAATAATTACTCCAAAAAAAAAAGTGTTTGTAGTTAACACACATACACACAACACACTTTGAACATACCCAGCAGCCAGCCATCAGGCATTTGTCCGTCCTCAAATTTATCAAAGAGAGATGACTGACTGAGGATGAAGGAGTCATGGCAGCCGCCAGGGTAACCTGCAACCACACTCATAATTTTGAGATTTGCATCACAAACCACCTGGACATTAGTTGATTGGCTAGAATGCCGATTAGTATAGATATATTGTCGGCCCCTAGGTGTTCTCAGCTCAACGTGTGTGCAATCTATGGCCCCCAGCACATTGGGCATGTGAGCAAGCTCATAGAAAGCTACCCTGACAGCATGCCACTGCGACTCCTGGGTAGGGAAGCAGATAGAGGCATTTATATGTGGTTCCAAGACATCCAAAACCTGAGTGGACATTAATAAATCTAAGGTGAGTGTCATGATCTGTATTCAATACAATACTGTGTTATAAGAGCTTACAGAAGCAACACTTAGACATAGACGTGTATGTATTTTTCAACTCACCTGATTCAAATATTTAGAAAAGGTGGGCTGGGAGATACCAATAACGTCGCCTGACACAGCCTGGAAGCTCCCAGTAGCCATAAAGTGTAACACAGCCAGGAGTTTGTGCAGGCCTGAGACAGAGCGAGAGCGTGCTGTCTCAGGGTCTAGTCCCAGTTTGACAAGGTCATACAGGCGAAAAATGTTGGTTCTATTTAGGCGAAACATCTGTATGACCCTATCATCAGACAATGCGTTTAAGTTTAAACGACCCCTAAAAAAACGTGGCTGGCGCAGCCTCCGCGGCACCTGTACAACCTGCTGACCATGTTGACTTACCTGGCCCAGATTGCTTCCAGACTCATGGACCAGTCTCAGGTATCCCCCAGCAACCAGGACATCTGTAGCACACACCACAGCCGCCATTTCAGAGTGAGAGAATTTCAAATTGTGCCTGGGACCCTTTTATAGGGCCAAACATTCAGGTGTGAGTAATGGATAATTGACTACACATGTAAACACGCTTCTCAAAAGCAGGTCTGTTTTTTTTTAGGACTTTTTTACGATTTGTATTTTTTCACGGCCGCAAATGCATTTTCACGGTAGACATTACAAATACGAATTGTTAGTAAATGACCGAGATTCATATCTAAACAGCCGCGTTTTGACCGATGGTGTATTCATTCGTATTTTTATTCTTGGACTTGCAAAAAAATACGAATGGCCTCATCACTGCCGTGATTTCTGCTTAGTAAATTCCCGAGATGACACTTTGAAGAAAAAACGGCATCTCGGTCAAAATCGGGACCTTAGTAAATATACCCCTGTGAGTCTGGAGTTTTTTAATGATGTTAAGCCTATGTTCTCTAAATCTCGATTTAATCGATCTAGTAGTTCTCCCTACATACTGGAGGGAACATGAACATTGTAATAGATACACACAATATTCTGAGTCACAATTAATAAATTGTTTGATCTGAAATGTAGTACCATTAATTTTGGAGGTTACACATGCTACTTTATTATTCATATATTTACATGTCAGGCACACTTCTTCTTCTGCGGCAGAAGACCCAGCAGTCGTGTCGTCCCGTGAGCGCAGCGTATCGTCCGATCGGGCAGAAACACCAAATGTGGTAGCAATCTATTAAGGAGATACGCCAGGATCAGAGGAAAAAGCATATATGGTTTATTCGCATCCAGGCCCAGATGGGTGTCAGCAGAGCACGCAGGCTCAGTGAGTCAATTTGAGTTACAGAGATGACAGTTTATATAGTATACAATACACATTACATCAGAAATGGCTTACGTGACAGAGAACACAATCCGTCTTTATTACTGTCATCCAAATACGATACTTATTCTTAATTATGAGCCTGGAAATAAGGTCAGAGTTAGTAATAGAGCACTATCCACCACTCTCAGCCCCCTAATGACGGAAAGAGGTCCTTATCAGTAGGTCATGCACAGAAAGCATAATTAGTAAGACACAGGTGCAGGGAGAAATCATCACTTTTATACACTGTTCACAATATATGATTTCTGCACCCAGAATTATATTGATACATCAAGCTTTAACTCTATATGCATTCAGTCCCAGTATAAGAGGTCCAAATTTCTCTGACAGTAATAAGGTGCAGTAGATTTAATGCCAAAAGTATCTACATTTCAAGGTCCTGACGATGGGGCTGCGACCCCGAAACGTAGATACTTTTGACATTAAATCTACTGCACTTTATTACTTCATCAAGTCTCCGAGTGCCACCCTTTTGTACTACTATATATATATATATATATATATATATATATAGTGCCTTTGTGAGAGAGAGATGGCTGGTTGTATATATATATATATATATATATATATATACACACACAAATATATAACATACTAGGGTGGCTGGCTGGGGCAGGGGGATATTTAAATATCCTACTAAGGTGGCTGGGGTATATATATGTGAGAAGGAAGTGGCTGGGGCAGAGCTGGGGTATACATGTGTGACAGGGAGGTGGCTGGGGGAAGGGGGTATTTACGTATCATACTGAGCTGGCTTTGGCAGAGCTGGGGTATATATTTGTGAGAGGGAGATGGCTGGGTATATGTGAGTATGAGTGAGGTGGCTAGGCCAGGGAGGTATTTATGATTCATACTGAGGTGGCTGGGGTATATGTGTGAGAGACAGGTTGTTAGGACAGGAGAACATATATGGGAGAGGGAGGCGGCTGAGGTATATATGTGAGTGGGAGGTGGATGGTGCAGGAGGGTAAGTATTAATGTATCTTAATAAGCGTCTGGAGCAGGGGTATCCAGCAGACAGCAAATATATATTGGTGTGTAGTTATTGGGTATCACTGGTCACGTACACAGTAAGCATGGTTGGCTACACTACTCCCACTTTCCCAGACAGTTTCACACTTCCGGATTCCCCACTGCTCCATTGCAAATCCAAATAGCGCATACGTGAGTCCAGATGCGATAGGGGTGTGATGCGGATGTTACTGTGATCCAGGCCAAGCAGGTGTAGTGGCATGTCAGGTGGCAGCTGTCTCTACTGGTGGAGCTGTGGAATTGGATGCAATGTCAATGATCACATAAATTAGCTATTTTGTGACTTAACATGCCACCAATACACAAACCCCCTCAGGCAGTGAGGTCAATATTAAGGCAAAAGACCTCAGTACGAATGTCAGAGCAGGTGGACACTGGAAGGAAAACAATGGTACCTCTACTCAGCGGCTGATTGGGATGGAAAACCAGCCTGGGAAACCTCTGTAAGCAGCCACAATGGAGATGGGGTCTGTTGAGGGGGGCAGGGCCTACCGAGGGGGCGGGTTCCCTCACGCCAGATGCAGCTACTGCCCTACCCACATCCCCCACCACCACAAAGCCCCTCCCCAGCGTACATAGTGCATCCGAATGTGCAAGAAGCGAGCATCCACAAATGTGCAGATTTAGCGGTCATTTCTCATAAAGGTTTCTATTTTCCAATTATAATATAAATATAAAGTGATATCTGTATAAAAAGTCCTGTTAAAGAGCTTTACCTAGTTTATACAATAGTGCTAGTGAGGTAAAGCTACCCATTCAGTAGAGGCTGGGGAGAATTGGCCACAGGGCTCACCAGGAAGATTCCGGGTCGGCCGATGTGTCTGTGGGGCCTGTTTTTTGTATTGTCATGTGGCCTCACCCCCCACATGACAGGCAGCTCACTGCACTCAGTACACTGCATTGTCCCCATTCATTCTGTAATTACATCTCTGCAGGGGTGTAGTAGGTGTTGCCAGCCGTCGGGCTCCCGGCGACCAGCATACCGGCGCCGGAATCCCGACCGCCGGCATACCGACAGGTGGGCGAGCGCAAATGAGCCCCTTACGGGCTCGCTGAGGGCACGGTGGCACGCGACGCCATCTATTCTCCCTCCAGGGGGGTCATGGACCCCCAAGAGGGAGAAAAGATGCTGGTATACCGGCGGTCGGGCTCCCGGCGCTGGTATGCTGGTCGTTGGGAGCCCGGCTGCCGGCAAACAGAAGACCACCCCTCTGTAGTACAGTAACTCTGCCCTCCAGTGATGCTGCCATGGCTACAAGGTATATTATACCTCTTGTGCTGCCCATGTCGAGCCACTTCTACTAAATTTTACAGGGACACTTTGATTTCCCAATACGCCCCTGGTCTCAGACACAATTGTAGCAAAAGATGCAAGGAAGGCTGCAACTGTGTACAATCAGACCCTATGAGGAGGGATCTCGCACCCGTCACCAGACCTCACCCTCTCATCAGATCGCACCACATTAGGTCTGTTTCAAAAAATCTTAATAACTGGTTTTTGATCCCAACCCGCCCCTGGCTGTTATGAATAGCAGCCTCAAAAAGTATCTCAGCGTTAATTTAAGGCTATAGACCTTATATCTATAATCAGCAGCAATCAGTAGACATAACATGTTTATGGAAAGCAGACTCCTACACATTCTGAGAAAAATAAAACCATTTTCCTACTGAAAAAGTCATGTGAACATGACGAAACACATCTAGGACTCAGTCATTCATCTTGATACCAACTGTGGGAACCACTTCTCCTGCACCATCAAAGATCCAGGGCAGCCGAATACAGCTAAGCACTAGCGCGGCTCTAAAGAGTATCCATGAGCGCAGCTAATGCTCCGACACCCAAGTCCAATTGGGAAAGTGGACTTAATTGTTCACATGGCAGCAATCATATGTGGCCAAAAGGGAGACTCACATCCCGGCCTCAGATCCTGGCCACGGACTGATTGAACCTGGATATTGTGTCCAATAAAGCTCAGTAGGATGTTGATAATGTTGTTTGTCTAAGTCAGCCACCAGTGGCAGAAGTTCTTGCCAGTGATAAAAAAGAACGCCACTGTGATGCCTGGGCATAAAACCAAAAAAACACCTCTTGGATGCAAGATTATTTTTACCCAAATCCTGGCAACATTTGTGAAAACATCTGGTCTATTTGTGAAGCCAAAGTTAGTAGAGGTAAGGACGTTAACCATCTAGGTAACTACTTCATGTTACATCATTTGCAGCAAGTTCATGAAATTTATTTTACAAAATGATAATAATTTGTAAAATCATAACATGCAGTCCAGTATCAGTTACTAGCAGTGTGGATCAGCCCATGCAATCTCAACCTCCTCATCTCCACATCGTCATCATCAACCTCCTCATTAATGATCAGAGGTAGTAATTCAAAAAAATTGGTTTGTGGGGGCTCAAACAAACCAAGCACTTCAGACTCAAAAGCAGCAGTCCCTGTCACTGAAGTGCTTGGTTTGTTAAACTGTGCATGTCCTTTTTCATATCCAACATAAGGGTGGGTGAGAGCACCCAAGGGAAATTCCATTTTGTGGTGGCTTTTCTTTTCTGCCACTGCTATGTGGAAATGTTTCAGAGATGTGCTATCAACTGCAATGTGTTTGTGCCGGTGCTCGGTTGCTTAGTAACCAGCCAGCTCGCTGTATCCTTTGGTCATTATCAATGAAAACAATATCATAAGCTGTGAGGTGGTCAAAGTTGACTGGAATGATTGGAAATTAATGTTATTGAGGTTAATAATACTGTAGGAACAAAACACAAGGTCCAAATTATGCTATTTTAGCTGTTTTTATAAATTTTTTAAAGAAAAAATACAGATCCAAAACTAAAACCAAAACATGCGGGGACGGTAGTGTACATATTATATTATCGCATTAGGATTGCAGCTGTGTAGGACAGTATAGTCATCTGTGCACTGTAAATAATTGCCTCTGATGTTGCTGATTCATCAATGAAATGTGTTAGCCCACACCAATTACAGCATTGCCTACCCACTGAGGTCTCCAGCTGTGTTTATTCAATTGGAAGTGTTGATTTCTACACCTGGTTCATCTTTCAGTGTTAAATATTTGGATATGGACACTGCCTTCTTCACCATTGCCTCAGTGCACTTACCATATTATCTACAATTGCATTTTATATTCTGCTCCACTGGAACAATACCTGGACTAATTGCATTAGCTGTTTCATGCAGAAAGGCCCCAGCTTAGAACTGGCAACTATACCCATCTAGATGCTCCTAGAATGATTCTCACAACTTTCCATTGACCTGAGTTGCTTTTCTGTGAACCTCCATTTTATTATATATCTACCTATTTTTATTTACTGTATTCATTTTATTTTATGCCATTTTGTATTGTCTGTATTAGATTAGTACTCATGTTTATTATACTTTTTTAATCATGCAGTCTTTATTCCTAATTCTTTACAGCTATTGGAAGACACCCTTTTCCTTGTGGTTTACTGTTTATGAACAGTGTCCTTTTTTCTGCTCACACCAAAGAGATTAAACCTCCTTAGACTTGATCTGCCTTGGCCTGGGCCAAGTGAATGTGGTGGAAAAGTGTGATGCCATCCACAAGCGTGATGTGGATACCACCCTTTTCAAACACAACCTGTAACATGACAAAAACAGATTCATCTGTACTTTATCTCTTTCCACTTTATTTCTTGCCAAACCTTGAAAAATTTCCCCCATAGGTCGATAGAAGTTTTAAAAGTTACCACTGAGGTACAGTATGGGTACAGACTACTGAAAGCATTTGGGGGATGAGTCAACATTGTACATACATGTGCTGCAATTGTAATTGTAATTGCATTGTGTGCACATAACTACATGTGGATTTTTGCCTGTGTGCAGAACTGTAAATATCTATATGACTGCGCCACCCCTAGAGCTGTCAGCAGGGCCGATCCTAGACCTTGTGGCGCCCAGGGCGAAAGTTTCCTTTGGCGCCCCCCCAAGAGACGGCAAAATAGGGTTAGTGCGCATGAAGGCGCGCACAAAAAACGGGGCGTGGCTTCATAGGAAAGGGGCGTGGTCAGTTTTGCTCCCTGTAGTTTTGCCCCCTGTAGCGTTGGGCACCCTGTAGAGCTGTGCCCACAGTAGCTGTGTTTTGCCCCCTGCAGCTGTGCCCCCAATAGCTGTTGTGCCCCCTGCAGCTGTTGTGCCCCCTGCAGCTGTGCCCCCAGTAGCTGTTATGCCCCCTGCAGCTGTGCCCCCAGTAGCTGTTATGCCCCCCTGCAGCTGTGCCCCCATTAGTTGTGGCCCCAGTAGTTGTGCCCCCCTTAGTGTGCCCCCTGCAGCTGTGCCCCATTAGTTGTGGCCCCAGTAGTTGTGCCCCCTGCAGCTGTGCCCCCATTAGTTGTACCCCCCTAAGTGTGCCCCTGCAGCTGTGCCCCCATTAGTTGTGCCACATGCAGATGTGCCCCCATTAGTTGTGGCCCCTGCAGTTGTGCCCCCATTAGTTGTGGCCCCTGCAGCTGTGCCCCCATTAGTTGTGCCCCCTGCAGCTGTGCCCCCATTAGTTGTATAAAAAATACTTACCAGCCCCGTTCCTGTTCCCAACCACTGCACTGTCTCCGCCGCCGGCGCCGCTCCTCTGATCTATGGGAGAGACGTCATGACGTCTCTCCCATAGCGCTGCACAAAAAGGTCCTCTCCGCGAAGGGAAACTAGACGCTACCTCACTGCGCATCTAGATTCCCTTCGCGGAGAGGACCTTTTCAAACCCACCGCCGCCGCCATCCTAGTTAGTAGCGGCTCTTGCCACGGCAGCAGCGCCCCTGGGACAGCGGCGCCCGGGCAAAAGTACTGCTTGCCTGTGGCAAGAGCCGCTACTGGCTGTCAGTATCATCATGCACCAGCCTTATACCTGGTGCAAAGGATCTACCTGAAAGTAGATGGGTCTCTGCATATCTATCTATCTAAATATCTATGTATGTATGTATTTATTATCTATCTATATATGTCTGTGTGTATAAAAGGCAAATACCACTGACTCATCACAAAATCAGTATCATCATGCACCAGCCTTATACCTGGTGCAAAGGATCTACCTGAAAGTAGATGGGTCTCTGCATATCTATCTATCTAAATATCTATGTATGTATGTATGTATCTATCTATATATGTCTGTGTGTATAAAAGGCAAATACCACTGACTCATCACAAAATCTCCTGAACCATAAGGACTAGAAACTTGAAATTTGGATAGCAGCTTGCTTTTGTGACGTAGGCATCCACTGAGAAGGGATTTTTCAAAATTCAACCAAAAGGGGTGAGATAATGCCCCCATCGCAGAGGAGAGTTAAGACAGCCCACCCAGCTGTGGCTATAAAGAATGCATGGTGCCGGCGATACCAAGTCGCAGAGGGGGGAGGACATAATGTTCTGTTCCTGGACTTTCTTGCCAGTGGCAGTTGCAGGGCACTCCGTTATTCAAATAGGGGAGCCACATCAACTGCCACCCTTAAACACTGTCAAACATCACTGATTGTGGCTACCATATTTGAATAATGGACTGCTTTAAAACTGCCACTGGCAAGGAAGTGCAGCCTTATGGTTCAGGAGATTTTGTGATGAGTCAGTGGTATTTGCCTTTTATATACAGTATATAGATTTGAGATATAATTACTGAACCAACCTATTTCCAGTCAGTAGAGGATAGTGTCTCAATTTTCAGAGGTTAACTTGTCACTTGAACTAAACATTGCCAAACCTCTCAGAGAGCAATAGGAGGAAAGGAGACATAGATATCTTAAATGCATTAAAGGAAAGCTTGATAGTCACCAACTGCTTATCTTCTGTGTAAAGGGTACCGACAGCTCTCCCAGTGACCTTAAGTGTTGTATGAAAATCTTTACCTTTTTATTTCAAAGTAGGAGCCCTAAGGATAGTGAGAAGCTAAGCAAGGAGACCTAGGGCCCTTTGGAATTGAGTCAGCATATCCCTGCAAACCTTACATATTTAACATACAGTGGGCGGAGCATGGCCTGTCATCCCAGCATTTACAGCACTGAGCAGGGCATCATCAGAGGTGGGACGGGGCAGAGAAGGAGGTGGATTATTCTCCTCAGCGCCAGCCTTTTGACAGCATCAATCCGGGGAAGGCCCGCCCGGATGTGCTGCCTGACAAAGATTGTCTTGTTGTAAGTCTAACTATTTTGCCAGGAAGTCCTTCAAAATTAAAGTTATATGCATGGAAATACTTGAAATTCCATATTAAAGTATGGGTATTCTGCTAATACAGTATAAAGCTCAGCATTCTGTGTATAAGCACTGGATACTGCCTCACTAAATACAGTCTATGTGCGAATGGGATGCAGTCAGCACCCGGGTGGTCAGGATGCTGGCAGTCATGTGACTGATACTGGACTCCTGACCCAACTGGGAACCCCAGCGCTGGAACACCGACCATCCAAAAGGTAAGTATCAGGGTGATGGTAAGGGCCTGAGGGGTTAGGGTTAGGCACTAGAGGGGGGGTTAGCAATAGCCACCTCCCCACTGAGTCTTAACCCTAGGCGCCACACCAGGTGACTTAGCCCTAGCCGCCACCCACATGGGTTAGCGTTATGGTAGGGGACAGGGGAGGGGTAAAATAGGGTTAGGGTTGGAATTTTATTTGTCGGGATGCCAGTGTTAGT